>NW_021939632.1:13021541-13218287 GCF_001715985.3 Manacus vitellinus | reverse complement strand
CCGTCATCGGTGCGCCGCCAGCTGCATCCCGGGAACAGCTTCATGGAAACAACCGGGAGATGCTGCGGAATACTGGGGGATATTAAGTATAAAATAATGTAAGATAATATGTAGTTTATTTATATTATTGTAACTGATTATACGCTATTTCCTCTAGCTAAACCATAAACATGAAGAAATTAAAGCTGAAAGAACTGGAAAGCTGTCTTCAAGAAGTCGATACTTTTGACAGTCCAAAACTACTCCTTGAACAGTATCCAACAAGACCTCATATCGCAGGTAGAGGTGACCCACAGCACTGTTGTCTCTTTTGCTAGTTCATCAGCACTTTTAATTAAAAAGGTTTTTTCTACTGCATTATCTCCTTTGAAGACCTTACATTAAAAGTAGTTAAGAAATTGTATCCAACAGGAATGTAATTATTTAGAAGTATATTGGTGTACAAGCCAAAAATCAAATAAACTGATTTAAAAGATAATGTGATAGAAGCATCTTAATCTGTAATTGCGAAAGCTGACTTGGACTTATTTCATGACACATAAAACCAATAAAAGTGTATATAGAGACACTCCTTCATACCTTAATTGTGATTTTTTCAATATTTTACATCCTTCTATTGTTTTTTCTCAAACAAATATAGAGGCATACTTTTTCCACAAACAGTACTCAAAGCTCTATGTGTAATCTCTCCAGCAAAGACCCAGAGTTCTACAACTCATCAGAATGTTTTTGACTCTTCACATATAAATGAAAAAGAGAATTACAGGCAGTGAGAATATCAGCTTAATTTTGCATT
Organism: Manacus vitellinus; assembly: GCF_001715985.3. Classification (NCBI taxonomy): domain Eukaryota; kingdom Metazoa; phylum Chordata; class Aves; order Passeriformes; family Pipridae; genus Manacus; species Manacus vitellinus. The sequence goes on along the minus strand of NW_021939632.1, from coordinate 13,217,491 downwards.
ACAAGAAACCTTTAGTTAAGTGTTTTCTGAAGGCAGGTGTAGCTTTCCTTGATTAAACAGGTGTATATTTGATATTATTGATCTTTGTTGTTTGGATTTTTTCCCCAGCATGTATGCTTTATACAATTCACAATACTTTTGATGATATTGAAAACAAAACAATTGCAGATTTAGGATGTGGTTGTGGCATGCTCAGCATTGGAAGTGCAATGTTAGGAGCAGGGTAAGTATTTAATGCTATGTTCTGGTTATGTTTTTTTCTGGCATAGAACAGTAGAAAGTAAGATTAAAACATAGCAATGCTGAACTACACTCATTTTAAGTATATAATCTGGTGCATAATCAGGCTATTAAATAAGTTCTGAGTGTCAATAACCATTCCTACTGTGAAAGCAGTGGACAGTTGTCATGAATTCTGAATACTTAATATTTGCTTTCCCTTGAAGCACTAAATAAACCCATGAAACTTCCTTAACAAAATTAGAGTTATATTTGAGAAATGGCAACAGAACTATTTGAATTTTTATCAGCACTGAATTTATAATGTATGCTTGTTACATTTCCTAGATAAAACAAGTTGTGTACAAGAATCCCTTTCAAAGCTTTAATTTGTAGGAGACTAATATGTGACACTTTTTTTTTAATAGATTCTGTGTGGGATTTGACATAGATGCAGATGCACTGGAAATATTTAATAGCAATATTGAGGACTTTGAGCTCACGAACGTCAACATGGTTCAGTGTGACATCTGTTCTTTATCTGGTAGCATGGCAGATGCTTTTGACACAGTTATTATGAACCCTCCGTTTGGTACCAAGCATAATAAAGGTTGGTAATTCTGAGAATCAGTTAGAAATTATTACAAACAAAATAGCAAGGGAAATGCTTTTAATGAAACATCTCCCTTTGTTAGCTAGCTATTCTAGTTACCTAGCATTTTGTTGATCAGGAATCAGCTTCCTAAGTACAGATTAACAATTTCAACATTGTAGCTACATTCAACATTTCAAATCACTGGATTTGAAATAAACAATACTAGCTATTTCATATCCCTAGCATTTTTATCAAAAGCAATTGGGAAAGATTTAGAAATTCTTTCTGTACCCTAATGTATTCAGTGCTGTTTCTCAAATAGATATTATTCCAGAAAAAAATGAAGCAAATATTTAAGCTTCCATTTAACAGCACTAATAATTCCATCATTCTTTTAGGAATTGATATGATTTTTCTGAAAACTGCTCTGCAAATGGCAAAAACAGCTGTATATTCCCTTCACAAAACTTCAACACGGCAGGTAAGTCCTTCATTTTAGTACGGCAAGCATTAACCAGAGAAGAAGACAACAAGATAGCTGGCATTTAATGATGATGTCTGTAGCTTCAAATTTACCTATATCTATTTAATATTCCAGCACATTCAAAAGAAAGCAGATGAATGGGAAGTGAAGATGGAAGTCATAGCAGGTAATATTAGTTTGTTGTTAGCGGAAAAAAACACCCCAACCTTTTGTTTGTGGGAAATACCTATAACACTACTAGCCAGTCATAACAGCCTGAGGTAAATTTACTTGTGATTTAACACTGAAATGACACAGGTCTTTTTTTTTTTTAAGCAGACTTTTTGTTTTTTCGTATCTTGCTACCTGGGTAGAATACAAGCAGGCACTTAATAAAGCTTTGAGGAATACATACTCTGTGCAGAAATAGGCTTCTTCCTGGACTAGATTTTGTCTTTGGGATAGGTTACCTCCCTTCCTGCTTCAAAAGGAGACAGTTGCCAAAAAACAAAAGCAAAGCACAGGTCAGTTCTCACACAAAAAAGCATCCTGTCCTTAGTCACCTAAATATTTTTGGCAGTTGTGTAAATATCTTCCTTATTCTTAAATACCACTAGCTGGAGGCTTTACGCAGTCATGGAACTTAAGACATGAAGTTGCAGAAGTACAACTACACAACTGCATTTCAGCCATCCACTTTAGCTGCCTGATCTGGACAGCTTAAATGTTCAGTCATCATCTGGTCCAGATATCCAAACTGATCACAACAGGCCACAACAGAGGTGGGCATTGGAAACAGAAGTATATGGATGTAGGGTTTAAGTGACCAATAATCATACTAGTCTAACAAGTATTCTTTGTACTGTTCACAGAACTTAGATTTGACCTACCAGCATCATACAAGTTCCATAAGAAGAAATCAGTAAGTATAAAACCTAACATGAGCAAATGCTGCGGTAAATAAATTCTCCTTATGAAAATTCAAGTGTTAGGGCCATATGTACTGGATGAGAAATGCTCACAGCAGTTGAGACTTCACTCTGAGAGCATCAGGTTCCATTACTGTTATTACATTTTGTAGCTGAACAATGAAAGGCATCGTTATAATGCCAGTCAAAGCTATACACAAAGATTAAAGCCAACACTGCAACTAGAGGTGATAAGCTAAGGGTAGCCTCCTTGGTTCACTCCTAATAGCCATTTGCTTGATCCTATCTGCAACCAGTAATTAGACTGAACTAAATGCTGAAGGCCAGAACTGTACAGCTGTAGCATTGTTTCAGTGTTCTGTGCTCTCTAGAGCCAGTATTGCAAATAGCTACAGCCAGTGAAATCGCTCAGCTATCCTGGGGGCAGCAGAAGGAAGCAGTGGACTTCATCCAACAATTAAAAATCTAGTCAGGACACTCAAGTATGGAAGGTTAAGCCTTAAGCCCAGAGGCACGTTCCTGGATACTGAATGCTGGCCTGGAAGATGTGTATCCCCTCCATTACCACAGAGGAAGTAGAGAGGAGACTGAGCAATATTTGAAGACTGTTAGGTATGCTGAGTAGTAAAGACTAGAAGCTTTATTCAGCTGTACCTATGCTCTTGGTGACTTGAACTTAAAATAGTGAAGTCTGTCCTTTATCTTTGCTACTTGAGAGTTACAGTGTTATACTACATTAACCAGACTTTAGTAGTAAGCAGTTTTAAGTTCTGAATTTATTGCCAGCTGCTGTTTAACATAAACACAAGATTACAAAGTCCAAAACCTTTTACATTTGAATGAAATGCCAGAAAAATCGAGAGGATCTGACAGTATAAACAAAACTATAAATATAAAAGTTTTCCAGGATTGCATGTTAGGAGTAAGCATGCTTCTTAAACAAAAGAAAGCTGTAACCCAACAAAATGAAGCTTTTCTCTACTTGTAGGTTGACGTTGAAGTGGATTTCATTAGATTTTCTGCCAAGAAACTCCTGAACTGAGGCATGTCTTTAAAACCTATTGAAAATGGAACAATAAAACCGCTAATTTTTTAAAATTTTTATTTATTTTAGTATTACTAATTGCCACCTCCATTTTCTGTTTTCAGTTGTTTTGGTGCAGGTTCTTCTTTTTCCGTTTCCTCTAGTGGTCTCTTCTTGGGACTTGTTGGTTCTGCAAGATTGAATATGTGGTCATTTAGGGTAAAGGAAAGCATTACCTCAAGTCTGAAAAAAACAAACCCTACCATGTAAGTTCAAGGATGAGTCCTAGTTATCTACAGCCACTTCTACATTAGAGGGTTTACTCATTACTGTGACTTAAAGCTTTTAGATGTTCTAAAATCCCAGGAATAGCAGGAAGGCAGGTAAGAAAATAAAGGAATACAATCTACCAGGAGGTTTCACTGGATTTCAGTTAAGCAGGTGCCATATACAATGAACAGAAGCTTAGCTCTTGATCTTCTCCAAGCTAAATACTGGCAGGCAGAACTATTAGTCTTCTCATATCCTCAAGGGAAAAAAAACCCCACCACTCAAGAGACTGGGTCTGTACAGTTGTGTAAAGTAGCTGATAACCACCACCTTTCAATGCAGAATGCTTTGTACAGCCCTGCAGTAAAGCCTTACCTATCTAGTAATTATCTAAGTATGCTTTTTGGACAGTTCTGGAAGGAATCAAGCACAAGACTCTTAAAGTTACTGCACTGATACTGACACGAGGGCAGAAATACTACAGTGCAGAGACAAATCTGAAACACTTGTAAGAAACATGAGTACTTCTCTAGAAAGTAGCTCTATGTACTAAAGAAGCTGCATCCAGTGCACAGAATGACATACCTGTTTTAGTATCATCTTCACCACCTTCTTCTTCATTATCAAACTTAATTTTCTTGCCCTGAAACTGTACTTTTCCTTTTTGTGCACCCTGAGGTATTTTTCCTCCTCTTCCTTTTCCTTTAATTTTGCGCCCTGTGGAGATACAAGATCAGGAACTTTGTATTATTTTCTTTTAATGGGCAAGCTCAAAGGAATACTTTACAGTTAAGTCAGTCTGTAGTATATATTCACTACTTGGAGTGCCAATTCTAGGACATTATACAGGCTTAAATTCATAAAAGAAGGGAGGACCTTTTGTTTTCTGTTTCAATAATTCTTGCTGATCTTCCAATATTTTTTTCAGAGCTTCTTTCTCTGCATCTCCTTCTAGCACTTCCCATGCAACATCCTTGTTCCGAAGCTGTAGGTTTCCGTTATGTGCTGTTTTGGCTTTTTCCAGAGCATCTTTGGCAATATCTTTAAACAGGATAATTCCCTTAAAAAGAAGAGTGGCATCTGCATTTGAGTCTTACTGCAAAAACATTCAGCTAGAATGATGAACAACATACCCTGTTAAGTACCTCAGCAAATTCATTACTCTTGCATGACATAAAACATGTCTAGACTAAACCAAAGCCCTTAGGCTGTCCTAACAAACATTCTCAGTTTGGCCTTATCAACTAACAAGGCTGGAAACTTTATCTGTTCTTTTGAAAGAATTCAAGGAAATAATTTAATTCTGTAAATATTCTGAAATTTCACAAGACAATAGTTTACTTGATTACATAAGAAAACAAACATTTAATCATTCATCTTTGAAGTTCAAGACCGAGATCTTAAGTCCTTGTCTAAGAGTCTACTGACCTCCTTTGCACCTCTGACAAAGTGTATCCACTTGATTTCTCCATGACCAGAAAATACAGCATGGAGGTCTTCTCTGCATGTTTGGTCATCTAGATCACCAGAAAACTTCAGAAGACATCCTGTCTTTTCTTCCAGTGACTTCTAAATGAAATAAAAAAGATCCTACATTTTCATTGAAGAGTCAAGCTTGAACTCTCAATCCTAAGACTATTAAATATGATGATAAATAAGCAACTGAAGTTACAGTAACTCTAGCATTTTTGCTATATAACTTAGTTATACTGATGTCCAAGTCTTGCACAGTGTGTCCCCCCTCCTTTTTTGAATTTTCTTTGCTTACTAGGATACACTTATGTGGAACTTAGGACTTCTTTTCCATAAGAGAGTTACACTCTTTAAATTCTACAAAACAGTTTTCTGAAGGCTGATACCTTGGGTAGAAAAAATATAATACTGATTAAATTCTTAATTAATCCTTTAAATACTACAAGAGAACAATCATCTCAACGGTGCTTTCAGGATCACATCTGAACCAGTAAACAAGCCTAATAATTTAAATTTAGGACATGAGCCTTCAAACAAAATAAATCTATTGAAAATAAGATCAAACATCATGACAAAACAGTCTTACTGTAGGTTAGTTGGAAAAGCTGAAGTGATTTTCTAGAAAGTGCTCTATGTTATAGAATTTCAGAAAGAATATCCCATGTTAGCTTTACAAAACGTAGATACAGGACCATGTTGTGCATGGATTGAAAATACATACAAAAGCAAGCATTGCATAGTTTCCAGGTATAGAGATTTAAGAAAAGAAACCCATACCATTTCAGCATCTGCTGCTTGTTTCTGTTTCTCTTCTTTTTCCCTGCAGAAAAGTTAAATTAGTTATGAGTCAGTTCAGGTGTGGTCAGGCAAGCAAAATCAGGCACTTCAGTTGATAATGACTTACTGCTTAGCTCTTGCTTTTGCTTCTACTTTGTTTTGTTTCCTTTCTTCATTCTTCTTTGTACAGTACTCCTCCCTTCAATTGAATATAAGCTAAGTTAATATAATTTAAGGTATTCTGTTATAATTACTTTATAAGACAGCAGTAGACAAGAAACCGTTGAAATGATTTTTCCGAGTTGAGGTGCTAGTCTCCAACAGGTACAGCTATCAATACCTGTACAACAGTTTAGAAACTTACACTTCTCAGGTCAAGCCAGGCTCTTGCCTAAATCTACCCTTTACCATTATTAGTTCATATATCAGTTAAGAGGACTTACTTGAAAAGTACTATCAGCTCTGTGTCTTTGTACTTTTGATTTGGTATCTCTGTGAACTTCTTAGCAGATTCAACACTATCAAAAACTGCAAATATTGAGCCCTGTTAAATTGCAAGAGACATTGAATGTTAGAGTAATTGAACAGAATGCTGTCCAGGGAGGATCCCTGCCCCAGGTCTAAATGTTCATTGCAAGAGTTACCTTAAATGTTCTCTGCAATGTTCTCCTCATCTGAATGTTTTCAACTGGACCTTTATCTTCAAGCCATTCTTTGATATCATCAAGAGTAGCATCTAGTGGAAAGCCTTTCTGCAAGATAGCAATGAGCTTCAATTATATTCCACAAACTGACTCAGAAATTACAACCTATTTGGTATGAGTTAATTCAAGCTTTACTCAGATGGCTTTCAGTCAAAGTCATGCAGAACAGCACAGAGTAAAGGAAGAAATTTACTTACAACATATACAGATCTGTTTTTAATTGCAGCCTTATACTGGTCATTTAATTCAGGAAGGGGTTTATTTGGAGATCTTCTGATTTTAGTTTTGTCTTCATTTATTTCCATTAAACCAGTCTTGGATTTTCTTAGTGCTTCTACAATAACACTAAAATCTTTTGAAAGGCGACTTAACCTATTGAGTAAGCAAACACAGGTTATTACAAATACACAGGCAAAGCTGAAGCCAGATGTTAAAACAGTGTTAAAACAGTGTTAAAACAACACCAGGAACACTTGGCTACAAACAGAGATAAGTAGCTAAAAGTTACTTTTCTATCCACATTAATTGTACTTTGTTTTACCTGTTGAATTTGATCATTACTTCTAAAGGTACCCAGCCATCATCTAGTTTGATCTGTTCTTTTAGGAACTTGTCTCTTGGTAGATTGTGATTGCCAAAATAGTACTGCAGAAAAGAAGGGAGAGGAAGAGGAAAAAGAGATTTGTCCTGAAATATTCAGCCTTAAAAGCTCATTTTCATCTGACTGCTTACTGCAGTCGATTGAGACATACCAAAAGTAATTACTCTGAATAATTAAGAATTCTGAAATTATTACTTCCTGCTTTAATGTGATACTTTGCCAAAAGTTAGCTGCAAGATGGAAGCTGTAAAAACAAACAAACACACAATCTCCCCACAGAAACAAAAGCCACAGCAAACCAGTGCTTCATCCAATGAGACTAATGGGGCAAAGGTAGACTGCAGTTTTGTTTAGGAAAGGAATGAAGCTTATTCTGTTAACATCATAAGCATCTATCACCCAGATCAGGCTCTGCAGAGTCAAAAGTCAAATTTGTCACCAACAGATTCAGGTTTTACTCCTTAATGAAGGAATGTACAAGCAAGAATATGGTATTTTCACACTGAAAAATCATATACATAAACTGGACTTTCTAGGTCTCATTCAACAAAACACCAAAAGATTAAAAAATTGTTATTTTAAATTTAATCTTTATTTTTAATTTTATTTAGTTACTGTGTCCTTATTTTGATCTTGTCCAGCATGGGAAGACAATTCAGTTCAAGGCAGACAGGCTAATCAGATTCTTCTGCCATCTAGCAGTCATCTAACTAGTGTCAAATACTTGAAGCCGTAGGATAAGTTGAAATGTTTCCACCAATATCATAGTGCCTTAAAACGTCAGTGCAGGCTTTATAACAATACCTCTCCCTCTAGTGTACCTCAAATTCACATTACTAGAAGTCTAGTTTTGTCAACTACCTTTTCTCAGTCTCTGTGTTTTGTTTGTTATGTATAAATAATGGCTTCATAGGGGATTGGGCATTCATGTGCAGCTATACTTTTATCCTTCAGAAAAACAGTTTTGTTCTAGATGTTAAGTGATGGCCTCAGTTTTTTTGTTGGAGGGTAACCCTCCAAGCCTCTAGAGAGAGAAATAGTTAATCCAAAGCAGGCATGTAAGTTTAGTTGTAATTTTTAGCAATAAATTACAAAGCAGTAAATCACAATAGCAAGTTATGCAATGTGTGAATATTTTGACTGGCACAGATTCTTGAGTAGGAGGATTTTACCCCCCAAAAAATTAAGGCATATAGAATTAAAATTCAACCTTCTCCTATTTGCATAGATAGAATAACCCCAGCAATGTGGTTATAAATTGTTTAATGATACATTCACTTGCTATAACAACTAAAATGCTAGCAAGTGTGGTCTTACAAGCAACTGTAGACAAGTATAACTTACAATTTAAACTACTATTACAACTACCTTAAAGTATTAAATACCTGTCATAGACCTGTGACAGACATTTTTTTATAGAGCTGAAGATTCGAGTCTAACTCACCATAAAGTCAACTTCCCATTAGCCAAGTCCCTGCCAATTAATGCCTCCAAAACCACACCTCAGTCCAGATCCCAAACTATAAATTGAACTTACCTCAATTTGCTGACAGATTTTGCTTTCCAAGATAGACATGTTTTCACCGTTTCCATTTTCAGCCATTTTCACCAGCTGTGTTGAAGAGAATACAGAGCAAAAGCACTTACTGAATAGTACTTTCTACAGACTTATATTCCTGTATATTCCTTATATTCTATATTATAGAGCATTGCATTTCACTGCAGCCTCATCTAAACACAGTAACAGTCAAGTTCTTTAGCCATACATTTATGCCTGTGAAGCAACTATAAACATCACTGCAAACCCCAAGGGCAAACTATGAAACAAGTGGGGAAAAAACCCACAAGTAAAATACTTTGGTTGTTAAGGCACCATTTGGCATTCTGTATTCAAGATAAATTTTAAAAAAAGCTGGCACTTCACAGCTTTATTTATTTACCTTTTTCTAGGCACAGATCCTCAGTTTGTGCCTAAGAGCAGCAACAAAGCTGAGAGCCAAAAACATTTGTTCTTTAAGTCAAATCCAACCTCTCACCACTAGGCAAAACATCAGTAACAAAAACTGTTTAATTCCTACATAGGTATAATGACAAATATTTCTGAAGTTTGTCTCTTGTCTAATCTTTGAAAGTTGACGGAACTTACTGGAGGAAAGAATAAAAATATCTGCATTTATTAATACATCCTAAAAATCTCTAGTTCTTTCCTTTAAAAATCTGTCTTCAGTGGAGTTTTGCTTGAATACTGAATCAAGTATCTTTGATAACAGATAAGATGTTTTACCTTGGAAGCAACTTCTTCACTTAACTGGCAGCAAGGATATAATCCCAGTACATCAGCTGCAGTCACTAAGAAAGCAGCTACTGACCAGAAAATTAACTGGGATCCAAAAATGTCTGTCTAGTTGCTCTTAAGATAAGGATATAAAACGTGAAGACGCCCCTGTCATGGGGAATTATGTTCTTCATCTGAACACCCGCCTGGCACCCCATCTTCTTATTCTAGTAGTTTAATTCCTCAGTCACTGTTCACCCTACTGCATTCTGCAGTGTTTCCATTTCCTCATCTTCCTGATCTGGAAACTGCGTTGCATCCTTGGACTTACTTGTACTTCTTTGGCACTTACAGACTTAAAATATGCACCCCAGTCTCTACTATTGTGCTTCCACCTGTACCTAACACTCTTAATGCTCTTTAAAGCCTGATTTCAGCAAGTGTTAGTTGACAGCGATGTTCAGCATGTGATCCATTTGTCTGTGAAGCACTTTACAAATCCCAGGCCAGAGTACCCAAGCTGACAAATGCAGTTACTTCAGAGATGTCTCACATGAGCCACCCTGACTACAGGAGACTGACAGTTCACCACCACGTTCGGGTGCTGGTACTGTCTAACATTCCCCTGTGCTGTTGTCCCCTACACCCAACTTGTAAGAGAAACCAGTGTTCTTTTTCACATTATACCCAATTTGGTGCAATTTAATGGCAGCCTATGGAGCAGTCACAGCTTTCTCCAAGAGATCAACTAATTGACCACTATCCCAGCCTGCCTCAGCTCAGGTACCAAAATGCCCAGAACCAGCATTTTCACATAAGGCTCAGCTCCAGTGCTAAAAAGAGAAAAAACCCCAAAGCCTACTTCCTTAGCAGTATTTTCAAGGTCAATACCAAAAAGTGTAAAACAACACAAGACCTGACACAGGTCCTTTAGATTAAGTCTTACACCTGGAGAAGTTTTTCTAAAAAGCATCCCTGCAGCTGTGAGTAACAACAAACTGTAGGCAAAACTAAGAAAGACTCAAGCTTGCCATGCATGGAATTCAGTTCAGACAGTGATTAAGCTCTAACCTATTTAGAACAAAAGCAGAAGCAGCCTAATTTAAGAGAAATTCTAGTCTTGTCTGCACATGCTCACTTCAGACTCTTTAGCTCAGTCGTTTGGCACAAGACAACCTCCAGATCAATAGTTTTCAGGTGCTTTGCAGCAGTTAAGACTGATAATAAACTGCACTGAACAGCAATCACAGCCTGAACTGCATGCAAAATCCTACAACATTTTATTGTAAGGGCTTTCTTAGCAGACCACACTAACTTGTTCCTTCTGTGTGCCAACAGTTTGCATCAGTACCACACAAAATGAAAACAAAGTAATGCAAGTAGTCATTAGATTTAAATTACAAGCAAAAAAAGACAGTCAGGCCCTTTAACAAGAAGTTAGATCCCACACTGTATTAGCCAGAGTATCCTACTAGAACTCTCAAGTGGATTTTCATCTTACCAGCCATTTAGTGTCAAGGTCTGGACAAAGCTTAGTTGCAGGCTGGTTCTACCATTACTGTAACAGTGAAAAGCCTTTTTTAAATAAGAAAGTTTCCCCAATAAAGTAACATGGAACTGTTACTCATACCATACCTGTTCAGGAACCCCTGTGTCAGAGGTCGGAGCCTTCTGACAGGATTCTTGCCTCAAAATATAGTTTTTTATTTAAGGTATGGGTTAACTGCTACCACACGTTTTCACAGACGATACTATGGCTTGTGGTTTGTTTTTTGGGGTTTTTTTTTGAGCAGAATTAGAAGTTTCTTATAAGAAGTTTCTTATAAGAAGTAATTAAGTAATTGAAATATGGCCCCCTAACCTGTGCCAGGAGACCATCAGTTTGCTTGATGACACTTTCACACGCCCGCAGCGCCTACGCCCCCCCTTCCGACACCCAGGCCCGGCAGCAGCGGGAGCGCGTCCCTCGGCCCGGGCCGGGCCCCGCGGCGGGAGTGCGGGCCGCCGGCGCCGCCTCACTGGCAGCGCCCCAGCCCCGCAGCGCTTCGGGTAGCGCTGCCGGCGGGGAGGGCCCGGGCGGCTTCCCCGCCCCGCCGGCACGCCAGGCCCGCTCCCGCAACTCCGCCGGAACAGGCGGCACGTGCTCCCCACGCCGGGAACCGCCCTGCCCTCCCGCCCGGCCCGGCCGCCCAAGGCCCGCCGCCAGCCCTGCCCCGGCACGGCCCGGCCCATCGCTTCCTCAGCGGGGCCGGGCTGGGGGGGCCGAGGCCCCGCACGAACCTGCACGTCCGGCCGCGCTCCGGTCCCCGCTCCGCGCTCCAGAGACCGCGAGTCGGCGCCGCGGCCCCAGCAGCCCCGCGGCCCCGCCCGCCCCGCGCGTGCGCCCACTTCCGGGCGGGGGAGGCGCTGCTCGTGCTCCGGCCCCGCGCCGGCCCCGCCCACTCCCGCGCGGCCCTTCCCGCCGGGGGTGCCGATCGTGTGGGGAGGCGGCGCGGGCAGGGCCGGGCAATGCAGGGCCGCGGGAACAGCCCTCAGCGCCCTCCGCGGCCACCCCTCCGGGCGCGCCGGGGGCCTGGTTTTGAGCACTGAACAGAAAAAGTAACTTAAAAGCTTGTATTTGTACAGTGGTAGTATATTTACATTTATTAAATACTGCAAACATTCACTGAAGTACTGAGGATGTACTGTGGACATCTATGGTGCTACAAACACGGCCTTTACAAGTTATTTGATTTCTGTATTAGTTAATTTTCTAGTTTAAAAGTAAAACAATAAAACTGTCTAACGAAATACAGGTCTGATAGCACAATAATTCAGTGTTTACATTCAACTATTATTAAAAACATACCATACAGATGGCTAAAAGATTCCCTGTTCTGAGCTTCCCACCTGCTGTAGGTCGCTGACCAGAAGGCAGAATCCCTATTCCTCTTGCTGAATTCATATTCCTGCCTGTGTCCAAGACCTGATGGCAGCACACCTTGGGATATTCTATGGACATAAGCTAATTTAAAAGAGCACTGTAGATTATTGTGAAAAACGGCGCCAGTTGAAATTTAACCACGAGTCTGAACTTCTTCTGATCTCCATTTATTCTAATGCATTCAAAGTCTCTGAAAAATTAGAATTTATCAGACGTCCTAGGCAGTAATCTCATTGACTTTTGTTTGTGCCAGACCAGCACATGCTCTCCTGGCATGGAAGAACTAAAGGCTTTTTTCCACTTAGCACTGAGGCCAAAAAGCAGCAAATTGCTTACCTGCAGAGTGCCCACAGGGACAAAGCAGATCTAGCTTCCAATGCCTGTGCTCCTGCCCTGGAACAGTACTGTCTTTCACAAAGGAACGCTAAGCATCTAGTTTAGAAGCAGTGGCCAAGTGGACACTGGTGGTTTTGTTTTGTTAGTCCTCACCTTGTTCTTAGATCATTTCCTCAACCCATGAGTGTCAGTGACAGGATATGGGCCAGAATGAACCTCAGGGCCAGCCATAAGCAGCTGTTCTATGCTCATGTTTTTCAACAAACATGAAGCTTCACGGGTACATAATTTGCACTGAAAAATTACATATGTTGAGTTCACTGTGGTTTTGTTCAATACAAAGATCACCTTCATGCTTTTGCAATGTTGTCCTTTACTGCTCTACCTGTCTTTGAACAATTTCTCAGCTGTGAAGATTTCCAGGAGAAACAAATTCATGTTATTTCTTTTGCCCACCTGCCTGGCCAACGCATTTCAAACAGCATTAGAGTTCAATTCCCCACACCGCTTTAAACAAATTACATTGGATCCTTAAATAGCTCCCAGTGGGATGTGTAATGAAGCAAAACACTGAACCCATGCACACATGAGCTTCTGACACAGTTAGGTGACACACAAAGACATCAAAACAAGAACTATATATATACACACCACAGAACTTCACATCAAAGCTCAGAGTTCAGTGCTGCCTGCTACCAGCAGTCAAATGCAAGTCAGAAAAAGCATAAAAATGGGAAAGAACAAAAAAAATGTTGAAAATGCTTATAATCAAGAAAAAGAAATACTATAAACTCAGGGCTTACTTGCTTGGGAAGTTCCTTTCATTGAATCTGATAAATCCAATAAAATCAAAATTTCATTTTAGGTGACAGTGCTGGTGCAGGAAGTTCCCACTACACCCTTCAGCAGCCCTGTGTTGCCCCTGTCTCTCTCACCAATGTCTAATAGCTCTTTTTGCAGTCATTTTATAAGCTGGATTGGGGAACTGATCTGTGCTAAAAAAGCCTCTCTGCTCCCCAAGGCATTTTTTTATTTAAATCACTGCTATCACGCCAATCAGAGTGTGATCCATTTGTCTACAAATCATTTTACAAAAATCTGCTTTCTACACAGAATTTGAAGATCTCGTATTATGTTTTGAGAGAAATAATAAATAAATCAATCTTGTGGACCACTTAGCATTCAATCTCTCCATGAATAACATATTTTGACAAGTTTCTTCAGTTGTCACCTTTGCTCAAGTCACAGTTCAGCACTTTTAGCAAAGATCAAATGGTATTAAACAAAATAGAGAAGTTTGTATCGCAGGGGGACATTAGCAGCTTTCCAATCTCTCTCATTTCATCCTTCCATTCCACACAGACACCTATCTTGAATTTGATATTAAAAAAGAGTTACCAAGTCAAGGCTTTTCTCTGAAAAAAACCAACCAACCAACCAACCAAAAAAACCCTCACAAATATCTGTGCATCAGCCAAAGAGTCCATTGCAAAGCCTTGCAGAGTCTTTTTTCATTTCTTATGGGCAATGTCAAAGTGAGTGTAAGAATGGCAGAGACTACTTTTCTCAAACGCCCTTGTACTTCAGAGCACTGCTCTTCTGGAAAACTAGTGCACACTTTTGGCTTGTGCTCTGAGGCTACTGCCTGACATTTCCTCCCTCATTCCCCATTGGGGCAATGATCCATTTCTATAGCTACCTTCAGAATACAAAGATTTCCTCTGAAGCCCAGTAGCCCTTAGAAATGTAAAGTATTTAGTTTGGCTTTAGTCATCTTAGCACCAGATCATAGTTTCCCACAGTGATTTCCCACAAAAACAAATCTCTTTTTCACAGTAGTTTCTATGTAGCTGCATAAAGTATTATAAGAGAGTCATTTGAGAACTTTCATGACGAAAAATGATTGGACAGAAAAATATATGGAAATCTTGTTACCATGTCTATATTTCTGAGTTGTTCAAAATGAGAAAAAATTATACCTGATTTTCAACAATATGTGCTAAGAGATTGTATCAGACAACTCAGTCATGAGGTAATCAGTACTTTATGAATACTGCATCTGCCATTTGCTGTAACAGCAAGATGAAAATTAAATGTTTACACATTATACACACAGACACAGCCATGTGACCGCATGGCACTGGGAAGACTTCCTACTGCTTCCCATTTATTCAGTTCAGGGTCATATTTCTCAATGCTCTGCAGATACGTTCCTTTTGAATAGGAATATCCTCCTGTTACATAGATGCATCCGTTCATGACCACTGTGCCACACTCCATCCTTCTCTCCATCATGTGAGCCATCTGCTTCCACTCATTTTGCTCTGGGTCATAGCAGTCCGTGATCGTGGTCTGTCCACCCACAAAATAGATCTTGTTTTGTAATGTAATTGAACACAATCCGTATTCTTCAGAAAGAAAAGAATACAGTACAACTCAGCATGATAACCTTAACTTAAAGTGCAACTACATGACAAACACTGGGCACCACTGAGAGCAGCTGAGTTTCTTCACTGGGCTTAGGAGACACCTCAAGTTTCTGCTACACTTAGTAAAAGAAAGCTGAAGGCATTACAGAAGATAAAGACTCGAGCAGCAGTAGTTAGTGAGAATTGCTTAAAAAACTTACTGTTACCAGGTGTAGAACATGGAGAAAACCCTTCTAAAATGAATATAAATTATTTTTGCCAAATGTCTATGAATAGATTTTATAGAAAGTTATATTATTTAATAGAATGTGGACATTCCTTAATTCTGTATTTGTATAGCAATTTCTATACAACAGATGCTTGAAGAAGGTCTTCTCTTTCCCTCTCAGAGTCTGGAAATGGCCCTTGGTGCCCTACAGACATTTCTTTTTTTTAATTAGGAATATGCCAAAAACTCTTAACTGGGCTGAAGAACTCCCAGGTACAAGTCATCAAATCAAGCTCTACATTCGTTACAGAAATTATTATTTACCTGGATGTGGACTTGTGGTGACTATACTCCACTCATTGCTACCTGAATGGTATCTCTGGATTTTATCGTAGGTACAGCTTCCCCTGTACCCATAGTGACCTCCAGTTACGTAGATGGCTTCGTGCAGGGCACAGGCAGTGGCATTTCCAACCCCTGTACACAGTAGGAAAGTTCAGACTGAATGTGAGTAAAACAGACTTGTCAAGACACTTTATCAGTGTAAGTCAAGAACAACAAAATAAAACTGCAGTAACCAATACATATTGCATATAATATGATAGTTCACAGCATTTTTAGGCAGCAATTAAAATCACACTGTCACATTGGTTTTGGAGTAGGGAATTAGGTTCAATATTCCACTAAGTTAAAGAGATGTTAAAAAATCAGTTATATGGGAAGGACAAAGACAATGGGAATTGAGATTGTTCAGTGTCTTTTCTAATAATTTTAGTCGTTCTCATGGTATTACTAATTATGGTATTGTATAAACAAGGACATAAATAGAACGGAGCCAGAATGAACCTCTGTTAAATCTGTCTCTAGAACAACAAAATGAAATAAAACAAGGGGAGAATTGAGCACATCAGATGTTCCATGCAGAAAACTGGACAAAACAACTGCACAGAATATGCAACTGCTTATAATATTAGCATAACATTTCTATTTTTGAAGCAAATAAAAAGAGAATAGCAGCAATATTTGAGGAAAATATACAAACAGTGGAGAAAGTTGTAGAAACATGGTTTTTTTCCTGTTACAGATACCTCCAAAAACTCTATGTAAGTAGTAAAATACTGTGTTGCATCAACTTACACTAAATTATTATAATGAATTGTAAATATTTGCATTAATTTATAAAAATGTATGATGAAACTGATAACTGCTTATCAATTTTATAACAAAATTATACCCTTTAGTTTGGCTATGATTCATATCTTTTTAATACATCACTATTTTGGCTGCTAGAAACAGGTATTAGTGCTTTTCATTATCCTCACACTAATGATTAAACTAAGGATCCTGAACAGATGATACACAGAAATAGAAGGAAACTGCATGCAAGAAGTTCTAAATGATGACACCTTTATAAATGATTGCTCAGAAAATCTCAGTAATCTGGCCTTCCATTAAAATAATACAATCCCTTTATTGGAGGTTGTTCTTTGACCATCTACTGAATCGACTCTAATCCCAGGTGGTTTTCTGATTTCTTTCTATTCTGACAGAAATCTTACTCTGAAAGAAGGCAAAACTATACAAGACTACCACTTGCTTTTCTACCCTAGTGTTCCATGCACAGCCTAGCATAGCGTTTAGATGTTTGCAGTCTTTTGGCTTGTGAAGACCTGAAGCAAAGCCCACCAACATTAACAGGAGATTCCTGTTGACTTCTCTAGAACTTGGATCAAGCTCTAAATGTGTCCATGGCACTTAAAAGTGACAAATACAAAAGGATCAGCACTGGAGGCAGACACCATAAAAAAGTTTACCTACCTTTGATCATGTTTGCAATAGGAAGCCATTTCTGTATTAAAGGATCATAGAACTCAGCTTCTTGCACAGGAGCTCCCTTTCGATACCCCCCCAGCGCGTAGACACAGCCACTCAAGGAAACTGCACAGTGGTAATACCTTGCGTCGAGCATGGGGCAGCCTTCTGTCCACTCATCCCTCTCACTGTTATATATCCACACGGTGTCAAGGGCTTCAATGCTCTCCGTTCTGTAACCTCCTGTCACATATATGTCTGGTCCCAAGCTAGTGACCCCATAGCTCTCTCTGGTGTGATCCGGCATCTCTGTTCCCTGGACCCACGCGTTGGTTAAAGGATCCCAAACATGCACTTCTGATAAGGGGTGCCAATAATATCCTCCAATCACGTACATGGCTGCTGTGGGTCTTCTGGAAAGACTCTTGGGTTTGAGGTCGAGGGCCTTGTATATGAGTGACCTTATCTTACGGCCATTGAGTCGGCATTTTTTTTGTAGGCTTAAAGCTGACTTCAAATACATGTTATCTAAGTCTACTCTGATGCAGTTCAGCAGTTCATAGACGTCTTCAATTCTTTCTTCCACATTGTGTGCAACCCAGTTAACGACAGCTTCAATGGCTGCCTCTTCTTTCCGAACATTGAGATTCTCTCTCGAAAGAATATAAGAGAGCTTCTCCTTGCCAATGTCCAGAAACTCTTCCTGCTTCCACACTTCTTCAAACTGCCATAACAATATCCTCCTGGACTCCTTCTCTAGTTCCGAGCAATCATGATATTCGGCAAAGGAGTGCATCCCTATGCAGTTGTCAGTGTCTAAATGCCTCACCAGAAACTGCTCACAGGCTTTCTTTACTGACACGAACTGGAGCAGGTCTGCAGCCTGGAGTAGGCTTTGGACATTTCTCTTTGTTATCTGGATCTGTGATGTGTATGCATAATTCACGAGGGCTTCCAGTACCGCATGGCTGAGCCCGGGAAGACTGATCTGGTTTTTGGATTTCTCTTTCATATCGGCTGTGAACATGGCTTTGAAATAACTGCTGCAGGCTGCCAGGGCGGCTCTGTGGCAGTGGAAGATGACCCCCGAAGCGCACTGCAGGGTGATGTCGGTGAACAGCCCGTCCAGGTAGAACGCCCGGAACGCCTCCAGGAAGCCGGCGGGATGCCCGGAGTCCTTGTATAGGTACGCGTACTCCTCCTGCGCGACCGCGGCCATCGCCGCGCCCGCAGCTCCGCGCCGCTTTGTCCGCGGTGCTCAGCGCAGCCCGGCCCGCCCGACCCGCCCGGCGCGGCGCTTACGCCCGTGCGGAGCGCGGCCGCGGCCAGGGGCGCTCCCAGCCGCGATGGCCCCGGGATGGCCTTTGGAAGAGCAGCTGCCGGCAAGAGCGGCGGGGGCCGCAGCAGCAGCAGCTCCTATTTTGGTGTCCCGGCCGCCCCCACCCACCCTCCGCACCCCTCCGCACCCCTCCGCACCCCTCCGCGAGGTCGCGGCCCCGACGCCCCGCCCGGCCCCTCCCGCCCCGCTCGCCTCGGGAAAGGTCCGGCCCGAAGCGCTGCCGCCGCCGCCCGAGCGCTCCCACCCCGGGGCAGGGGTTAAAGGCTGTCCGCGCTGGTGACAGACGGCCCGGCCGTATTAGGGACAGGAGCAGATGCCTGGGGAGCGTCACCAGCTCGGTGTCACTCAGCCACACAACAAAGCGAGGGGCCTCGGCTGCCGCTGACAGCGACCTGAAGCCGCCTCTGGTGGAGGCATCCCTCGCTCCCAGGAGCGACACTGGGAAGGGCAGCAAGAACCAGGGGCTCTCCCATTGACTGAGAGCAGGAGTCGAAAGGAGGCGGCCAGAGCTCTCCCCATACACCCGAACCTGGCAGGGTGCAAAGGATAGTCACAATTTTTGCCGACAGACTCCAGCTAGAAGTAAATAATTCAGGAAGAAGGCTATATTGGCTTTTACAACTTCTAAAAATGTGGTTCACAATTTAAGAAGTCTTTCTCTTCTCCACTAGCAAAAGGTTTTCTGCAATGGACACCTTTATTTGAAACACAGCATCCTCTGGGTTCAAGCAGCTGTGGTCCTCCCTCATCTGCAGAAGAGTTTGGATCCAGCCAGGCTCTGCTGGGTTGAAGGGACTGGCAATGGTTTCTCCTACCAAAAGGAGGTGGGTATTTGTTATTGTGCCAGCAATACTCAAAAGGAGAAATTAGGAGAGCTCCTGCTCTACACAGATGAAAAAGCATCATATTTTTCTTTCAATTACTAGTGGTTCTTCCTCCACAATGTCCACCAGAAGCACAAACTAAAGAAATCCAGACAGGAACATGTATGTGGACATACCTCTCTGCCATCCTTCTTCCTGTACTAACTATGCAACAGGACTCAAACTTGCTCCTGGCCTTTATACAGTAACATGAGACAAAAATAAACTCATCCAAACAAACAAAAACCCCCCACAAAACCAAAAAGTACACCTTCACACTTCTTTACCTTCTGTTTCTTCAACCCCTCTTGATGCATCGCTAGCCCAGAGAATTGGAGTTTTGCAGTGTAACCCAGGAATTAGCAACAGTCTCTGCCATGAGACTATTCCTCAGCTACATTACCCCATTTCTTTCTCTGGAGCATTCCCTTGTACAGCCCTAAGTCTGTTTATGCATCCCCACGTCAAGAGATTTGTTTTGCTGTGGTTTTGCATTTTCCATTTCATCAGCTTCCTACAGACAAGCAGGAACTTCTTCCAAGTCTTGGCCATCCTAATAGCACACAATACTAAGTACTCTCCATAGTAGCTGGTGTATGGTGGCAGACCTGTACCATACAGAGTTTCCCAAACACAGATGCCTTCCATTATGCATTTCTTTACATAACATTTTACCCAAGCCATCTCCCTCCCAGACAGCACGTAGATTTAAACTGTCAGCAAGTCTGGAGGTCAGCAACACTTAGTACTGAACATACATCCCCTTCAAGGAGCTTCTCCCTTTCTCGTTTGGCTGGATTACCAGCTCAAACCACCTTCACCTTTTGGAGATACTCATCTCCCCTCCATGATAACCAAATGTGGAAAAATTTGGTAATTGTGATGCTTCAGAAAAGTCCTCTCTTCTCTTTTATTAAGAGGGGGAAGGAAAAACCCAAACAAGACTTGGTTAACAGCTTAATGGTCTGCCTACTGGAATTCAAAAATTTTTTCTGTCTCCAACATGCACTTTGTCTAGCAAATAGCATCAGCTCTACCCTCTACTAGAAGTAATTAGATCATAATTGCTAATATTTCAAGAAGTCTATTTTACTTAATCTGCTCTCAACTCCTGCTTCAGTATTTTCATCAAAACCAGAAAAAGAACCCCTTTTTGAGTGTGAAGATTAATTTCTCACCCAATCTCACTCTCACAACAAACTATGAGATAGGTTCCTTAAGGCCAAAAGAGCAATAATTAACGTAAGTGGCAAAAAAAAGCTGAGTAATTACTGACATACTACTTTTTTGGGTTTTTTAAGTAAGCAGTATCTGAGATCTGTGGACAAACTGAAAGCAAGCTATACCACAACTAAGTTCTAAAATCACAGAAGAGATCAGCACAGAACATGGAACATTCAGTAGTACATCTAGAATTAAAGACACACACAACTGTCCTGCTTTCAGCTGGTATAGAGTTAATTTTCTTCTTAGTAGCTGGTTCACTGCTGTGTTTTGGGTTTACTATGGGAATCATGCTGACAACACACTGATGTTTTGGATGTTGCTAAGTGGCGCTTACCCTAAGTCAAGGACTTTTCAGTTTCCCATGCTCTGCCAGTGAGGAGCTGCAGAAGGAACTGCAGGGAACATGGCCAGGACAGCTGACCCCAAGTGGCCAAAGGGATATTCCATAGCATAGGATGTCACACTCAGTACACAAACTGGGGGGAGTTGGCTGGGAGGGGCCGATCACTGCTTGGGGGTGGGCTGGGCACTGGTCAGCAGGTGGTGAGCAACCGTATTGGGCATCACTTTTTTCTCCTGGACTTCTTTCCTTTATCTCTCCTTTTCATTACAATTATCATAATAATTTAGTACTATATGTAGCAGAATACTGTATTGAATTTTGTTTCAATTATTAAACTGTTCTTATCAAACCACGAGGTTTAATTTTTTCCCCAATTCTCCTCCCCAAAGAGGGGGGCATGGAGTGAGCAAGCCACTCCGCGATACTTAGTTGCCAGCTGGGGTTAAACCACAGCAACAACTTAAAACCCCAAGTAACATACAAAAGTGTCCTATGCAAAAGCCATTACTGTCTTTTGTGTGACCTGTAAATCAGAGAATTTAAACCTGTAAAAACTTGAGACCTACCAGTTCATCAGATATTCTCTTCATGCCCCTGTGCAAGACAATAGGGCAAGATCCCTAATATGAACATCTCAGATACCTATCAAATATCCATCAATAAAGCAAAGCTCCTGAGAACTCAAGTATATTACTCTGGACATCTTGGACAACAGATTGTTCAAAGCAGCCTTCTACAATTCATTAAAATAGGTGAAGCAAAGAAGGAACTATGCAACAGAAATCTTTATTTATATACACTATCAGCCTGAAAATAGGCAAGACCACTCCTAAAAATCATCAATTAATAAAAAAGAAGGTAGTGACAACATCTAGTGTCTGTAAGAAAATGAGAACAATGCTGCACAGAAAACAAAAGAAGACAAATATGGCAACTTCAGGCTGTTGAGTTACACCTCAGACATCGGTAACTGAGATGCTGTGAAACTGGACTAATTTATCAGCTATTAAAGCACTTAAGCTAAAACTGACTTCAGTTTAATAGCAGATGACATCATCCTTCTGAACCTTTTGTGGGACTACAAGAAGAAAAACATTTGGCATGGAAATACGTTATTTGATTTTAAGGAGACTTATTTTTAATATCTTTATAAGCATAGCCAAACTCTTGAGACTCATCACACTGTCAGTGGTGAAGAGACTGAATGTTCACAAATGATTCCTTAAACTATTTAAAGACAGAACAATTCTGTTTAAAAGTTAAAATGGACATAGATGTTTCCTTTCCTTTCCAGAGAGGATTGTACTACAGATATGGATGAGAGTGAATAAGTAAAATCAGTGTAAACATGTATATATACACACCTTTCTGTAGGCCTGTGCATTGCAGCAGAAACCAGGCAAGGAAAAGGCACCCAGCTGACTCAGAGCTGTCGCCATGGATGGTCAAACCCGTGTTAGCTCTACAGAGAGTGGCAGCAGCCACCGTTGGGGCAGTAGCTGGAATGGGAGAGAGACTTTTCTTTAAACAGAACAGCAACATCCTGCCTGCCTGCCAGAAGAGAAAGGGCCTGACTGGCAAAATAAATGAAGGTGTTAGCCAAAGGCTGACACCTACACTTGTGCTCGCTCTCTCCAGGCCCTGACAAGAACAGGTGCCTGATGACACACAGACCAGCAGAATACATGACATAAACTGCACATGTCAGTGATAGCAACTTTTATTGTCTTTACAATACAAGATAATACAAACTATTAAAAAGTCATTTTGTCTGGTAAAATATTTAGTAGATTGAAAATAGAGATGCTTCTTCAGATGAAAGAAGATCACAAGCATACCAAATAATTTACAATCAGATCAAAGAAGTATAAAAGCCAACAGTTCCAGAACCATGCTTCTGTCACCTAATGTTTTTTAAGTAAACAATGTCATTCTTTTTTGCACTAATCCTACTTCTTCCCCCAAGTATGTGGGACAGCAAAGGTCAGTTATATAGTTGGTAAAGGCTTGGTGGGGAGGGAGTAGACTAAGAATAATGACAAGTCCTCTCAAAATCCCCCTCCTCCACTTAGGTTGGAATGTGTACTATGTTAGAAGGCCTTTTTTACTTCACTTTCCTAATATTGCCAAGATTGAACATAAACAGCTTTATACTGTGTTTAAAAAAAGTCAATTCAGATATTAGCCCAAATTTCCAATTTTGTGCTTCTATATACATGCAGTTTTTCTCTCCCAGGAAGTTAATATATCAGTTTACTTTTATCATTTGAATTATTCCTTTATAAGGAGTTTCAGGTAAGACATAATGTCAGTAGCAGATGACCAAACCAGAACAGAACACTGTACAGGACTGAGATCTTGAGCCAGTTGAGAAATCTTTTTCTCCAAGGTATACCCCTGCCTGGGCATAGCAATATCATTCTTCTTCAAAAACATTACTGGACATAAGTCATTCCCACCATCACCAATATACATAATTTGTGTATAACTAACTCCTCGCTCCAACTGTTTATCTAGAAATTCTTTTAAAACTTTCCTTTTGCAAAGGTTTTTTGGGCACTTTGCACAATGGTGAGCATGGAAGTTCTGAACAGTAAGATAGCCAGTACTGCTGAATGCTGCAGGGTTTGTAAACACTTCATCAAAAACCTCATGGAAGTCAGCAGCTTTCAAAATCCAGTCAATAAATACTGTATTAGAATCTGAAACAATAATGCAATCAAACAACTCTTTGTTCTCGCCAATAAACCCCAGAAGATCTACCATTCCCGCAGTGAAAGGAATTGTTGTCATAGTTCTTTTCATTTCATCTTCTTTGACACCATTGTCTCCCAAGTAGGCAAAGACTCTGCCCATATATTCTGTCCAGTGTCCTGGTTGGTAGGAGTTCCTTAATCCATTAGGAAGTTTTCTCTCTGGAGCACATTTCACAATCCAGGTATCACTATTTTCATCTATGATTGTATGGTCAAAATCAAAAACCAACAGCAATTTCATAGCTGTGAGAAAACAAGTTTCCAAAACAAACAAAAAAGAAAATTATTTATATAAACACAAGCACAGTATTCCTAACCTGATCTTGTGCTCAGATGAGAAAAATTCTGCAGGAAAATATCTAAACAAAGTAAACTATTTATGGCCACTACAGCTATGGGAAGTTGTGCTGAAGCTAAAAATGCAGTCTGTAAAGGTCAAAGTTCAGTGTCCAACTTCTGTTTAAAATAGCTACTGTGACAGGATCTGAACTGGTGCTCCAGTTACTAATACTTGCTAACACAGAGTCAATCTTCCCGTACTCACGCACCACCAGTTCGACCACAGGTTCCAAATTTCTCTATCAGCATTTGCCAACGCAAACAAACCGGGATTCTCCTGGCAAAACGCCTCAAGAGGGATTTCAAAAGGAAACGTGTACTCAGCACCTGGAACCACTGCCTTCAACGAGGACGCGCCAAATCAAAGCAGCCCACGGAAAGAAACGCAGCCCTTTGTGAAGCTGAATCTGCTCCCCTCACGGGCAGGTCCCCGGGCCCGCCGCGCAGCCCGTGCCCCGCGCAGGACTCGGGCCGCCCCCTCCCAGCCGCCGCCGGGGCTAAAGCAGCGCAGCTTCGCCGGGGGGAGCACGGCGGCGCCCGAAGGGCTGGGCGAGGGGGGCGGCCGTGCGGGGAAAGGGCAGGGACCCGCGGTGAAGGGCAGCGCCACGCGGGGAGGGAAGGGAGGAGGCCCGCGGGGAAGAGGCAGCGGGGCCGACACCGGGGCCGACACCGGGACCGACACCGGGCCGACACCCGCGGGCCGGCCCCCGCTCCGCCCCCGCGCTTACGCCACCGCGCGCCGCCGGGTCGCCAACGGCCCCGGCGTCCGCGGAAAGGCGGCGGGGCCCGCGGCGGGGCGGGGCGGCGGCCGGCGGGCGGCCCGAGCGCCCGTGAGTGCGGTCCCCCGCGGGCACCGGGACCGGCGGGGGGGCAGCGCACGGCCCCGGGAGGCTGTGGGGGTGCCCAGCGCGACTGCCCCCAAAGCCCCCCCAGCTGTAGACAGCAGGACGGGGCAGTTTCGGCCCAAGAACTGCCTGAACCCAGCGCAGGTCCCGTGAACTCCCATGGCAGCAGCTGGGGAAGAACGAGGTGCCACCTCAGTGCACCTTTACTTTACTTTTGGCAAGGCTGCCTTCACCTGGGACAGGGAGAGAGGCTCACGCCCTATCATGAGACAAACAGATTAGCAACACGGCATCTGGGAAATAGCCTTTGACATCGGTGTCAGTGTAAGAGAAAGCCTCCTTACACCTCGGACACAGCGTGTCAGTCTGCAGCAGATCAGACAAACGGAGAATTTCTACAGGACGCCACTCCATGCAGTGTGCCATTGCCTCCAGAAATGGTGGTGACACTTGAAAGAGCGTTTCAGAAAACCTAGCGATCATCCAGAAAATCTGCCTTTATGTATGCACATGTGTATGTGAGCCTAAAGCAATGAAGAAATGCTAGTCTTGCCAACAAATCAAGAAAATGTTCTATAACTGATCTATTTCAGTAAATACAATGAGCGTGCAGGACAAGAGTAGTAAGGCACAGCCTGTGCTCAAACTGCTGCCTCATTCAGCCAGTGGAATGGCTTTACCAATATTTTCCCTTTCCTTTTGGGAATGGTCCCTCGTCCCTGCTGTTCTCAGAATCATGCCCAAGTACTGCCTGGAAAATGTGAGTTGCTACAAGCCAAACCTGTACATACACACAGACAGGCAAAGTGACATACAAACAGATCAGTCAGTCAGTGCCACAGTCCAAGTACATGCACTGGCCATAGTTAGACTACAGATACAGGTACCCTGTCTTAGCTTTGGGGTATGGGGATGAAGAGAGTAACTTAGTATTGTTACTATGTGAGAATTCAAATTCTGATACACGTTTGAATATTGGATTTTCTGATATCAAGTAGCCTCAGTAATTTTTTTTCCCTCTGCACAGCACCACATCATTTGGAAGAAAATAATGTTCCAGATGGGTATTTCCTTCCAAATGAAGCAGATCTTCGTCAGGTAATTGTATTTCCAAAAGCAGAATGGGAAAGGATTCAGAACAGCACTAAAGAAGCAGCACACATCCTCGATGAGAAGAAAGAACAGGAAGAAATTCACTTAGGCTCCAAAGCTGCTGCCAATGCCACTGTGGTAAGTACAAGATACATTTGTAAACAAGAGTAGTCATTTTCATATATACCAAAACACTCGTAGTAACATTTCTAGCTGTACTCTCTTTGTTTAGCATTTACTTTTGAATATGTATATTAACTAAACTCCATTTAAATATGTTTACTATCTAACATAAACATTTATTTTTTTTAATTAAAGCTAAAATGCAAAATTAAACAAAAAAACACCCCACTACCCAAAATTCAAATGTGATTTCTGATTTTGTCCGCACTACAGAGCCTAGCACAAGAGAAACTTAAAGCCAAAAAATTACGTGAAGAAAGGGAAGAGGAAGAAAGAAAGTTACTTGATTTGGAAGAAGCAAAGTTCCGAGCAGCAAAACGGAAGGAGATTATCGATCATGCAAAAACCTACCTATCCTATCAGAACGACAGAATGAAACAGTTCCACGTTTGTTGACAACTTACAATTTTTAAATTCAAATTGTACTGAATGTCTTTAAAGACTTCTGAACACACAAATTACTTTAAATGTTCTCTTGCAGAGTGCACTTCTACTTACTGAGGTCCTAAAAGAAAGAGATGCTCAAGTTGAATTTCAAAAGTTGAAGTCAGTTGTTAACAAAAAGAAGGAACGTGAAGAAGAGGAACGTCAATTTAAAGAATACATTCTCAGAGAGCAAGAAAAGGAACAGCAGCATTATATGAAGGAGCAAGCACTACGCAAATATCAGCTGGAACAGTAAGTAATAATTAAAAGCAACCCTACTTTATTCTTTACTTAAACTTTTTATCACAAATTTATTCTACAAGGTTTTTACAGAAACCTACTAATAATTTGATTCACAAATGCCACACTTTAAAAGAAAAATTCAAACTGCCACAAAAGATCTTGCCCAAAAGAGAAAAGCTGTTGCCATTTTTAGTTGCCAGCAGTCTGCATGCAAAATCATCTTTGGCAGGCATCAATAGGTTTTAGTCGAATCACTGTTCTAATGCTGTTACTTAAATTTAACTGTGTTTAACTCAGTTTTGGTTCCAGAGAAGGAAAAGGTTAAACCAGAATTTCCATTTGCTCATAACTAGTTTCCACAATGCCCATCAAGAGAACGCATTACTGTCACTTCTTATTCTTGCTCTCAGCTCTTCCAGAAATCTTATGGAGGGGTCCCCAGTGGTATTTATACGACTGACCCTGGTGCTCTGAAAGAAGGAATCAAATTTCCCAAGGCAGGGGAAGGGTTCAAAGTCTGGTCTCACACATTCCAGGCCCAACATATAAATACATAAAACATTACCAGCTTAAGCTGCTGTCTGCGTGCCCAGAAGGAGAAGCACAGGTACGGTGGGTCTCACTGGGGAAATCTTGTCCTCTGAGGATGTTGTAGAGCTACGCCATGAATGCAATGGTTTTAATGAGTCATCCAGCTAAAACTTGTTACCATGAGACTGCAAACTGTGAGCATACCATGTAGCTCATTTCTGGCTAGAGGACCGAGGGCTACCATTACAGACAATCATGCTGTTTTTCACCTCTGACATTCTACCTACCTTCAACTCAAAGTGTCACATTCTTCAGTTTAAGGTACTATGGTTATGCAGAATATATATCTGTTCATTACTTTATGCAGTTCCTAGCCCATTTATTCACCTTTTTCCAATTCAGAATAAAGGAGCACGAGCATCAGGAAGATCTGGCCAAGATAGAAATCAAAAGAGAAGCAGAAGAAATAGAGAGATTGAATCAACTGTACCAACTGGAAATTCAGAGAAAAAAGGAAAAGGAACAGGAGGAAAGAGCTGAACGCCGGAGGCTGTATCATGTAAGCAACAGGAAAGCAGACAGTTCAAAATGCTTGTTTCACCTTGGCTGTAATGGTTGCACTCAGCCCACAAATAAATGGGCCCACTGGCAAGAGTTTGCCAACAGCTTCAGTAACAGGGGATCAAATGCCTCCCCTGCCAGTTGCAGGCCATGTCTTCACTCTGCGCTTTTGAGAAAAGCCTCTTGGAGGCTTTTCTCTTCTTTGTCTGAAGGGACGTTTGCACCTTGTTGGCACGATGTTTTGACTTGTCTGTGATTAAGGATTCGGCTGTAGATATGAAGAAATATTCTTCCTGATTTGAGAACCGGATTTAAGTTTCACATTCCTGCTGTTTTAAGCCCATTTTTCTTTGTTAGAAAGAGGGAATAGCCTGAGACAGAACATATCTTTTTAATTTGACTTTCTGCTTATGATTGGAGATATTTAGAAATTTAGTCAAGACCTGCTGCCTTTTCATTTCATCTTAAACAGCATCTTGCTAAGTACAAACTAGGAAGTGCTTTAGAATGGTTTTGACCAGAATGCAAAAGACAGTTAGTTTTTTACATAAAAGTATAGAAAACTCCTTTTCAGCTATGTTTTGGATTAAGCTCTTAGACTGGGATAGTTTTGGAAGAGATGGGCCAGGAGAAGTATGGTCTGTGTGGCTGTTGGTGGGGGTTGGACAGTCCCATGCCTCCCACTGTCCCACTCTCCCATGTCTGTGAATGGGAGCATGGGATAATGCTCTCTGTATTGCACAGCAATTTGTTTGTGCAATATGCTGGAGAAGCACGTGTTTGATGTTCAGTTCCCCTTCCACTTCCTCACATCTGCTGTCTCCTCTTCATGCATGTTTGAATAGGGAGTAAGTGGAAGTCCTGAAAAGTCTTTCCTCTCTTCTCTCTTGGAAAGAAATATGAGAAGATAGAACAGGGAGTGATCCTTGTCAAGTTGCTACCCTAGGCCCAGATATTCTAAACTTTATCTGTTACATCAGGGACTGTTTTGACCATACAGGAATACATAGCTGACCAGAAAATAATCAAAGCAATAGAGGAACAAAAACAAATGGAAGAAGATGATCGGATCAAAGCTCATTTTAAAGCAAAGCAAACTATTGCCCGGATGAGAAAAACGAAAGAAGCTGAAATGCGTAGGTGGGTACAAAGCTAGAGGATAAACTGTAAATAAACTAAAAATTATACTGTAGACAGAGCTTTCAGACCAATGACGTAACACAATCAACAATTTACTGATAGAGAGAGTATGGAATTCAGGAGAATAAGGAAATTCTTTCACGGGTTCCTTAGTACTAAGTGTGCTAGGGAGCAATCTCTCCACCCTTCAAAGTACAAAGGCTTATGGAAGTACAAAGCTTTACACCAGTGTATTGGGAACAGTGGTTTTCCTGTGTCCTGCCAAGCCTCCAGCCTCCTCAACAATTAAAGACAGTTAAGATCCTTGATGAAAATATTTTTGATTGTAAGCTAAATTTCTCTGAGTCAGATCAAGAAAAATTATTTGACTTCTTAACTAAGCACATATATTAATCAATTACATTGGGTTCTTATTAAGGGGAGATGGTTTATCAATTTAACATTGAAGGTACAACATGATGATACCACTGAGTCAATCTAAGAGTTTCCTTCTCTTCCTGCTTTTATCTAATACTCCCAAAATTTCTCTTATGATGGCAAGGTGCTAGGTGGACTCCTCACTGAGCTCATTATTGTAACAGAAAGCCAGTGTTACATGAATACAGGGAACATTTATTTGCTAAACAAGATAATATTAAAAAAAAACAAACAGGAGGAACGCAAGGAGATCATTGAGTTGGGTGGGTGGGCCAGCCTCTGTGGCAAGAGAAGAGAAGACTAGAAGCAGGATTGCTGAGTTTGGTAGCTTCAGGTAGACCCAGGTGTGTTACCCTGGTATGTTATAGCAGCTCATGTTCTTCTGCAGAAAAACACAGGAACAACAGGACAGAATCGTTAATCAATTAGCTAAACAACTGAGTGAGGCATTAAAGATGGAAGATGATCGACTGGCTAGAGATGCTGCAAAAATAGAAGCTGCAGAAGAAAATAAACGCAAAGAGAAAGAAGCAAGACAGAAGGCTGCCATTGAATCTATTGCTGAATACAGAGCCACTGTGGTAAGAAACCTGGGCTGATCTTACTGCTGCTTACTCCAGCCGAGGAGCGTGGCCCAGATCACAGCTGGCTCTGGTGCCATGCCTCAGCAGGCTTCATCAAGTCCGCTGACATCTTTCCTGGGGTCCCCTCTCCCTTTCCCACTTCCATGTTGGGTGCACATCTGCCAGGGCTGCTGAAAACCCTGGGCTTGGAGACTGGCCAGCCACAATGACAGTGCTTCTCAGAGTGTTGATACAGGGCTGCTTCTGCTGAGAGAGATGACTTTCAGCTTAGCAGGACACCTCCTTTGTTAACTTTTTGTGTGTGTTTTGTAAACTACAGATTAAGATGAAAGAGGAAAAGGAGAGACAGGAAAAAGAAGAGGCTGAAAAAGAACGTGATGTGTTAATGGAAAATGCCCGCATCCACCAGGAAATGGAAAAAGCCAAGAAAGAAGGACGACATGGCACAAACAAGGAAGTACAGAAAATTCAGATCCAGCAAATAGTAAGTAGAGAGCTGTACCCTGTCAACCTTTTCAGAAAGAAACACTCATCTAAACCAACAGCACTAGTTCATGCGGAGAGGAAGAAATGAAGCTTGGTGGGTATTTTGGGTTTTTTTGTTTGTTGGGTGTTGTTTTTCTTTAAATCACGTGTGTTCTGCATATGCTGGTGTTGGAGAGCAGCCTCCTCAGAGCATTGGTGCAAGTCAAGGCTGGTTTGCAATGACAGATCACATCCTGTTCTGTGCCATGATGTTCTACTACTACTCTCCTGTATCTTCTGGGCAGGTCACCAAAGAGCAGTAGCTAATGCTGATGTTCACTCATCTGTTTAATGTACCCTTCTGGGGGCATACGGCAGGGGAGAGAAGTGGGGAGGGATGACAAGTGCCAAGTATCAATTAACAGTGCCACAGATCTCCTGTAAGCTTTTACCCTCCCTATGCTTTACAAGATAGTGATGTTGAAAACAAAATACTAAGCTTTGTTATTCCCTTTTCTTCATCAGGCTGAAAAGCAGGCAAAACGAGAGCAGGAAAAACAAGCAGACTTGGACTATGAAGCTGAGAAAGAAGCTATTGCACGTGGTAAAGAGCGTGAATTTCAGAGCTATGCAAAGCAAGTAATTGAATCAGAGTCCAAGACTACACATCATCTTTACCCTCTTCTCAAAGCATGCAAAGATGGAAGAGGACTGGGACATGGGCCATTTTTCTGAAAAGAGAAGAAATAAATACTACTTTCCAAGCATATGATGTTGCTGGGACCCTGTTATCTTGTTGTAGCTGTAATATCACTTGAGAAGTTAAAAACATGAAATAATATTTAAACTATCCAGCAAGGAAAGGCAGAAGCTGTTTTCAAGTTAAAAAAATACCTTTTTGTACTGTACAGGCAGAGTTAAACTGTAAATGATTTATATCAAATTCAACTATGAATCTCTAAGTTCATTTGGAAAAAAAAACAAAACCTGCCATATAACTGGCTATATTCTCAAAAATCCCCAGCTTATATTTCATGAATGTTAGTTTACTAACTTAAGACAAGAATGCATGTTATATAATTAACTGTCATTGTAACACAAAGAGAAAGAAGCAAAAGCTCACTATTACTGCTATATTTTTAATATTAATTGTTCTAAAAATTCAGTGTCCCAGGTTTTTCAGGTCTGTGATATGAATTCCTAGTGTAAAAGGTCACAGTTTTCTCCAGCCTACTTCCAGTTAAGAATTCCCCATAATAGAAAAGACCAAACCAAAACAACTACAGGGGAAGAAAAAAGAGAACATACGTGAAAGTTAGAATAGCTATGGTATGCAGGTTTTGTAGTATTTTGCAACTACCTCTATAAAACAAATATCATGCTATAAATTAGTTTTATTTCATGAAAATATTAATGTGATTTGTTCACAGCCCTTAAAAGGTCACATAGGAGGCAAACAGATCCCAATATAGCTGTAAATAGCAACTACAAAAGGAGCATGTAAACAGGAGACAACATAGTTGGGCTAGTCTTTCAAAAAGCCTAAGAGTGATTCAATCTACAGTAAATAGATCCGATGTAAATTTGTTTCTCAGATTCCTCAACAGATTTCTCTCTAACACCCAAGCCACTGACACATCCCCCTCCTTAAGCTTAGTTTCTTTGCTGAACTGTTAACATCACTTTCTTGCCTTGGACAGTTAGGCTTTCCAGTAATGACTTCCTCCACAAGTACCCTAGGCTTTAAACCCTATCCTGGTTTCCGCTGGAAACAAAGTCCAAGAAACTTGAAGCTTTGCTGTGTTGCACACAACCTTGTGTTCCAGCCCTGCAGCCGCGAGTCTCTGTTGGCCAGACTACAAAATTATGCAAATCCTAAAAAAACCCCTAAGCCTAAATTAGAAGAGTTTTATACAAAGGACGCTCGCCAATATTTTAGTTTGGAAAATAGGTCTTTTGTGTGTCCTCGAATTTCGGAGTCTGGCTTCCTAAAGCAACAGGCCCTGCAGAAAGCAGGACACTTGGGAAAGATGCGGGGCCACCCCGGAGGCGAGGTCCCTCCTGCAAGCTGAGGACCAAGCAGAACTGGTTTTACCTCCCCTACAGTGTAAAAATCCCCGGGTGCAGCAGTCACCTCCTCGAGGAGTCTCTTCCAGGCAGGGCAAGGGAAGAACTTCTGGAAGGAGAGGGAGGGCCGACCTCCTCACCCAGCTCCCAGGGCCACCAAGGGCCCCCAGCCCGAGCTACAGGCAGGCCTGGCGGGGTGAAGGTGGTGCGAGACGCGGCAGCGCCCGGAGCCCGGCCGGGCCCCATCGCCGCAGCCCCGGCGGGGAGCGGGCGCCGCGGGCCGGAGCACAGGACAGAGGCGGGGGACGTTTCAGCTAGCTTACCGAGGGCAAACGAGTAGCTCACGAGCGGCTTCGGAGAGAGTCCTGCAGCAGGTCGGCCTTGCTTTCCTCCTCCCTCCCTCTCTCCCGACGGAGCGGACGGCGCCGCCGCGCGGCTCCGTGGCGGGCGGGCGGGGGGCGGTGCCGCCCAGGGCCCCTCACGCCGCGCCACCCGCCTGCTCCAGCGCCTGCGGCTGCGCGCTCGGAACGGGGGGGCGCCGCGCCTTTGTGCGGGGCGGGAGAAGGAGCCCCACTCCTCGGGACAGCCGGGGCACCGGTGGGATCCCTCGTTCTCCTCGGCAGTTTCCCGGAGAAGGGAAGGGGCCGACGATGGACCTCGATGGGCCGGACGCCGCCCGCCGGGAGGCAGAGCTGGAGAGCGCGGCCGCTGCTTGAGCCGCCGGGCCGTGGCCCAGGAGCAGCTGGCGCATGTAGTCCGGCGGCGGGGCCCGGGGAGGGGGCGGGTTTGGGTCATAAACTTCCCGCGCCAGCCGCCCGCGCGCGGGCGGGCCCCGGGAGCTGGTTCGGCGCTAAACCCGGGTCGGCGGAGCTGCCCCGCGCGCCCAGCGGTGCCGTACCCAGGGCTGCCTGACTCACTGCTCTCCAACAACGCTGTCACATCATCCTCGATCCGTGGTCAGGCTGAAAATTCGTCACCTCTCCTCACCCTCTGGTTCCTCCGTGACTCTGTTCTCCAGCTTCAGAAACGTCTCTTGCTGTCGTCAGGGGCTATGTCTATCCTAATAAATTAAACAAGACTCTAAATTCTGGCACTGAGACCAAGGGGCAAAATCCTTTGTTATTGCTGCCTCCCCCAGCCCAGAAGCCTTCACATATCTAGCTAGCATGGGCAGCATGGCCATGCCTTGCACAGTGCTGTGGCACTGCTTGGAAGACAGATAGATGGCAAAGGCCCAGGTTGTACAGAGAGCGGGCTAACAATTAAACAGGCTAATCAAATTCAATATAATATTTGAGTCCATATTCTGGTCGTGTTTGCTTTTGCTAGTATAGACCAGCACCCTCTAGGACCAGCACCAGACCAGGACTGAGCTTTGGCCAAAGAATTTGGAGCTAGCTTATAAAAACTGTGATTCTAGTTTTGATCTCTGACATTCTACTTTCACTTCAAAGTATGTTAAAGTACCTGTAGATGTGCAGAATCTGTATCTGTTCATTATTACTTCACACAGTCCGTAGCTTGTTTATTCACTTCCCTTTTCCAATTTAGAATAAAGGAGCACAAGGATCAGGCATATCTGGCCAAGCTAGAAAACAAAAGAGAAGGGGAACAAATACAGAGATTGACCCAATTGTACCAACTGGAAATTCAGAGAGGAAAAGAAAAGGAACAGGAGGAAAAAGTTGAATGGCAGAGGCTGCATCATGTAAGTAACAGGAAAGCAGACAGTCCAAAATGCTTGTTTCACCTTGGCTGTGATGGTTGCACTCAGCCCACAAATCAAGTGGCCTGCAGGCAACAGGGACTGTGCTGGCACCTTCAGCAGTGTGGGATCAAATGCATCCTTTGTGCTTTTCAGAAAGGCCTCTTGGAAGCTGTTATGTGGCACCTGAGCTTTGACTGGTCTACAATGGAAAAAGTCTGCTAGAGACAGCAAGGAGATTGTCCTTGATTTGAGAACTGGATTTAGGTTCCATGTAATTGCTCTGTTTTAAGCCCACTTTTCTTTGTTAGGAAGAGGGAATAGCCTGACTATGACAGTATTTTTTAAACTTGTCTTTCCATTTATGATTGGTGATGTCCTACTTACCATGCCTACTGTTTCCCTGCCTGTGCCTGCTTGAGCAAGGAGACTGAAGTGGAGGTACTGAGATGATTGATTCACATGTGAGAGAGTAAGAGGAGAGAATTCTTGCTAAAACCCTACTTGCTTTTTATCCCCCCATACTCCTCACCCCAAATATACAAATTTTATCCCATTTCCCCCAACCTTGTATATGCAATAAAAGCCATACATACTGCCAAGCTATACAACTGCCATCACAAAATGCTTTGCATTTTGATGGTTCTATGGACTCTTACTGTTTGAGCCCTTCAGAATCTGCACTGTGTGAATGATATATGGGATGGAAATAATACAGTTGGATCTGCTGGGGAAGTAGAGGAAAGAATATAAAGATACTGTGGTTGGGGCTGCAACCACACACTAATTTTGCTTTTGTTGTAGTTTGTCATAAGTAGGTCATGAGAATTCTCTTCCATCTCTGGGTTTCTATCTTCTATAGCTTCTCCACTGATACAAAGAACTCATCATTATAGACGAGGCCTGAAGTCTTTGTTAGAACTTTTTTTCAGTTCATGTTTCCAAAATCTTGTTCTACATGAAAATAAAAGTAGTTTTCCATTTAAACAGGAATATGTAGCTGAACAGAAAGTAATTAAAGCTGAAGAGAAACAAAAAGAAGACAAAGATGATGACTGGATTAAGGCTTATATTAAAGAAATGATGGCTGATCTGGCAAGAGAAAAAGATGCAGATACTAACAGGTGGGTCTAGGGATACAGTTTTCAGTGTTAAGATTCAAACTTGCAATTAAATTATGTTAAAAATGTTACTCTCAATTGTTATATCAGCAAAATCAGAAGTTCGATGCAAGCAATTTTTCTGTAATTCAAACTTGAAGGAGAAAGTGCAGAAAAAATGCCTACCAGTTCCAGCAGGAATTGGTGCTGTTGGGGTGGAGGTGGGGTTGCTAGTGTTGTTAGGACCAGTGCCTCAGGTATCCTGGTGTGTTACAGTAGCTCGTGTTCTCCTGCAGGCTGATGCAGAAGCATACAGACAAAGCTTTTGAAAAACTATCTGCACAGATGAACAAGGCATTTAAGATTGAAGATGATTGCCTTGTGAGAGGAGCTGCAGAGGTAGAAGCTGAATACCAAATGAAAAACTAGGAGAAAGAAGCAAAACAGAAGGCTGCCATTGAATCTATTGCTGAATACAGAGCCACTGTGGTAAGAAACCTGGGCTGATCTTACTGCTGCTTACTCCAGCCGAGGAGCGTGGCCCAGATCACAGCTGGCTCTGGTGCCGTGCCTCAGCAGGCTTCATCAAGTCCGCTGACATCTTTCCTGGGGTCCCCTCTCCCTTTCCCACTTCCATGTTGGGTGCACATCTGCCAGGGCTGCTGAAAACCCTGGGCTTGGAGACTGGCCAGCCACAATGACAGTGCTTCTCAGAGTGTTGATACAGGGCTGCTTCTGCTGAGAGAGATGACTTTCAGCTTAGCAGGACACCTCCTTGGTTAACTTTTTGTGTGTGTTTTGTAAAACTACAGATTAAGATGAAAGAGGAAAAGGAGAGACAGGAAAAAGAAAAGGATGAGAGGGATCGTAATCAGTGGATGACAGAAGACAGCATCTACCAGGAAATGGAAAAAGCCAAGAAACAAAGACAGTGTGATGCAAACATGGAAGTACAGAAAATTCAGATCCAGCAAATGGTAAATAGAAGAGCTGTACCCTGTCAACCCCTTCAGAAAGAAGCATGCTTCTGAACCCATAGTACTAGATCTTGGGTGGGAAAGAGAGAAGCAGCTTGCTGTGGGTGTGATGTGCATGTTTTGTTTGGTTTTTACCTGTATGCACTGCAGCTGCTGATGTTGGAGAGATGACTGACTCTGTATCCATCCATAGCATGGCCCACAAGGGGCTTGTTTGTGGAATGAGGAAGCTGCTGCTCAGAACTTAACAACGATGATGCACATGTTTCAGAGGTTTATGAGCCTCCTCTTAGAGCAGTAGAACAGAAGCCTCTTCCAGGCTGACTTGGCCCTGCTGGTCAGGGAGGACTATTAGCTGCCAGGGCTGCTAATAAGAGATCAACAATGACAGACCACATCCTGTCCTCCTGTGCCATTGTGCCATTTTTTCAACCATGCACTGCTGTCCTCTCATATCTTCTGGGCAGGCCACCAAAAAGCAGCAAATGCTGATGTTCACTCATCTGTTTAATGTACCCTTTTTGTGGGGAGTACATTAGGGGAGAGAAGGGGGAGTGATGATACTTGCAAAGTATCAACTAACACCACTGTAGGTCTCCCATAAGCTTTTACTCTCTCTAAGCTTTACAGGATAGTGATGTTGAGAACAAAATACTAAGTTTTGTTATTCCCTTCTCCAGGCTGAAAAGCAGGCAAAAACCCAGCAGGAACAGCAAGCAGACTTGGATTACGATGCTCAGAAACTGCTTTTCATCAGGATCAAGCATTTTGGAGATAAAGACAGTGAGTAACTGAATCAGTGCCATTACTAATGTAATTTTTATTCTCTTCAAGCATCCAAGGAAGGAACAAGATGTGTCCTAACTAGGACAACTGCAAGAGTAGTGGAATGGATACATATGCAGTATTAAAAAAAGCAATGGGGGGAGCAAGGAAAGATGGTTGATGTAATGCTGTCCATTTTTTTCCTGCCACATGTCTATGAGCCCCCAGCTTGCTCCAGACTGAGCAAACACTTGGCATTGTGCAGGAGTATTAGAGCCTGCTTTGCCCCTCACAGCCCTGCCTAAAGTGCAGGGCCAAGAACTCTCCTCAGGGCCAACACAGACCCTTGTCTTGGTCAGTCCTGCTGCAGTCTGGGCTGCTGCACTCTTTGGACAGCAGAACATGGCTGGGTGGAGCTCACTGACTCTGTACCCATGTCAGTTAGCATGGCCCATTATTCTGTGATGTGAACCAAAGCACAGTAAGTAGGAATAATCAAGAGACTTGTTTCAAAACCTCACTTGTGACCTAAAGTAAAATAGTAACATTTCTGCACTATCAACTAGAAGTCACAGAGAGTTCTCTCCTCTTATCTTGAAGTAATTAATTTTGGAAATTCTATATTAAAAAAGAGACATGACAATTAGCTAGTGACAGTCAGAAAAAAGCAACATGTACTGGAAGAAGCAAGCATTACTGGGCAGACCAGTAAAAATCCAGCAACTGGTACAGTGGACAAGGGCAAAATTAGACTATCTTTGGTAAAGCTTACAGGACAAGTATTTCTGCATTAGTTTCAGTTACAAGCTATCACTGTGTATACAGTTAAGAGTAGCTACTAATTATACACCTAAACTCTGTTTCTTTTTTCTTCAGAAATATATTTGACTACTATCTAAGTATCTACAAAGGAAAAGGAACCTTGCCATTCTCTCCTTCCAAGTTCTATATGCCTGCAAAACCTATCAGTGCCCAATAGCTGAAGCTAACTCTGGAGCAAGTTACAAAACATGCTGTTTGCCAAAACCTGCCTATACTCAACTTCAGCTCAAGAAACAAGTGCCATAGTTCACAACTGTACTTTAACTAGTCTAATTTTATTATGGAACAAAGCAGTAGATTCACTTTTTACAAAGTCAAGAGGTAACAACCACAGGTAAACTATCAGTACTGTACTCCTAGAGTATTGCTGGGCCTCCAGCCTTAGTTCAAACCTTACGTTTTGGCCTAAAAAAAAAAGTCTTACTGAGCAAACAATAAAATTGAGTAAGCTGTTTAAAACATCTGCGTTTTAAAACATCCGTGTTGACTGTGTCTTTTATTCGTGACAGTTTTCTACTCACTTTTACTTAGGAGAACATATTGGAAGGTAGAAATACTATCTTGAGAAGTTGTGGCACTGGCTGAGTCTTTAATCCTTTATGGGAAAGAAATGTCTGCAGTAAGACTGTGTGTATCTAGTACTCCAGCTAAGCTAACTGTAGGGCATGGGAAAAACACTTCCCTGCTTTCTCCTAAACACTCTGCTCTCAGCTTAGCCAGGATGCCAGGCTGACATACTGCTGTAGGTGACTTTTTGATCAAAAGTTGTTCTTCCACTCGGTTCTAAACTGACTGTAAGCTGTTCTACCACTCCATTTACATTCACATCGAACAAGCAGTTCTTCTGTAACTAGTGAAAACTATTCTGCTTCACACACGCACACAGATTTGCATTTGTGCAAGTACAAGATCAAAGCTGGCAACAGGCAGAGTTTGCAATTCAGACACAAGATCAGCTTCACTGCATGGCTGCATTTTTATATGTTACAATATATAGATAGTGAATAGGCTGTCATTTGCCATTCCGTAGTAGAAGCTCTTAATTGCACCTACTATTAACACTGTCATCCAGTTCAACATGGAATAAAAATCTAACTTCACACTTCCAGTAAAAACATACAGATCTTGGTTTAACTGAAGAGGTCCTGACATCAAATCACTATGGCCTGTAAATCTGTACTAACAGTACTGCCACTCAAAAGGCTGGAGATTGGACTCTCAGAAGCACATTTAGCCTGAGATCAGCTCAGCTGGTTACAGCACGGTGCTAATAATGACAAGGTTGTGGTTTGATCCCTGCTTGGGTCAATGATCCTTATGGGTCCCTTCCAACTCAGAATATTCCGTGAATTTGCATGCACTTAGAAGTGAGTATTTCTCTAAATGCAGAAGATGCTAATACTGTGAGAAGCACACGTGGCAGACATGGAATACACTAACAAATATGCAAAAAAGTATTTATTTCTGAGAAGTACTTTAGTGCACAAGTTGTACAATTTGTATCAAGAACTCATTCTCCCAGCTGACAACTGGATCATCTTCCCTGTTAGGGAGTATAAATTACAAAAGACTAAGAATAATTACAAAATACTCTGATAAATGCTACATGCACAATACTGCCAGTATAACCAACAATTATTTTAGCTGAAGGAACCCAGCTATCACCTAGTTCCTCCTACCACTGTTCATAAATTAATATTTCTAAATTTTCCAACCCTTCCAACCATTCTTTTCATTAGCAGCTATGGCTAAAGCCACACACAGACTTCATTTTATAATGGGGATATGTCTAACTTTCTGCCAAAAATAGCAAGTTTCCTTAAGTGCTTTACATGTTGCAAAATTTAAATTCAGAGTTAGGGTGCTGCATTAATTCAGTTTATTTATTTAGTCTTTTTAACGTGTTAGTACTTCTATGAATACAAATATAAATTTTAAACTAATCATACGCATATACAGCAGTTCAAGACCTCTCTTCTGAACATACTCATGTTAACTGCCCTATTAGTTTTATTTGAGCAATGACTTTATGATTAAGGAAAGACACTAATTTAATTCTTTAACAAAATGTACCTTTATGTAGTTTTGCTATCTAAACTCATCACTTTTATTGTATTTTTTACTGCTGTTCCTTTTGTGAAATTTCATACTAAAACTGGAAAACATTTTCACATATCTTAAAAAAAAAGGCAGGTGAAGATTACTTTTGGGTTTTGTGCAACAAAGTTTTGTTAGAACAGTGTTGCTAATTACATGAATTTTTCAAGGGTAAGAAGTAAGAATTATACTAAAAGTACATATGCTGTCAAAATGGAAGGTTAGTTTTATGCTAGGTAACTACAAAACTGTACCAAATTAAAATTTTGCAAAATGCTGAGTTCACAGATTCTTGATATGCATTTTCTTTGATAATTTAGCTAAATACTGCATTAGGAAAATTACTATTTTCAGCAAAAGAAGGAAAGTACATGTAACAGTTATTTACATTTCCATTACATTGACTCTAAAAGTGTGAAGATTAATTTTGTCACTGGTATCCTCCAGTTTAAGTTGAACATTAACAACTACAACAAACCCCCTCACCAAACAAACAAAAAGAAAAAACAATAAAACCCACAAAAAACACCCTAAAACCACAAAAACCAAAAACCCCAAACAAAACAAACAACCCCTCAAAAAGACTTTCGTGGCTGCTGCTTTGATAAAATATAGTACATATATCTTTAGATTTTCTATTAGAAGGAAAGTCCTAAAAGCAGGAATATACATTTTTGTCTATCAGAAAAGCAATAAGTCTACTATGCCCCTAGAGGTGTGTCCAAAAATACTTTATTTGCTTCAATAAATCAACAGTTCCAGAAAAGGCAGCTAAAGGACTGCTTTGTTTGTGTTTACATTAATCTAAAATCCACTTGCCAGACTGACACTATTACAAATCAGACTTTGTTAGGGGATCACTGCAAAGTCTTCAGGGCATATGACAAAGAACACTGCAATAAAAGCCCGTAGTGTGGGATTTCATGTACAAAGCGCAAAGTTTCAGGCTAAAATTCTAACCACCAGATAGAACAGAGGGTTAAAATGTAACCATTGCCTTTTTTCTTTCTAAATAACAACCAACCCAAACAAACAGGGCAACAACTGAAACACTGTGTCTGTGTTAAGGAATTAGCAGACACCAACACATTTTTTACAGGTAATAGTGTCTACACAACCTTAAATTCTATCTACCCTCCTCAGTAAGAATTTCTGCCTCTGAGTTGGTGGCAGTACCCAGAAATTCTAGCATCAAACAGTCTCTTTTTGATGAAGTTTGTAAAGCTACTGCCAATACTAATTTCAGCATTTCGTGTATATACAGGCTGTATGGTATTAGTAAAATGTCGGTATCTATTGTCAGTACAACAGAGAATGCATGTCTAGCCTTTGGAAGTTATTTCAAGCCTGTATGTACACCTAAACACATGCTCACAAAGCTAGTCCAGTAATCCTTGCCCTCATTTTACCTTGTGTCTTAGGGTTCACAAATTCTCTGGAGTAGGATGAGTTCTGGGGTACAGCAGAAAAACTGTATTCTGCAAGTACTACTTTTTTCTGCATTCACAAGGAAAGACCATGAACTTTCCCCCCTGCCCCCCTCTGGTACACTTACATATTGCTTTAAAATACACTTCCAGATCAGTTCTCTGAGGCACTGAGCTAAACTGTGACTACAGCACCAGTGGTTACTGTGAGGCTGAGAACAGGAAAGCTCTGCCATTGAAAGAGGAAACAGCTCAAGGACTGCAAGAGCAGAAGTCAGTGCCTCCTTATCTGGCAGCAAGAACTGACTGGTGCTTGAAGACATCTTGCTGTCCCTGGGATTGTGCTTCGGTCCCACCAAATTTTTAATCAACATTCTCAGTTTCCAGTTTGATAAAGAAATGCATGAATCTGGCAAACCCTCCCTCGTACAAGACTGCAGTTGTGTTTCAGTTTAAACAAAGTGATCAGCACTACACCAATTTACCATCAAATATGATATACAGGCAAGGTATGCACTCATCAAAAGATCAAGTGTATCCCACCATGTGCAATTTAATGTAACCAGCTTTTAAAAAAAACATACATTAGAAACAAGAAAATGAGCTTTGTGCCACCAACTCAGATGAATTTTTGAAGTGCTATGGAAGAATTAGAGTTCCTTTAATTTGTACAAATAATTTTCTGAATTGTAACAAAGAAAAAAGTCCACATGAAAGGGTACAGAAGTGCATATTTTGAAATAACTAGTTACAACTGCAAGCTATAACTGGATATAATCTCCATTTTGAGATTTTAAATTAAAGACTGTTGTTTTGGTTTTTTTTAACAATTTCTATGTATTACTGTATTGCTGACTGCTTGCATTTCCTCCCTTCTACAGCAGTCATTATAGTTGCAGACTGTTTTGTTTGCATGCTTATACGAGCTTTAGTGGTATTGGCAAGAATATTCTCATTAGTGCAAACATACTTTTTCAGCAACAGCTTGTGTCTCAGCTCCATTAAAAATAACGAAAGAACACTGCAAACAGATTTTAAATGAGACTTTGAAGCACATGGCATGCATAGCACAGTATAAATGCACCAAGGAAGGCTTTGTTTGGGCTGCCACACAATTTCCGAAGCTTAACTTCCTACCTTTTTCTTACTACAGTCCCCCAAAATAGGACTACAACTTCTCCAAAGTCCTCCAAAGTTCAGACAGAATAGGTCCACTACACAGGTCTTTGGTTCACTCCTAAGTTCTCTTAAGTAACAGCTGTATCATCCAACCACATGTGGACTTGGGAACATTTTTAAACATTCTGCATAAAATGACCACTCCTCTGCAAAATTCATACTAAAACATAGGGGAAAAGCACTTGATAGCCAAAGCAGCTCCACTAACTATTATGCTAGAAAGTAACTCAACATACTTCTAGTTTTCTTCCTTTAAAAATGCTGCTTAAGTTGTTCATAATCCTCTGTTTTCTTTTGCTTTCAAGACAAAACTTTTTTCCTTTGGAGTAACAACTGCTGGATCACAATGTAAAGCCAAGTTTCAGCAATTCTGCTAATCTGCTGTAAACATACACTGTTTACACACTGATCATAAACTGGCTTATAGAGTGAAAATGTTGACAAGCTCATAACAAAGACAGTAAAAACAAATTATGTCACACGGTGAAAGATTTGGCAAAAATTTCAACTATTACAATATTGTCTTGCTTTGACACAGCTTAACATTAATGCCTGTCACTTCTCTTCAGGATTTTAAAGATTTGCCAGCCTTTGGTGTGAATAGTTCAAAGGACTGGAAGGAGTGTTGGTGTTTGTACCAAATCTCTCCTCCTGTTGGCCCACTGTGTTAAGTCACCACACACCAGCTGCTCTTTGGGGACGCACACACTGGGACACTCCTGCAGCAACACAAGCCAAACTCTTTCTCTTTGACATGAAGGCCTGGTGGTGAAATAGAAACTGGGGTGGGACCTACAGGCAGGAGAGGAAAGCAGAAAAGGGAGGGAATTGGTTTAAGGGACACATGCATGTAGTAGAGAATGAGATGGAATTCACAGTACGGTCTTTAGAATGAAGGGAAACAGGGAGGAA
Organism: Manacus vitellinus; assembly: GCF_001715985.3. Taxonomy (NCBI): domain Eukaryota; kingdom Metazoa; phylum Chordata; class Aves; order Passeriformes; family Pipridae; genus Manacus; species Manacus vitellinus. Next base: position 13,174,048 of record NW_021939632.1, on the reverse strand, counting down.
AGCAAATTTCAGTTTAAAAACAAAATAAATATTAAGAGCCTGTCTTAAAACATTACTTGAAATTCCGTTTCAACTATTCCAAAAACCAATACTGGCGAACAGCAATAGTTTTGTCTTAGACTTAAGGAGCAAGAGTTGAAAGGATTTCCTAATTCCTTACTCTAACACCCACTGTAAATTCTGGCAATCTGTTTCCTCTCTGTGGATCCACTAGTCAGCAACTGAGACAGAGTACTCTGAAGCCTCCAAGCTGAATTTTCTGCAGTAGACAAACACAAAAGCATGGAACAGAAAAAGGTTACGGGGAAGAAAGTTACACTGATGAGCATTTAAAAATATTTTTTAGGACAAGCAAATAACTCCCAAACAGATGACTGCCTTACAATATGAATGAATTCTACTATTGGCAGTGACAGAAATACAAACAATGAAGATTTACTTAAATTAAGTCACTTTGTGATTAAAATAAAACTAGCATAATTTACCTCTATAAATAAATTTCCTTAGGATTTATACCTACTGAAATACAGATGCAGCAACACTGGAGCAATGGACACCTTGCAACAGACTCCTAGCTTTAAGATGACATGTAGTATATCTGCAGCTTTCTTCTTCACATATGGAACAAGCCTCTTCACAGGCAGCCATTGCTTGCACTGAACTATGTTCATCAGGTAAAAAATAAATGTGGCATAGAAGTTACCTTTCTAGCTGACAACATATAAGAAGGATACAAATTCAATGAAATACTTAAAACACAGCACACTGTATTACACATATAATTTGTTTTTCATTTCAAGTTTATTAAAACTTTAGCAGTACAAATGATCCAGGTTTTAGATTATCAAAAGACCAAACTGAAGTCTGCATCTTTAAAAAAGGCGTTCCCCAAAATGTCTCTAAAACTTTGAGACGATGGAAACATTAAGTCCACAAACTCATCCATGCCTGTCGTCATCTGTTCCAGGACTTGTTTCATGATCAGACTTTTTATCCTTACTAGGGGCATGATCTCTTTCCTGACTCTTTGATTTTTGGTTTATTTCTTTTTCTGCTGAGGATCTGGTCTTTTCCTTTTCTTTACTGCTGCGTGAATATGACTTTTTTGATTCTCTCTCTTTGCTACTTGGTCTCTTTTTTGAGTCTGGACTTCTATCCTGATCTCTACTAGACTTCTTATCTTTGCTGGATTCAGGACTACTACTTTCACGGCTTTTTGAACGCCTCTTCCTTTGGCTTTCACTATCATTCCTCTTATATGAGCTTCTACTTTCCCTATTTGAATACCTGTCTCTGTTTCTGCTTTGACTTTCATCCCTCTCTGAACTCCTTGAGTCTCTCCTCCTCCTGTTTTCTCTTCCTCTGTATCTATCTGGTGTACCTCTCCTTTCTCTGCTTCTTGATCTTCCTCTTCTTCTTGTTTCCCTATCTCTATTCCTTGAATAGTCTTTACTTCTACTACGATCCCTGTCCCTGCTTCTTGATCTTCCTCTCCTACTCCTATCTCGACTTTTGCTTCGATCCCTTGTTCTGCTGCTGGAACTATGTTTTCCTCTAGCATGCTCACGCTCTTTGCTTCTTGACTTACGTCTCTCCCTGTCTCTGCTCTTCCTATGCTCTTGTTCATTACTTCTTGAGCCTGCCCTTTTACTTCTCTCCTTGCTCCTACTTCTCTCTTTATCTCTCCCTCTAGAATCATAGCGCTTTTCTTTTTCTCGGCCTTTCTCATGGTCTCTCTCTTTGCTTCTTGATCTCATTCTCTTTTCATCATGTCTACTGTGCTTGGAGTCTCTTTCTTTACTTTTTGATTTCTCTCGGCTTTTACTATGGCTTCTAGATTTAGCTCTCTTCTTGGCCTTGCTTTTGTTATGCTTATCATCTTTATCTGAATTCCTTCTTGTCTCCCTGTCTTTGCTGCTGGATTTGTGATCTTTTTTCTTCTCTTTTTCCCCTCTTCGGCTTGGACTTTCAGAAACTTGTCTGTGGTCTGATATTTTTCTCTCTCTTCCTCTTCCTGGGCTCTTTTGATTATCTTTCTTGGTTTCATTTATTTCACTCCTTGGAGAGAGAAAGATAAAGTTTTTTAAACTTTTTAAATCCCCTCCACTCTGAAAAAATTAAATCAGAAGTGAGACAGCCTCACAACTGAAACTGAAATCACATCAGGTCTAACTATGTATTTATAGTAGCAGTAGCATCAGTAAAATCAGACACTGTTAAGTAATAGGATAACCAAGTCAGCACCCTGTTTTTTTTGAAAGTAACTGTAACTGAAAATCCAAGATGACGTATTACTTTTAAATATATATATAAAAAAAAAATTCAGTGCATATATTCCAGAAAGAAATAATCTTACTTGTCCCCTTTTATCCATCTTTCTCCACTAGACACTCTCATTCTTTGAGCTCTTTGCATTTCTTGCCTCCAATGTGGAGGAGTTTCACTGCGTCGGAAACGATCTCTTGACCTGGATCTGGAAGGTGTCCGGTAACGCTTGAAGGCAAAGAGAGGAGACTGGGTGTAAGTTTGAATTTCACATGCTGTGATATCTAAGCAAGATTGTTATCCCTGGCAGTCAGTTCTACATCGCACCTGCCATGACACTTCACGTGTATATACCAAGTTACTAACTTACTGACAAATAAATCTCACGTTCAGCTAAAGCAGGAATACAAAATGTCTGATCAAAAACTACTTTTAAGGTGACTTCTACTTCAAGATTTTTGTAGTTTGATGAGAGGTTTTCTATTGCTTTTAATTACCGCAAATGCAAGTCTCTTTTCCAACAATTAAAATTCTTATCTTTGACAAGCAACACAAAAACAATACTTCAAAATTTCTAAGGATTTTACTAAAAATTTGAGGGATAGAGACTTCAGTTACTAAAAACATTTAATACAAGCAGCACACAGCACATGGCTTCACAATATTAGAAAACCTAGTCTGACTGCTGCCCCCCCAAAAAGAAGAGAAGTCTTCCCCGCATTCCTGGCACTGATGATGTACTGGTTCTGTGTTTACTACAACCCTTTTTGACCTAATTCCAAGAATACCACAGTAAAACAAATAAAGCATTTTTAAGTTTTCCTCTCACCCCCTCCTTCAAAAAGACTCAGTATGCAAACAGGTAATTAATCTAATTTTCCTTCCTGTCTTCCTTCAAGCCTCAGTCCCCAAATCAATTATGCTGCACTTTTTTTTAAATCAACTATCCTAATGAAAAGGGTTACTAACACCAGCAGTGAGGCTGTGCTACCACCTTCTAAATTTTGGAGAACACATTGTAAACATTTACCCTTGGTCCTCTTCCTTTTATTTTCCTTCCAGATCTGGTCACTAACAGTCTCCTCTGGTACATTGACTGGGAATTCGACAGATTACTAAAAATAATTAACAAAGAGTGATATTGTTTATAACAGTAAGAAAGAAGGAAAGAGAAAAATTTTAAAACCTCTTCAGAAAATTAAACTAAATGAAAACACATAATTTTATTTTACTGCAGACAGTAATAAACACACAGTAAAATTTCAGATTTTGTGAGCACAGAATATTTTAGAAAATTTCCACGTTTTCCCATTTTTGAAAGAAGAATAAATTATAGATTCAGATTGGACAGTTCCAATAAATTCTAAATGAAATTGCAATGCATTTTACTTTGCTTTTCTTGAATCAGTCATTATAAATTTTTTATTCACTAAAACCATTTTCAAAGACTAAGCCTTTGTTCTAGGACAAAGACAATAGTTGCCAGTAAAGGGAGAAATCCATTTTTCATCAAGCACTGCTCACAACATGGAACTGCTTAACAGGGAAAAGATTCAACATTAGAGTTCTAAAACAGAAATGTGACCAGACCACTGTCAGCACATAATCAGACTTAAAACAGATATATTACCTTTCTCTTTCCTTTTCTCTGCTTTTCCTCTCTTTTTCTTTGTCGTCTACTTTAGGAGGACTTTTCCTCATCAGGAACCGGTTTTCAGGTACAGGAGGAATTTCTTCAGGACGGACAGTAGATAACGGCTGTGCTTCAGTGTTTTCATCTTCACTTTCACTGGAAGAGCTTTATTTTTGTATAAAAAACATGTAATAATTTGAGTTATGTGGATGAGGGAAGACCTTTCAATCTATTTAAATAATTCAGAAATTCTCTTAATACACAAGGATACCACAAGAATCTCAGAAACAAAGCTATTTCAGAAGCAACTTTTTTTCCCCCTATAATATCTTTGCTCCAAAATATACAACTGCAGTAGATTTCTGACTAACATCTTCTATCTCTGAATTTCAATGGTGCAACACTGAATATACACTTACTATTGAGATACAGCTTTTTCTGTTGGTTTAATTTCTTTTCTTTTAAAAACACAATCAGAAGTAAATTTCAGATTTTACACTAGCATATATAACTGCCTACAGACTATTGTAACTCCAAGCAGTTTACAAACTTAAGTGAAATGAGCTTAGGCTCACAGAAACAGTGTTTAGGCAGCATTGCTCTAAGTGACCATTTCTTAAATTTTACTGCTAGCTTAGAAAGATGTGACTTGCACCAACACAACTTGTATCTCACACTGAACTGTAACAAAACTATCAGATCAAAAAGAACATTCTTGGAAGCAAGAGCGCTTTCTAAGTTTTATTATCTTCCAGCAAAACTGCAAGAATTTTGGCATATCAAATAGAAGAAATGTTAAGAATGTTAATTTATTTATTAATATTTATTAATATTGTTTAATTTTGCTTTTATTTGTGCACACTGAAGTCCCACTGCATATAATTTAAACTGAACTGTACAGAAGCGAATTTAGAGAAACCAGCTATCACCATTCATTTCAAACCAAGCATTTCTGCAATGTTTCAAGCCAAATAAGCCTAGTCCATTCCTTCACTGCATTACAAGCTGCAGCACATACAGAAAGGAAAACTACCCTTTGCCATCATATCAGAAAATTTATGCTTCTATATCGAAACTGACTGCCTCTTAAACTTCAAAAACCTACTTTGCTAGTTTACAGAATACTATTCTGTAGTTATAAGAAAAGGATACTGTATGGTGTACATGTAACAAAACAAAAAAATCTCAATATTGACCTTTTCTTGCTTTTCTTTCTCTTTTTCTTTTCTTTCTTATGTTTCTTGGAATTTTTTTTGTGTTTCTTTTTTCGTTTTTTAGATTTCTCTTCCGAAGCACTCTCAGAATCCGATGAGGAATCAGAAGATGATTCTGAATCACTTGAACTTTCAGAGTCACTGGATGAGGAAGACGACTTGTGTCTTTTCTTTTCTTCTTTCTTGGCTTTAAATAAGAATAGCAAAGATACTTTAATATCAAACACTTCTAAACTAATCTCAGAAAAATCAACTTACCTACTACCTGTCTCAGCTTCTTAGAATTGTGCCATGAGAGACTACTTCATCAAATTATTTAAATTGAAATTATGGAGAAAACACTGTTTCTCCAAAGTATAATAAAGGGTATGTCTAGAAATATGTAACACATTTCCAAAATCTGTATTTATGAAATTTTAAGTATAAAATTTGTACTATCAAGAATATGTAGAGCCATATAAGTTTTCCAATTATGTTTTATACAACATAAGCTATATACAAGAAATTATTTAAAATTTATTTACAAAGTGTTTATAAAAAAATTTCTTTGGCTTCAGCTTTAATCTGAATTCATATAAAATCTACTCAAATCACTAATGAGAAATTCTGAAATAGAAGATAAGTGGCACAGACTAAACTGAGTACTCATTGAATTGAGCTCAGTATCTTATTCTGTCAGGTCTCACATTCAAAATGCAGTGATACATACAGTGGTGAAAGATTTCCTCTTCACAGTGATGCAGAACACCCACTTCCAAAAGAACTGGCTGAGATAAAACAACTGGATTACAACAAGGGGCTTAATTCAGGTAACTGCATCAGATACGTGGTACATATCTCAACAATCCCAAACTCTCTTTTATGGTCGTACTCTTTACGGATACTTTTTTCCCCCACCTTCTAATGTTACTGAATCCCCACAGTGGCAGAGTGGATGAAGTTCAGTCCCATTGCTCTAAATCTCATTCAGTTTTCAGGTTAGCACCACAGACAAGTCATACCTGTATGACTTATACATAGTGTTTTCCATGTGTTTATTCGCAAGTCTCATTTGATACAGACCAACAAAAGCCTGACAACCAACTGAAAAACAACCTCTGTACTTCAGAGAGTACGAGTCTTCCAGGTCATTTCTGGGGGCAGTATAAACTAGCAAGTAGTATTACCAGTTTAGGACAGCTTGCTGATTGAAATTGGCTGGTTCCCATCAGATGTTTTTAGGGCTTCTTGCAAAATGCTTCCAAAAGACAGATCTAATTATATTTCTTACTTCTCTTGTAGGTACAGACCAAGATAATTGCTGTCTTTTCTCAAACTTTTGCTCAACATCCTTATTAAAGCACTATATTTAATAAAAAATATCTGTAATATTTTATATCAGTTTCAGATTGTCTAAATATATATACATTCACAGAATGTAATATGTACATATTTAAAAAAGAAAACCGAACATTTTTCAAATTAATTTCAATCAAAGAAGCCTAGTGTCACACAGGCTGAGTGACAACAAATCAAAAAAGAGAAATCTCACCTGACCTCTAAATACTAAAAATACAGAAAGTATTTAAAAAGTTAAATGTTTCTTGTCTATTCAAACCTTTCAGGTTTGGCCCACTCAAAGGAAAATTATACTGTTTCCTACATGCCTTCAGGTAAAACAATATGTCTCCAAGCTCAATTTCAGAAATGTCTGAATAAGGCATTAATAAATGCAGTGATTTCCTGTATTTTCTCCCTCCTTCATATGTTTCAATTGTGCCAAAAACTATCTGTGACAGTTTTATCTGCATTCTTGTAACAAGTTCAGGTATGTTAAAGTTAATACTTTAAAATGAGTAAGTAATACATAAAAATAGAGGCTGAGCTGAGCAACTACCTCAACAAATATAATGTGTTTCTTAACACGCAGCAAATAACATTAGATGTATTTGAGAAATCATGTGGCAGGTAGGGAGTGAAATGACAAGGGCAAAAAAACCCTCCAAACCTCAAACAAAAGTAAAAAGCCCAGAACTATTTACACAGCAAAGACAGAGTATCCAGTAAGAGAGTTTGGATATACTTTCTGGTGACATCTAACTATCTGGTCCAGCAGCAAATGCTGTTTTGACTACTGAATCAACCTGGTGCTGGCCAATTACAGATCATAACAAATGAGACCAATCCTGCAGCATGAAGGTCATTGAGAAACAGACTTCTATTTACAGTCCAACTGTTCCAGCTCATTACCTTCAGGATCGGGTTTCAACTTATGACCACATCTGAAATAGATATATCACTTCCTACTCCATTCACTGTCACGTACAGCATTTGCCTGACTTTGGGAATTACATGATCATGCTGCACGACACAATCAAGTATTCTCTGCATTTCAGCTTGTTAGGGACTGTAGCAAGTCTTACATTAGCCCCATGAGTTGAAATTAAAAAACTACCTAGCCAGAAAACAGTCGGGTTCAGCCACAAAAGTCAGAACAAATCATGTCATCTTGTAATTCACAGCAGTGACAACCAAATAGTTACCTTATATCAAATCAGATAACCTGTGCTGGATCACAGCAGTCTTCAGAAAAAGGGTGCCTTTATTTCAGGACATTTAGACAGTTATTTTCTCAGGTAATTTTCTCCAGTGTTCAGTTGCCTGCTGTTCAGTGTATCAGATCTTTTTTTCTATTTTGCCTTCATTATTTGACATGAATTCCTGTTACATCTTTCACTCCTTGTTGAAGAATCAACTGTTTCTCACAATGAAAATTATACACATTAGTCAAGTCCTCAGGGTAGGCATTAGGGAACACTACCACACTTGATTCTTGTTGATCAGATGACATGTTCACTGTGAGGAATCCTGTATCCCAAGTGCTTCTGGAATAGATGTCTTTGCAGACAAACAACCTACCACACTGCAACAGCAGAGGAAGGGTTAATAAAAAAAGCCAAAAAAAGCCACCTCCAGCTTCACTTGAAACAGTCAACAGAGTTTGTACCTAGTGGCCAGCTCACTAGGGAAAAAAAAAATCTGGAACAGAGAAGCCTGAAACAACTGTTCACAGCAACCAGCTTGTGCAAAGGGGGCTAACAATGATGTGCGACAAGCCTGCAGAAGAAATGAATGCTCAAGGGTTTGAATGGATAAGTAAAGAGAAAGGGAGGATATGCAAATCAGAAGTCCAGGTAAGACATGACTTGCCAGAATCACCACTTTCTGTGACTGTTCTTATTTCAAAGATATTTCATAATTCCTAAATGAGTAACTTTGTACTCTGTTTCAGTGGTTGATAATTTGTACTGATACTTTCTTTTGTTCTGATAGAATTACCTAATTACAGTATTGTTCCTTGATGAATTATGAATGCAGCCATAATGTGCCTTAATTGCAAAAAGCACACTTCTACAAGCAGTGATTCTATGACATCAACAAAGATCATGAATCAAGCCTAGCACTGCCCTGTGCAGAATCCCCTAGAAAATCAGTTATTGTGAGAAATCTTCATTAGAGGCTCTTGTTAAAAACAGCCCACTGCACAAAGCCATTTTTTTTCAGTTTTGAATCAGAATGTCAGTGCCTGACATTCTTGAAAACGTCAGATATACCTTTGATGAACCAAAGTCATGACCTCAATACAGTCAGGCTTGTTAACTAGGCCCTCTTCTTTGTCACCTGGTATCAAAATCTCACCTGTCCTTAAGAAAATTAATACTACTTTTTTGTTCCACAGTTTTTCCTGTGAAATATATTAGCTTAGCTAGTCTATAATGACCTTTCCAAATACTAGGTTAATACTTTCTTCCTTTTTTTTTTCTAACCAGATCTCAGGATTTTCCCTGGAACTTGAAGATCTTCTAAAAATTATACCACTTGGCCAGAGAGATTCTTCTTTTATAATTTAACTTCTCTCATTCGTTTTCTCTAATTCTTCTAACTTTAAGGAATTAAAAAAAAAAAAAGAAAAACAAAGGAAAATATGACAAACATTTTACTTTTCTAGGTGATCATCCTCTCAAATCCCAGGTAAAAACTTCATACAGGCCTCTGCAATATTGTAGTTGTGACTGCCGTACCATTCAATTCATAGCACCCAGTAAGGCAGCTCAGTCATCATACACTTATCCCTAAATAAATCCAATTCTTATATACAAAGGGACGATTTGCATCATTCATAAAGCACTTCACCTGGCTATTCATCGTGACACCCAAAAATCAGACCACCTTTCCTCAACTTTAACCTAAGAGAAAAACATTCATACCAAGCACCTAACTTCTACTGTGATTCCTTCTGCTAGTGCCACCTTGGCTTTCCTGTTAAACTCAAGTACCAGTTCTATTTTCATTTCATAAAGACCATCTAATTCCTTTCTTTGTGTTGCCTACCAGACAAGTTCATGTAATAAATATTTAAGGCTCCCTTGCTATCCTAATGTACCCTCCCACAGAAATTTCATCATTATAGTTCCCTAACAGGTAACCTCCCTATTCCTTTGTCTTAACAGCAAATTCTTAGAAGCAGTCTCCCCTGGTAACTGCCTCATATTTCACAGAATCCGTTCCCTTTTGCCTCCCATAGTACTGTACTAAAACCAGTTCCACTGTTAGATGACTCTGTGTCAATCATCTTCCATGACACTGATTGTGTCCCAGAAACAGCTCCTTCTATAGAGATTCCCTGGCCTACCTCTATTCACTGACAAGTCCAAGGGCCTCTCCTCTTCCACTTGTGATCTCTGGACAGCAGTTTGGCAAATTTACTTCAGCTGATGGGTTTCAAACTGTTCCTCCTACTTCTGCTGCCCCAGGCCAGCACAGCTCGTCAGTGGTTCCATGTTGTGCATTCAACTAACAGCTCCATCTCTCACAGCAGTGGCTCATTTCCCGCTGCAGGTCCTACACACAGCCTTTCCCTTTCATAAGCAGGATTCTCCATTCACTAGGATTTCCACCATGGTCTGTCACGCAGCATCTTCACCAGGCTGGCTCTGCATTAGTGCCCATCAGGGCCTTTGTCTCACCCCACCCTCAACTCTGCCCTCCAACAGCCTGATCCTGGTGCCTAAGGCTTCTTGTTCTCCAAACACTCCTACTGCCCACCATCACCTAATACTGAGCCTTACAGAGTGGGCTATCCCACTCTATCTTGGCATCAATTTCCCTCCATGGCACACCACGCCAGCTACAGGAACCAGTTGCCAGGAATGCAGCAGGACTGACAAGGACACACACAAATGGGTAGGGTAAGACTGTCAGATCTTTCCAGAAGCCCGTTCTCTTTTAGGAGAAGTAAAAGAGAAAAACCCATTTTTTTGTATTTATTTCATTCACTCTTTTGATGACAAGTACTTCAAAGCCCTGCCTAATGGCTTTAAGTCATCAAACTGCTCAGTGCCATTTAGTCATTCAACTGTTCTAGACTGGACTAAAAAGGGAGTGTGGCAATCCAGTTAAGACATATATAGTGTGTATCTCATCCACCAGCTTCACCCATCCCATATCTGTACTGTTTTATTTTCTAATTACACCACCTGTGCATTTCCCAAGAGATACTATGCTTCTGAGCACTGTCCAGAAAAAACATAATTGTGTCCTCACACACAGGCTGACTTAGAACCTTTGAGAAGTCAGGAGCCATAATACAACTTTGTTTGGAATTCTGAGGTATTGATGAGGTAACTTCAGACTCCAAAGTCATAGTGTCAGATACCACAACATATGATACCACAACAGAACTGTATCAAAAAGTAGGGGAAAACCCCAGGAGCTCCAGTTCGAATGCTTGCATGTTCCTTAGGCCAAACAAGCAATTATTCTTGTGTTGTGCTTCAATATCCTTGGTGCAACCCTGCACAGTATCAACAGAAGGTGCTACAAATGAAATAGCATGATGATCCCCCCCATAGTTCCTACAAAGCAAGCATCCTGGGTTTCCACTAAGGAGATTCTCCCACTGGGACAGCAACATCTTAGATTCTGCTTCTCTTACAAAATAAGGCTCAATCCAAGCTCTCATACCATGTTCAGTTCTGAAACAGCAGAGCAGGCCATCCCTTCCAGAAAGGACAGGTTCTGTCATATTCCTCTTTAAGAATATAGTTTATGGTAAATCAAAGTGTAAGAGCTAAAGAGCCAATTCCAGACTTTTCTAATCTAAGGGCCTGTTTTGAAGATTTACCTTAAAGAAAACTGAAACAAGTTTGCTACCTTCCAAAAAGAGTGTTATGCTTAACACAGCACTCTACTTGCTATGACAAGAGCTTGCCAGCTTTGTACTAAAATTTAGCTAATATAAGAAAATCTAAGACAGGAGAAGCTTCGAAGAAAGCATATATGATTGTTCTTTAGTGTCTTTTGCATCAACAACTTTTAAGGTATTTACAGGACAAACTGCTCTGCAATGTTATTCACCTTTTCACCAATTGCCCCATCATCCATCACAAGTAAGTGTCTAAATACTTTTATAAGTAACCAACATGGAAGAAAATGAGCAAAATTACCTCTCAGTTTGCATCTGTAAAAATGTACAGGTCAACTTTACCTTTGGATTTTGGAATTAACTCTCCACAACTCAGTATGCGTACTTCAGCATATGGTTTACTAGATGCATCTGTTTTCTGGTTTTCTATTTCTCTCACAACTTCCTGACCTGAGATGACTTGTCCAAAAACAACATGATGCCTGAAGAATTTAAATAAAAATAAGAACTCTTAGTACTTAATTTTCTCAAGGTAGTTCCCAAACAAATGTAAGAAGAGGAAAAGAGATACTTACCCATCTAAATGAGGTGTAGGTTTAGTTGTTCTGTTGTTTCCAGATTTTAATTTAAAAGAGAAAAACAAAGCCAGTGTCAGTGAAAAGCAGTCAGCATTTGAAGCCATGTCATCTACACATATGAAGGTGAACATTATTTTGAGTGCACTAATAATATTTAACAAAACAAATATACATCATTCTGTGCACGGTTAAAAGTATTTAACGTCTTCTATATTAAACTACCTATTCAATATTTTGATTAAACATTTTACCGAAAAAAACCACAAAATTGCACATAAATTTTTAGACAGCATTCTCATATAGGATATAACAAGGTTCTACTTATTAACTTATATAAATACTACCAGGAACAGATACAAAAATCCTGTCTCACAGCATGAAAACTGCAAATAACCTTCTACACATCTGAAAAGAATCAGAAAACACAGGAAAAAATAAATATTTGTATGTACAGATTATTCGACACAGAAGTAGAACTAACTTTCTCTCAGCTTTCCCCTCTACTAGCTTTACTACAGATGTCAGTCATGGCAGAGCAGAAAACTGGGATGATTGCAGTAATGATCACGCAGAAATCCCAAAATAAGGGTTAAATCATAGATGACATCCTTAACTCATTATATTAACTAAAGCCATGAAACACGGATAAGAGTGACGTATTTTGAGAATGTTTTAATATTTAAGAAGAGTCGACTGCAATGTATTTTAAGAATTTAAGTTTCAACTATAAATGAAACCGTATTGGAAAGTTATTTCACGACTGAAAAAAAGCCCTCTACTACTTTTGAAAGCTCCCAGAGCTGTTTTGCTTCCTTCCAGACAGCAGTTATTAGTTAAAGTTATAAGAGTTCTACAAGGAGCTAACAGGTTTGCTTTACTGGCCAAGTTAGAACACAGCTACTGAGAACCACCAAGAGCCCTTTTGCACAGACAATAAACACTAAACACAAAAGGGATAAAACCAGACAGGATCCCTAATCGGCACATTGGGTAAATGACTACTTTCATACAACTTTGTGAAACACCATCAACTTTGGTTTTGCATAGCAGCTAGTCTTCAATATTTAAAAGGATTACCTTTACAGCTTACAAATGGCAAACCACACACACATTTCAATACTTACATAAAGAATTGTGAACCATTTGTATCTTTCCCTCGGTTGGCCATTGAAAGGAGAAATTCTTTGTTGTGCTTTACAGCAAAACTTTCATCTAAAGAAAGATTTTTCAGTTACTTTAAATATACCATATATGCTTGGGTAAATGCTATCATCTAAGTAAATTCATCCTTATTAAATAAATCTGCTAGTCACTTAAGTGAGAAGTTGTCTTAAAAATAGATTAAAAAGTATGAATCAGTGGTTTATAGCCTGAGGGGGAAAAAATTTTAGTATTCTTGCTCAAAAGATTTGTCTCCTCAGACCATATAATTCTAAGTTTTTGCTCTTTCTATTTGGCACATACTGCACACTCTTTCTTTGGAGCAGAAGTTGTTTTTTTGGCTGTGCATTAACTCTTAAGAAGCCCCTCAATTTCAGGTATTTTGTTATTTTATTATTTTTTAATACACATGGATATCCAGTTTGACAGCAATCCCAAACAACTTCTGTTTGTCTCTCAGACACACAGATGAATTTGTTAACTTGGCCAGGAAGAAAATCAGTTTAACTTGAACGAATCCTACTTCTTAAGAGCAAATACTTGTCAACAGTTCAAACTAAATCCCAATGAAACTGAAATTTAAGAAGTTCAAAATGTACTCATTACTCTTCATTTAAGACACCTGTAAGAGACAACCATCTCCCTCCTTTCTCAAAACAGCAAAAAGGCTGTTGGGGGATGCAAACTGTTCAGACAGAGCACATTTGTTCAATACTATTTGGAGAGATGCAGCAGGAGCAAGCAAGAAAAATATACCATATTTGTAATGCTATGTTTTTACATCACACTGTCACTGGCCATGAAAGGGACAGTCCCATCCACCCCCCAGTCACTGTACAAAGGCTAACTGGCACAGCATCAGACGTCAGTCTAATCCTATGGTGAGTTGCTTAAGTGAGGCACAAGAGCAAAACTTCCCATGAATTCAGTTTCACACTGTGACCGAGTTGAACAGCCAATTTGCAACTGCCAGAATGTAAGTGAGGGTTGTGCTCATTCTTTCATCTCCCCCAGCCATACATTTCCTCAAACCCTGCTACTACTCATTAGTGTTTGTCCTGACACTTGCCAAATTATTTCATTGGATCCATTCAATAATACAGAAATTTTTTTCCTGCAAAAATCTTTGGGCATTTTAGCAAGCTGAATCAGCTGGCAGTTTTATTGGACAGTGTCAGTGCAAGGTAAGGCCTCCTCCCTCTTTCAGCAGTGGCAAACTGTTGATTACACTCAAGGTCTGATATAAAATTGCACCTGGCCCTACTACAACAGTGAATAATTCTTTCAATTGTGTGCTGCAAGCTTGGACAAGAACCAATGTTAAAGGAAGTGTGTCTGGGAGGAGAGAGGAGCATAACCTCGCCTGCTGGTAGCAGCTGCCCATCATGTAGGCCTAGGTGTAATACAAAAACTGCTCCAAGGAACAGACATGCTCCACTATATTCTGGACAAACACAGGCTGAGAAACACAGCAAGTGCAACGTCTGCAACACTGGCTGAAAAAGAACCACGACTGCGAGAAAACAGATGGCTCTATCATTAATTCATCTTGGGCTTAGAAAAGCAGGGCTTTATGCATTCTTTTAAATAAATATTTGCTTCACGCCTTTCTCCTTTTCACTTGAAAAAAAAAAAGACAATCCCCAACTTTTAGCTAGGTGGTCAAGCCAAAAGTAAATGTTTAAAAAAACAGAAATCTGGCAAGAGGGACAAATACAAAGAAGTTCAGTTTTAATTTTTCATTCATTAAAAAGGTTCATATCTTAAAAGTAAAATAAAATAACAGAAACTGGAGAGTCAAAGGCCTCTAAGGCCAGATGAAAGCTTAAAAAACACCAACAATAGAGTTCAGGTTTACAGAACAGAGACTACAGAATGTAAAAGGTGATTGATTATCATAACATCAAAATAGAGCAGACTGATAAAACTCTTACCTTCAAAAAAGCCACCATAAATGGATTCTCCTCCCCTGCCATTTCCTTGAAAGAGGAAAAGTGACAGTAAAAACAAAGCAGTGATTAAAGAGTCACGTTATGTGGAAGGTGCTTTGTAATACAAAATGTTGATGCAACTGCATCCAAGTCACTGACATTATTCTTCAAGATATGCAAACACGACCAAGATGCATCTTTGTAGTCCAAAAGCAAACTTGGATTTATGCAGAAGAAAGGGAAAAAAGCAGTGATATCAAAGAATAATTAATATAAGTAAATGACACTACAGAGAACTTCTGCAAATGTTTTATTCCATAAGCATTCAAGTTTTCTTCAAAGATTCACGTCATACCTTCACTGAAGTCACCTCCTTGGATCATAAAGTCTTTCACAACCCTGTGAAACAGACAACTTTTGTAATGCAATGGCTTTTGGGTGGACTTTCCTGTACCCTTTTCACCTAAAGGAGAAGAGAATGAACAAAACCAAAAATTACTGTCTATGTCTGTAGAATCTCCACCACAAAAAAGTGCTACATAAGCACTTAATCAAAATCACCTACTAAGCTATGAAAAACTGGCTTGTGAGGCAGACACCTACCTGTCATACCTGTAACTTAAACTGGCATTTAAGAAAGCAGAGCAGAAACTACTTTCTGTCTCTACAGTTATACCAGAACTCCTTACTGACATTAGTATACAACTGCTCTCTTTCATGCAGATTGACTGAAATTAAACATTCAGTTTAGGTTTATTATAAGTGACATTACTCAGAAACATGCATGAAACACTCAGATCTTCAGTTACAACACGGCAAGGTTAAGGTAACATAAAAGCTCGTAACAAAACCAGAGAGGTGGGGGAAGGAGGAGGACTCTGGTTCCCTCCCCTGCTCATGATTAAAAACTGCCATCTTCCCCCCTCACATGAGCTCTGTGCTTAAGCAGACTCTCTGCTTCAGCTACAACATTATCTCCCTTCCCTGCTACCCTCAAATAGACAAGGTCTCTGCTGAGTTAGCAAGATGAATGGCTCATGGTGGGTCCTGTGCATGGTACAGCCAACCTCAAGGTAACAGCAGTCAGTGGGAGATCCCTTCTCAGGGAAGATCTCTTCCTCTCAGTGCTGGCAAACCACTAGACTGTATCTTCCTATAACCTTATCCTGAGCTACTAAATTGGCAGCTTTTGTCAAGGGCAGTTACCTCTGAACTTACTGTAACAGAGTGGTGCCTCCACATGGATTTGTATAGCTAGGAAAAAACCATTTTTGATAGGAACTCTGATAAATGTGAAGTTGTATATGTTCCACTAACTTAGCATATGCCTAACGCAGGTATGCCAGGAAAACATGGAGCTGTTGGACCCTGTTTTACAAAGAGAGCATACACTTCTCAAAATTGTCAGAAAAAAAGATGAGTAAGGAAAACAAATAAAATAAAAAACCTGAATTAATTTGCTGATGATTAGTATCATAATCATTCTGCCCATATATTTTTCTCACTATTCTTACATGTTAAAGCAACAAAACAGTTTGGGATCTGAATTTGATTATAGATGTCAGTAACGAAGTATGAACTTAGTAGTACTTAAGGCAGTAGCAGGGAATAACACCTTTATGCAATAATCTGACTTTTAGGCAGTTGAGAGCAGATCAAGAATGCCATGGTCACGTGCTAACATAGTCACAGCCATCAAAACTCATCACTTTAAAGTTCAGATTTGTTAATAAATTTTGAAAATCTGATTTTGTGCCAGTAAGCCTAATGTCAGATCAGATAATACCTACATTCCTGCAGACACCAGGAATAGTGCACTACATGTTTTAGTAAACTTGATATGAATGTAATTATGCATCTACACCTGATTCAGATCATATTAGTACTGCTGAGTGATTCACTATTAACAGACCCTTGACCCAAAAAATAATAGAGTTGGAAGGAAAGGAAGCAGAAAAAGCTGAAGACAGAAAGCAGGTATGCTATTTATGTATTCACAAAATTATTCTTGTGATAATAAATATAAGTTTTGCTAAACTGTCACAATTTGCAACAAAAGTATGCAATCTACAGGAAAATAATTCTGTTTGGAAATGCTTCCAGGAGAGAACTTGAGTATTTTCTTCAAGAAATAAACTGAATTTCGATAGGAGTGGAAATCACCAGTTTCCATCAAGAAATTAAAATAAAGGAAAAAAACAATTAACGAATACCAGCAATACTTTTCAAATACCTCAAAGTAACATAAGACTGAAAAGTAAGTCTGCATGGTTGACCTCTTACTGGCTACCTTTCAAGACTGGATGATGTTATATAATGTGAACAGTAATATCTGTGCTAGTAACAGAAAATCAGCTTACTGTGCCTGTATTTAAAGTTGGCTAGTACACACTCCCTGCAACACACTAAGCCAAAGCTACAATGGCTTTGATTCCACATCATATGTATATGACAAATCAGCTAAACCAATGCTTAACTTACTTCTTTTTATCTGTAAGAAAACATCAGGAAAAATAACAACCATCAAACCAGATAACATGATATTACATTAAAAATTATAGATTAAATTGTGTAGCCTACAAACCTGTGCAAAGGCAGCGAAAATTTTCACATGTCTTTGGACACACATCTGAAAACAATTCAAAGACCACTCTTCCAGCTAGAAAAAAAAGCACACCATATTTATTATGAAGTTAAATGGTATTTGAATTATTCTTACACATATCTTATATGAATATTATGCTACTAAATGGGTGTTTTCATTTTCTTACCAGGTACATTGTTGATGGCTATGTCAAAAAAGCAACGAGGTCTCTGGACTTTTACTCCCATGGCTTCAGAAATTTAAATACTGTAAGTAATAAAAATAAAATTTAGTTTTTCCTTCAGTGTAGTAAAATTATGGGTAAGTTTCAATGCAGAAGACTTTACAAAGACAACAAAACCTGCAGAAAAGCAAAAAAAAACCCAATCTCCCCCCAAAAAACACCAAAAAGAGAGACAACAAAGGCAAGCATTTTCTAGAATGAAAAGTATTTTTGGTCATTTTCATGTTTTGTAGACCCAAATAAGCAATTTTATTCACATTTGCTGCACTAACATTAAATTTAAACTTGATTGCAATAGTTCAGATGGAGAAATACAAAAGGAAAAGATACTGTAAGGTATGGGGAAGACTTAAGCATTCAATTTTTTAGGAATATATTTTCTGGATTCCTGTCACTGCAGTTACCAGGCTCCTGTTAGGACCCAAACCATTCTAGATGAAAAAAAAACCAAAGGCGTAGCTCTTCCAGAATTGCTGCTAAGTAAAATTATTTTGGCTTTTCCTTGTTTCTTTTTCTTTTATGTAATTGTTTATCTCTTTTGAGACACCATCAATGGTGATATTTAAAAGATGAGCAGATGTGCTGCTTAAGGACCTGGTTTAACAGTGGACTTGGTACTGTTGGGTTTACTGTTTGATTCAATGGTCTTGGGGTCTTTTCCAACCTAAATGATTCTATGATTCTTTATTGAGAATTTTAATGCAACTTTTCCCTTATCTTTGAGTATATAAATCCCTTTATTTTTGTGTAACAAGCTATGTCTTCATTCCATTTGCATCTCTGGCTTTCCAACATTATGTACGTGTATGTTCTTTTCTAAATCCCTATCCTCTCTGAGTTACTTCAGAGTGGAAAAAAAAAAAGCAACGACAGCAAAAGGATCTGTAAGACTGGAGTACCTTTTCCAGAATTTGGAATATAATCCATAAATTTTCAGTTCTAGTTATTTTTTATTGCCAGAAAACATGGCTCAAGTCTAGCTAACACACTGTACACATCTCTCCTAAAGCTTCACTCATAGCTGTACCACAGAACAGCCTTGAAAAATTCAATTGTCACCATCTGTCAACTCTCATCTTATGAAAAAGAGGTTGTAAGAAATCAAGACAGCAGTGTAATCATGCTAGTCTATATTCTCTCTACTTGTGTTGTTATTCCTAACATTTTGCCAAGATTACACAGCAAATATCACAAGAACAATGCAGGACTGATTTAAAGCAAACGCCACTCAGTAGTTAATTATTCATGTGATTTTTAGCAAGACAAGACTTCAAAAAATGCAGAATCTCACTATATATCCTCTAGGTGTGTAACAAGCACATTCATTCACACAAGCCAGATATTTGTCAAAAGCAGCAGGCTTATCTCAGTCTGCTTGGTACTGTCCCTGAATTAGGATTTCTCTCCCATTACAACAAATTTTGTCACCAGGCAGAGAAACAGAGAGACAATGCCTGTAGCTGAGCACTTGGATGTCATCAGGTTAGCAGAAGGCTGACCAGGTCACCACACTGCTGCATGAACTCTGAGGCAGGGCAAGGAAGGTGGCAGTGTGGGCAAGGGAAGGGATGAGACAGGTGGTAGTGGACAGGGACTTTGAGAACTGAGACCAGTCCAAAGGACAGCCATCAACTCACTGTCAGCAGCAGAACAGACTATACAGTTGCATGGGATACTTTTTTCAAGGAAGCCCTTCAGAATAAATAGTACCATAAATATTGTTTGGTGGTAGAACTGATAGTTTCAACTGAACTGAGACATCTAAGGACCAGCAGTACCACAACTGATTGATTGACTGTACCCAAACTCTAGTGCTTGACTGAGAAGTGATTTAATTCCTGGTTTACAAGCAATCTGCTTGAGAAATGTTCAGGTATGCCTTAACATTTATATGCAGTACTTTAGCCAAAATAAATGCCAACTACCTTAATATGTGAAAATTTTTATTTCAAACGTTGATAATGACTAAAACTAAACTGTAAAATAAATATATCTATGTTAGTAAATTTTTAATTTGGTTTTGTAGAGAACAGGATGAGAGAGAGAAATCAGAAATAAAGAATTCTACCCAAAGCCTTATTCCCACCAATTTTCTCAATGTGATATTTCTCTACCTCTACATTGTCTCATGAACAGCGGAACAAATAAAGTTAGCCCATGTTCTAACCATTACCTCCAATGTTCCCTGCACTTTCCCTAAATCCTCCAGTAATATCCCCTAAATACTGGCTGCACTTGATTCCAAATGACAGGAATGTCAACGGGTCAGTATGAAAACCCTGAATGAACAAACACCAGGCCAAGCAAACACACCTCACTCTGGAGCTGATATTGTCTATAAACCAGGCTCAGATAGCAGTGACATTTATCCTACCTGCCTTGCAAGTCAAGGGAGCATTTCCTCTCCAATACACTTAAGTATCCTTTGCGCTGTCAGCTAGATCTTCTCCTGATGCATTACAGGGAATTTAATTTCTATTCATTTCTTCATATTTCAGTATTTAACACCAAACACAATCATCTACATACTGATAATCTGAAACTTGTCTGTATTAAAAGCAAGTACAGGGGAATGTTAAATACCAACAAAGAAAAACATCAAGAAAATACCAAGAATGAAGTCCAAAAATGATGAGTAAAGCTTAGCAGTGCTATATGTCTGATAACAATAGGGCTTAAATGAATTTTGCTATTTATCACTAAAAACTTATTTTCAGTTAAAATGTGGATACTCTTAACCCTCAATATGTTGTGTTTTTTAATTGTGAACTTGGTGGAATTTTACCAGTGAAGGGAATATGAACTTGAAATCAACCCCAGAGATGCTCACTATATGTACATTCAAAAACCAGCTATGCAGAAGGACAATCTTGATCAGTCAGCTTCTTCCTTTTAAAACTCTGTAAGAAAGGATAATGTAACAGCCCAAGTACTATCCTGAAATTTTCAAGCCATTCATCATTCTCAACCACCTTCTGTTTGAGAAGCCTCTTACTCAGTCTAAGTAGAATCTATGACCAAAAAACTCCAAAGCCAACCAACCAACCAACCAGAACACCACTTCAGTAAAACAGGCTTGTTTCTTTAATTTCTGAAAGTATAATTACAGTTCAGGTTAGAGCATATCGGTATTTGTTGACAAATACACCAAAAATACTTCAGCTGCATCCACAACCAACGTTTGACCAACTGTGTCCCTCAGGGTTCACATCCCTTCACACCTCCATCAGCTTCATTATTTTATTTATTTTATTTGCAGGATAAAGCTGGCCAACTCAAGGCCAGGCTGCCAGCAGCTGTTCTCCTTCAAAATTATCTATGTCAGTGGAAAACCATAACTATCCCAAACTGTTCATAAGTGTCCTAGTTAGAACAGCTGGGCCCAGTTCATCGCTGGATGGATGTAACCCAAAACTGTGTATTCTATAGCCTTCCATGCCATTTCCCAGAAACTGCTGTCAATAGACTATTTGCACCCTCTGCCCAGAGCAGCCTGACTCCTCAGGCTATAAACTCGGTGTTAAGAGGCCTTCCAGATAGGAGGATGCTTCTGTCCTCACAGCCTTTGTGGAACTCCCCACCCTGAGGGAAGTACTGAGCATTCCTGCCTGAACTGGAGAATATATAATCTTGGGAGTCTTGGAACTTTTTGAACCACTTGTGGGACCCAGAGGAAGGCTACAGATCACCGCTCTCAACCAAACTGCAGACCACACTCTCAACTAGACTGCAACCACCACTTTTCAACCAGACTGTAACCATCACCCTAGAACGGAATGCAATCACCACTCTTGACCAGAGTGCAACAGCACTCTCACCAACAGGTTTTCCCCTCTCCTTTTCCTTTGGACTCAGGGGGCCCAACAAACACCACTCTGTTCATGCCCCAGGGTGCATATTTGGGTTTTGTGGGTTAAAACCAATTGTTTGTCTGTATAATCATACTTATTGTATTATTTTATTAAATTGTTATTCTGATTTATAATCTCTCTTTTGAGTTGAGTTCATTTCCCCTGCTGGTTTACCTTTAAACCAGCACAATAAGCATCTTTCTGCTAGGGATTATCACTGATATGCACTGACATGCTTAAAAAAAAAAAAACAAAATATCTTGGGGATTTTTTTTTCCAAAATCACCTGTGCTAGCAAGGATCTAGTAATAATACCGTTTAGATATACTAGAACCTTTTGACTGAACAAGCTAGAAAACACTCACAGATGCACAGCAAGTGAAGTATCAATGTGCCATGCATCCCACAAGAGCTGACAGCAAGCAGCAAAACATGACTATTTCCTAGTTTTACAAGGGGAAAAAGCCAACTTTATTTGTAACTCTGCTGAACAGGTCATGGGACTACTTATTTGTTTCAATCCCAGGACAGGACAGAACAGTGAGAAAAGATGTATTTAGTAGGAAAATTATATATTGTGTCCTATTCCTTCCCTTCTTTCCCCGTCATCACCAGTTATTCCAGATTTTTAACTTCTCCTTGACCTTGCTCTTGTATGCACTTCCTTGCATGAACTTACAATTATCTTCTGCACTGGTCTTCATTCCATGTCCAAATGAAGTGAACAATAAAGTGCATAAATTCATATTCCTAGCATTTTGTTTCAGACCATCTACAAATGTAGGAAGACAAAACTATATTGACATATATTTCAAAGATAGAAAGTAGAATCTCCAGAAATATGTTTGTAAGCAAAACTTTGAGTTCAGAAAATGCAAATACACAAAGTGAATACTGAACATATATCACGTTCTTCACGGCTGTGGTTGCAGTCACTTGAAGACAATATAAATCTGGGCTGAAACCAGAACAGAAGGTTCCTACATCCATGTGTTTAGCTTTCATACAAGCTACCTGGCTGCATAAAAACTACCCTTTCTTCCCCACTCCAAGGAAAGATTTGGCAGCAGCATATATCAGCTTAAAGTGATGGCAGAGGCACAGTCTAAAAATGTTGTATGTTCATTCCAGTATGCATTTAACTGGAAATAAATTTATGATTGCAAAATGGGAGACATGAAAATTTGTTCAGAGTTCCATTCCTGGGACAGAGCATCCAGCTGTATTAGGATGATACTGAAGACGTGAACAACAAAAACCCAACCAGCCTAACTCTCAAACTTCATAATTTCCTCAGCACTTTTCCCCAAATGCCACCATCTTTTCCTCTGTACTTCACGATCCAAAACCTCTACATTAGCGGCAATGACATCTGAGGAAATTAAGGGGTTTTTTTTTTTTCATTTTACTAATCAGCAGCACAGGATTTTTGTTGTCAGCATATTTAGAAATAAGGTACTACACTTGAATACATTTCACATTTAGGATGCTGTCTTCATAATCACATGAATGTAACACATCAATAAGAAAAGAAGAAAACATTTGCTTTCTACACAGGTCTATGAAATTTATGCAGGAAGACTTTCCACTCATCACTAGAAATCACACATTATAGGTTTCAACTTGACTGCCCCTTCCAAGAAAAGCCAATCACAAAATGGATTTTCAACATTCCTGCAGGCAAAAAGTGATTGACACCACTTTCCATCAGGCCTCCTTGTCTAGAAAAATGCTACAAGTCTGTTTTGGGTGACTGACATAGTATTTGTTTCCCTCTAAAAAAAGAAGTCAAATTAAGAGACATCTGGCAATATCAAACACTGTCTTCCATGGACAAGAGGCAATAGCCAGCTATCCTTCTAGGGAGACTTAAGAAAATATCATCCTTAGATAGGTCCTGAACACAGCCCTAACACTACCACACTGGTAGCTCATTTATATCACTTTCAGTATGATTTTTTACAGTTATGGACAGGACTTTAGTCTTCTTGTACTAAGGTATAAGGAATGAACACTCAGTTATAACACCTCAGCTGGGAGAGGGTAGGATTCAGCTGAGAAGGCAGTAACATTCTCTTAAACTACTTAAAGAGAAACACAGGTTCCTACCAGAACATCCTCTCTATTTTTCTAGAAAAGAGGTAACTGCAATAAAAAATGTTGAAATATCTAACCACATTCTTATCACTAGCAAGTAAAATCTGAGTTGTCAAGTCTTAGCAGTAATTTTACATTATCTAATTTATGCAGAAGGTATTGTTTTTTTCTCTGTTATGATTTGTGAAAAAATACTGGTGTTTTCTGGCAGGTCTGTGCACAAATAAGTACTTTTTTTTTTTTTTTAGCACAACTTATAAAGTGCTAAGAAAAGGAAAGTTTTTGCATTGTATGAAAGGGGAAAAAAAATTCCACAGGGTGTAATCTCCAAGCCACATAAATCCCAAACTACTTTCAGCAATGGAATCCCTTCCTACCCATTACTGAAGACGACAATAAGGCGAGACAACCATGCAACAGTAGGACATGGTTCTGAATGCTGTTCCTTATTTGTCAACCATAACCACAAAAAGCTTGTTCTATCATCTTTTATTCTCATGTTCTCCTCCCTCCTCTATTTCTCTAGCTCTAGATCTCTTCTATGCCTCATCACACCCTCCTACCTAAACCTCAGTGCATTAGGAGATGGCCAGACTTTCTCCCTGGCACTCACTGACTCTGCTCCTAAATGGAAGATGGTTCCCAAATGCACAAAGCATGGAGGAGTGAACTGGTAGTGGAGAAAACAGGTTACAGCACAGTAAAATCCTCCACTGCAGTACATATTCTTCACTCCAAATTCCCTCATAATCTACAGATTTTCTGAGATGCTCCAAGGGAAAAAAAAATAATCTTCTTTTGATAACAGTTTGAGGAGTGCTAGCTAATTAAAAAAATAGTATTTGTTTCACAGAAGAGGACTGGAAAAATGGGAAGTTTTAATAAGAAATATAGTCCCAAAGGGTGCTCTCAGAGAACTATTGATGCTGGTATCCTTTTTATGCTCCCCTTCAGATCTACTTCGTATAAAGGATATCACAGTATTTCTGAAGTATTTAGAAATCATTTTTAAAAACTGATAAATCAAGCTCTGTGAGTTTAGATAAACTAATGCTTCATAAAGCATGTGCAACTCCCATATTATTATCACAGTTTTATCATGGTAGCACCTAAAAATTTGAGTCATACTGAACCCCAATGCATTAATGATCGGAATAGTGAAACAAAATGGGGGGAAAAAAGAAAAAAAAACTGCAAAACAATCAACCTAGAAACATTTATCACTGTCCAAAGAACAGTCTCTTCTGCAAGCAATATAAAACAAAACCATGAAAAAACCAAACTATTCTCTCAGAAGAAAAGATACAGCTTAGAAAATAGACTTTATGCAAAGAAAATGGTCTCCTGTTTCTTTTAAAACAGCTCTCAGATGATTACTAAAATATAATTAGGTTAACCAGTCAAACATTAGGCAACTACTGGCCAAAGTTACTTTTTTATCATTACTGATAAATTTTGTAATTGTGACTGAACTGAAAGGCAATGTTTAACATTGCAATGAATATTCTGTCCATAGTTTCAAAAAACTATTTCTTTTTCTCCTAAGCCTCTTTCAAAGCCTCCTCAATGCCTCTAAATACAATCATATATACGCAGCACTTTATTTTGGTCATGGCTGCAAACAAAATGAGCCTGAAACTCAATAGTCTCTGAAGCGCCTTAGGAAACCCCTGAAAAAGAGAGGCAGAGGACTCTCCTGCCAGCCAGGGTAGCTCCTGCAGGCTCCACTTCCCCAGGAGAGGCCTGCAGAGGGGAGGAGAACATGTGGCGCGCAGACAGCCCGGTCGGTTCCTTCCCAGTCTAGGGGAGGAGGGACGACTCATTCAAACTCCCGAGCAGCACCCGAGGCCGAGCAGGGCGCTCGCGGCGGGCACAGACGCGCGGCTGGCCGGGCAGCGGGGAGGCACAGCCGGCCTGGCGACCGACCCCGGCGACGCGCGCCAGGCCCCGTCCGCCCTGCCGCTCCCGCCCGCCTGGGCCCCGCTCGCAGCTCCTCACACCCCTTCCCTCCCAGGGCGCCTCCCGGGATGCGCCGCGGCCCTCCCGCCCTCGGGCCCGGGCCGCGGGGCCTTGCGAGGAGAGCTGTGCGCGGAGCCAACGGGCGGGCTGCTGCCCCTCGGCCCGCCCCGAGCGCGGCCGGCCCGGGAGGGCCGGGGCCCACCCGCCGCCGAGACGAGGCTCAGCCCACGGCACCATGACCTCCTCCTCCGCCGCCCGCCCAGCCCCCCGCGCGGCCCGGGCCGCTGTCCCCCCTCGGGCGCGCCCCTGCCCGTGGGCGCGCCGGCCCCGGCGCTGGCGGCACTCACCCGCGGGCCCTTGTCGCCCCGCGCCGCTCAGCGCCGCGCCGCCGCCATTGTTTGAGCCGGTGCGGCACGCTGCGTCAGTGGCGGGCAGGGCGGGAGCGGCGGCCGGGGGCGAACTGCGGCGGGCGGGCGGGGAGCGCGGCGGGAGGGCGGCGGCCCACGGTGCGGGGGTCGCGGTGACGGCACAGCGCTGCCCGGAGGCGGCGGGGGTCGCTCGCAGAAGCGGGAGCGGCGGAGGGGGACGCCCGCCTCCTCGGGCTCGTCAGCGGCGCTCCGCCCCTCCGCCGGCCCCGCCCCCGGGGCCCGGCTGGGCTGGGGCACGGGAAGGGCGGTGAGGCTGGAGCGGCGGCAGCTACGCGGGGCCTTTCCGGCCAAACGTGCTCGGGAACAGGGCTGGTCGTCCCCGCCGGCGCCTCAGCGAGAAGCCCGGGAAATGGAAATGGTAAATTTACCAAGGGTTGGTAAATGAAGCGCCCGGCACGGCGCTGGAAGCGCTCGGGGTTCCTCCAGCAGTGCACCTCGCTAGGGATGGTTAAGAATTAAAATAGGAATTTAGGCCAACTGTGGGGGAAAAAAAGTTACTGATAATCTTACCCCGTATGTCTGTATTGCCATTCAAAGTTAATATCTCTTAAAATAGGGACATGAAAGTTTACAACAATGCATAAAGTTGCAAGCACCTTCAAGATCAACTAAGACCTGTGTGGAAGTAGGTACATCCTTCGCTAGGTTTTAATGCAAACCAGTGGGGAATTGGGTCAATAATCATAGATATAACAGGAGGTAATGGAAGTTACTTGACCGGCTGTTGAGAAAATTCTTGAAACCGGAAAAACTAATGTTCCCTTTATGGACATCGGAAAAAAAAAAAAAACTAAAAGAGAAATTGACCCTTGAGAGTTCTGAAGTCCTGAAGAAGCTGGTGAGTGAACTAGCCTTTTGTATTTTGTTTAGACATTGTTTTATTTTATCCACATGTACTTGACAAGTCAAGAATTCGGCATCTTGTAAATGAAAAATCCATATGATTTGCAGAAGTTGCCTTCATATGAATGTGGAATTGTTTTCCTATGCAGCTGAGGGGTCAGATGCCTTGGAATTCTTATGTGAGTTTGCAGAAGGCCTGAGTTTCCTGAAAGAGATAAATGCCACCCTTTGATATCACCTGACAGCGTTTGGGTCTGTAGACTGTAACTGAGATGATCTGGACATGTTAGCAGAAGGATACAGGAGCTGTTCCAGTTACAAATTCTGGTTACAAATCCAGTTAAAAATTGAACATGCTGTTTTTCTAAAACACTACAGACCTTGTAATTAATAAAATAGGGGCTATTTTGTTAGTTTGAGTGAATTCCATATTCATAAGCATCCAGTATATTAGGAGGTATGTATACAGTCAACAGCAGACAAAAAGTAGAAACCCCAAACCCTTAATACAGACAGCTGCAAAACAGCTGGTCAGAATTGGTCATGGTAACATTCCTGGTTATGATTTTAGATAAAATTTTAGAGCAATCTGAGATTGTTATCATTCGTTCTAAATGTCTCTGTTATTATCAATAGCAGTGAGAAAAGGTCCAGAAAGATGACCTGGAGCTATGTGTATACAACATAAGCAATATGTTGTATATTGCTTATTGCAATATATTTGTGTTCTAGAACTCATACATTTTAAATTAATCTTTGTTGGAAAGCATAAAAATTATATTGTAAAATAAAGTAACATTAATTCCAGTACAACGAAGCCAAACTCTTCAACTTCACCCTTCCTGAACTTCAGTCCCTTTGTGCTTTTTCTAGGGGGAAAGACTTTTTTTTTCCCACTCAGAGCGTGTTATAAAACCATTGTAACGCTGGTTTTATAAATATGACTTCAATAAGCAATACGACCTTGGAACTTTTTAACTATTATTTTTATTTCCTCTGAGAAGTCTAACTGGCTGCACTTTCCCCTTTCTCCCTACGCTTCCCGGCAGCAGCTCCCGGGACACGCCGTGTCCCAGGGCATGCGCACGCTGGCTGACAGTGCAGAGGCACGTGGAGCGCTGCGGCGCGCGCGGGGTGAGCGGCGTTCGCCCGCGGCTCCAGTGCAGGAGGGTCCTGGGGAAGGGTAAGCCGAGAGCTCCTCGGATTGTGTTCTCCGGGGGCGGGGACGTCTCAAAAGTTGCGCCGGTGACCCCGACTCCTTTGCTTTTTTGTTTAACCACGGACCTTGTGCGTTCCGCAGCCCTCGCTGGAACCGGCGCTGACAGCCGCCTGCCGCACGCGCGCCACCCGCCCAGTGCTGCCCCGGTGTGCCGCCCGGTGCGCCCCGTGCCGGCCCGGTGCCGCCCGTTGCCGCCCGGTGCCGCAGGCGCGCAGGGGTTGCGGGCCGGCCCTCAGCGGCCGCCGCCGGCTGTACCCGCGGCCTACCGGAGGCTGGCACCGTGAGAGCGGTGTCAGAGGGCGGAACATGAGTCCAACGCCGCGGGTCGCGCCCCGCCTGCGGGGGGGCAGTGGGACCCTGGCCGCCCTCGCCCCGGCCATCGCCGGCCTGAGGCCTGCGCGGCGTCTTAGCCCTTTGCCACGCTCTTCCTAAACGGTTTTGGGTCAGAATTCCCGCGGGAAGGAAGAAGGCGGCGCGCAGGTGGCAGCGGGCGGTGCGCGGCCCAGGACGGGAGGGGCCGGCGCTGGTCCCCGGGGCCTGCGGGGCTGAGCTGCCCGCGGCAGCGCTCCCGCGGCTTGAGGGGAGTCGGGCAGGCGGGGAAAAACACCCTGTCTGCACGGGACCTGTCTTACGCCTAGTTACTTAAATCTCTGATAGTTCTTATGCCTGGGAGTGGCAGGTGTCCATTTTCCCCTTTGTGGAAGATTTCCTGGCTCACTGTATTTTGTAATACGGTCTTGAAAGTGCTTATTGTGTTTCAACTGTTAGAAAATTATTTTAGAGACTTTCTTGCCCTTTAAATGTATTACACCGTGTGGTAAGTGGAACACCTTAGAAACAGTTATTTAAATATATCCAAATTTCCTGGGTTTAGTCTATGTATTTGTAAGTTTGAAAACATCCAATGTTTTCTATTGATGTACTTTTAAAAGGATATTAGAATTAACTACAATTTAAAATTGTATACAAGTTTGTGGTAAATCACTTGCATCAGCTCAATCACTTCCAGAAAGAGAAAGATTTGGAAACTTCCTGTGGAATGTTTTAGATAGAGATCCTGGTTGCCCATCAATAGGATAGAGGATGTAAGTTCCATTGCAGCTCGAGAACGGGAAAGGACAACTTACCTGGGGGCTTACTTCATCCTAACTTCTTGCAGTTTAGCTTGCCAGCACTGTGGGAACTGAATTATTTGTAAAGGCAACTACAATATGGAACAAATAGAAGCAATAAAAGCAATATCTGAAAAGGAACTATAAAGTAAATCATTATTATAAAAGGTAGTTAATACTTAATATGTAATATCTGGAAAATCTGTACCTTTATTTTTGTGTGCTTTCATTTTGCATAGGGAAGAAAACATTTCATATTATGACAGATCCTAAATTAAAATTACTTCATTTTAGCTTTCCTTGTATCTGCCCCAGTGCCAGCAACAGCAATGTAGTACAATACGCTAAATGATTTTTATGCTCTGAAGTGGATTGTACAGACATCAAAAGAAATCCACCTATATCCAACTTTCTAGAATGATTTCAGTACCTTACATAGACTGCTCAAATAAGGTTTTTTCTTCCTCAGTGTGTGCTGCTGCCACTACCTTGATAACGTTACACTGATGGAATCATGTGAACAGTTGAAGAACATTCAAGTTTGCCAAAGGTATTGATAATTTTTGTTGTTATATCTCCTAAAACAAGACTTCAAGACTTTACCATACTCTCTGAGTTGAGGGAATTTGATGGGTCTTTTTTAGTGTACCATGACATTTATCACCAGTGGTTTGTGTTCCCCAGCTTGGAACCAGTTTTGTAGGTTGTAGAGTATGTAGTTGTTAGCCCTTTGTACAAATTGGCATGTATTCTAAGGAAACAAATTAATACCAAATTTCGATGGATAAGGCTGTAGCTTCCACTATAATTTGGGGAATTAGGTTGCTTTTCTTTTGCACAATGGGTGATTTCAGCTGACGTGTGACTGTTCAATAGTCTGTATTACAAAGGTGGTCAACCTTCCTGACTAAAAGCCATCTTACCTCCTTTTACCACCAATAGTTGTATTTTCTGGCAGTTCTTGGACCCCAGTTTGGCATTATGGAGTGGCTTAGTGAGAACAAACCTCAGTCATGCAGTGCTGGCATGTTAAAAAGTTCAGCTTTGCCTTCTCAGTAGTAGCATGATAGCACATGTGGCTTATAAAGGCAGGTTTCTAAATTTGAAAGCTTACCAAGTGGACTAACTTCATAGCACTTGTGAGCATGTCAGTGTTCATTGTTAGGAGTTTTTCTATGAGAAGATACCAGGCTATAGGTTCTTCTCAAGCTTACCTCACTCAGAACATTATAATGTAGTGACACTGATTTTTACCTGGTTGTTGTGACTGTACTTAACTGCTTTAATATGCTCCCGTTACAGGTACCTCAGAATTGAATTCTTCTTAATACAGTGACCATGTGGGATCAAAGAAAAATGGTCTTCTGTTTTTCAAACACTTGAATTTGTTGTTTGTAACAACATGATTTACTGTGAAAACTGGAAGAAGAGTCTTTCTGGACACTTTAAAGATAGCTGGTAGGCACAGCAAAATGCTTTGTTTGAGGCGGGTTTGCTTGCTTACACTGAGACGTTGCCAAGCTCGGACTCTGTGTAGTGATCTGCTTTTGAGCCAGATAAATAGCTGCACCCATGAAGATGAAGTGTTTAGCCTTGTTGGAAGGAACAAGGCCAGACTTTCTGAAAAGCATGTGGGAATTGCATTCAACATGCTGTGGCAATTGCAAAAGAAGAGGCCGTTTCTCTTAAGGACTACTGACTATGTAAAAAATCACTCCCAGTTTCTTACCCTTTGCGTTTTGGCAGAAAACAAGGTGAAAGACATGGAAGATGAGGCCATAGTGGACACCTTATATAGTATTCTGAGGTAAAGAGCATTAAATTGAATTCCATGTATATATATTTTGTATTTGGTAATAAAAAGAGAGGGAATTTTGACTATAGAACCATACTATAAGGAGACTGCGAGACTGCCCTGCCACAGTTTCCGTAATCCGTGTGTCACAGATGGCGTAATGTCCTGTGCTTCAGTTTTTGAGATGCAGGTAGAACAGATCTGTTTTGCACTCCCAGTAAATATGTTTTATGATTGTTATGAGTTATTAATGCACAAATGTTTATAATCTGTTTGAATGGAGGGAGCGATGGAAAAGTAAAACATGATAAATAATGAAAGGATATATGTCTTATTTCTTTGTAACTATGGGAGCAAGCTTCAAACTATTATGTCTTTCTTTTGAAGGCTCAATGTTGAAGACCATGATTCTCTAGCAGAAGCACTTGTTACAGAAGCATGGAAAAGATTAGAAAGGCAAGTACTGTATTGCTGTGCTTTGTGAAAGGTGTACATTGCAAGCATGATTTGCTTCATGTGAGGTTACACAAGAGTTCTCAAAGAGTATGTATATTTAAAGCATAACATGAGTATTTTTGAAGGTTTTGGAAATTATACATACAGACTTTGGTACACAAATGCATGAGAGATTCAGATGCTGCAACAACAGGGGCCAACATTTAAAGTTTTGAAATATAATGTCTATGGAGATTTATGTGTTCGAAGGAAATTGCAGGTTTTAATATTTACAATTTTATCTCAGTGCTTGCTGTCCAGCTCATAAATGGTTGTTAGAAGCCTGTTCATCTCAATTTAGTGAAAACATTTTGTATTAAAACAGCAACATTTTCCCTTTGTGCATTTTGTTGTTGGTTTCATTGGCTTGGTTTGATTTCTTTTTTTTTTGGGATATTATAATTTTCATTCTGTAACCTCAGGGTAATGGCAGAAGCTAGTGTCAGCCTTGCACCAGCACCACAGAATTGCCTCTTTCATCTTAACATGTGGGGTTTCTTGACAGGTAAATTAATACAGTGTAGCTTGAACACAAAGTGATATTCAGATAATAAATTGCTCACATTCATTTTATTTCACATTTATGTATTTCACATCATTGCTTGAGAACATAATCTTTATTAGGCTGGTCTGGCTAAGTGAAGAACAACTGATTTTCGTAGAGTTCCATATGCACAACATGCTTTAATATTAAACATCTAGGTATTTTGTTTCCTTATTTTGTAATTTGAGTATACCCTTGCTTTTTGTATGACTGTTGAAGTAGATTTTTGTCTTTAGTTATTCCCTAGAAATAAAAGGTAAATATTCTTTCTGTCTGTCTTTAATATCTTGACAGGTTTAGTTTGCCAGCTCTATCTAAATTTACACTGTGCTTATACAAGCAACACAGGCATTTCAATCCCATAATTGGCCAAGTAGCTCATATTGTGGACATGAAGCTGGATTCTATACAGGATGTAAGGTAAGTGTCAGAGTGAAGCTAAGGAGAAGCAATATGTCACAATTACCGTGCTGCCTTTCCTGAACCCTTTCCTTTTTTCCTCAACTGGAGGTTGCTTTTCTTCAGTTTGGAGTTTGTGGGAAAGAAGTGTTTTGTGTTCATGCATTGTTTGACAGGTGAATGCATTTTCCCAATGATTTTACGAAGGATTTCTTTATAACCAATCTAAACAACTAAAACTACTGTTTGATTGTTTAGATAGGTTATAAAGATTTAATTAATTTCCACTGTTCTACTTACAGTAGAATAATATGGTAGACATTTAGAATCAGCTTTGTCCTGATTCTAAATTTAACATGGACTTTTTGATAATTTAGAGGCTATTGACTCACCAGAAGATGTTTTTCTTCCCTGACATTGATAGCTTCTCTACTTTGACATGGATTTAGTTAGCTATTGTGAATAGCAATAAGAAGTTTAAAAGCAATGCTGTGTTTATTTATCTGCGGAGTATTTTTTTTCTAGTCAAGCTGAATTAATGAATTCTCTTGCTAGCATGTCCAGCACATTATCCTAATATTAAAACTACTTAAAACACAGCACTGGTCAAAGAAGTCCAAGCTTCTTTTTTCTTGCCTCTGTTCCCTCTGGGCCACTATAGTGAAGGCTTCTCTTTCTTTTTTTCTGTTTTATACAGCATTAGCAGTGCCAACACTTATTTTTGCAGATGTGAGGATCCTGCCTATGAAACTTATTGAATGGGACTCCATTTCTTTACAGAAGTGACTCTCTCTGTGGTCATAAGTTTTATTCCCTTAGGAAGGGATTCTTTCTTTAGGAGTGACAATGACTCTTCTCCCCATTCTGACACTTGAGAATTGTTTGAGTTTCTTTGGTGTCTATTGAGCATTAAAGATCTTTTTGCAAATTTGAATCAGGCAAATCAGACTCCTGCCTTAGGCAAATGCTTCTGTCGCATGCAGCTTTGTTAGGGATGGCTGAAAAATCCCAATTGTTTCAGAAGTTCACTGAAAGCAGAATTTTTACTGTAGAAGGATAAATGGTTTTTGCTCATCTGTTTTTTCTGCATTAGATCTAAAATTCCTTTTTGTGCAGAAGCCAGCAGCACCTTGACTACCATTCCTTTCTTTGTGTAGTTTATTTAGGAAATCTAAAATTTATTGCTTATTATGTTCAATGTGTAAGTGTAAAATCTTTTGAATTTTTTAGGATCTTGTCAGTTTTGATGGTCGGCATATCTGATGTTATCTCACAGAGTTTTCGAGATCGATTACTACACAAGGCTGAACAGCTGCTGGAAGAAGAGAATGAAGGCCACTTCAACTATGCCAGAAGAATGCTACAGTTTCTTCAAAATGTTAAACTGAAATATCATCCATTGCTAGAAAAATGCAACAGGATTTTCCTTAAAAGTGCCTCCCGTCTTGATATCCACAGTATTAGTAATATTTTTGGACTGTACGAGCAGCTGGGTTTTGACAATGCTGAATTCCGCTTGCTTGCTAATCAGATACTGTCTGAAACTATAGATGATTATTACCATCCTGAAACCTTTGCAAAATTATTTTTTGCTCTTGGGCCTATGGCAGGATCCAGGGTAAGAGAAAGGTAAGTTTATTAATGATTTTTTCTTATTTATGATATAAATTTTCTTGCACAGAAATTAAAAATGTGTTAATGTTTGGAGGAACTTCTGAGCCATCTGTGAGCTGAACCTTAGGTTTCCTGGTTGTAACTTTGTAGCAATGGATGATTTAACTATGAAAACATTGTCAAAGCAGTTTGTTTTGAGACAGTTGCATAGAAAGCTAGATCCAGCAATCAAGTGATATGCAAATGCTGTTATGCAAGACCATCTTGTAGCTGTCTTAGACTACAGCCTTCCTTTCACAGGGGATGGTAGTAAAAAGCTTTCTGTCTTTTCCCTGAGGCATATGTGCAGTGGTATGTGTTGCTTTTTCCTTTTTAAGACTGGCAGTAGCTGAAACAGCCTGAGTCTTGTCCTGTACCAGATTGCTGACATCCTATTCTTCATGAAAGGTCGTCAGCAGGGAACACTTTGACGTTTATTTAGCAATTAGAGTATTATGTTACAGACTTTTTTTTCTTGTGCCACAAAATCCTACTTGGGGTGGTGTTACTCATGGGTCTCTCAAAGTCTGTAGTTTTAGGCAGCATTTGCTTTATTTATTACAATGAGTTGTATTTTCATACTTTCCTTCATGAACATCTGCCTCTATTCAGAGATTTGGATATACTGCAAGCCTATGTTGGTTTTTGCCATAGCTGACTTAGTTCCAAAAGCTTTTCCTAGATTATTTATTTATTTAATTTGTGGTAAACACTGGCTTTTTAACTGCCCCAGAACCACTTCAGTTCATGTTTGATTCTGTTATCTGTAGCTTCCTGATTGATCATGAATTGTTTAATGTCTTAAAGTATCTTCCCTACTTCTTGTCTACTTTTAGAATTGTTGGACTCACTGGTTTCTAGCATCAGAACAATATGCACTGATCCAACACACTCACACCCCTTTACCTGTGCTATACAGATTAGCTGTTTAGAAGAAAAGTCCAGAGAATGAAAGTCTCTAGTTTGAGGGAATTTGTTTTCCTGTATTTCCTGAAGCACTCTTTTGGTTCTTTCCCTCATAGACAAAGAAAATTGCTGCAGTCTTTGCTGGAGATTTTCATCTGTTTTTCATTGGAAAATATGTCTTTTCCCCTTTAGGTTGCTAGTAACTGCAGCATACATGGCAGAAGAATTTAGCAGTCACCAGGTATTGGTGATACTGAAGACAATGAAGAAAATGAAATGCAGAAATTCTCATCTACTTGAAAAGTAATTTTTTTGATACTACTAAGAAGGTGTATTCTCTAGGTAAACTACTTTCATTTAGTGTGGAAAACTGTATAATACCCAGTAAGTGAGGAGTGGAGGCTGTGTCACTTGCACACAAATGCATCTACACTATAAATAATTAGGTAATACAGATTTTAGAATATTGCAGCTTGACCCAGAAGAAATTGAGGAAATTTAGGAATTTCATAGAAAAGCATTTCAGCCCTACCAAGTTAATGTCATATTATATCTGGCTTATTTGCAAATATGTGTTCCCATTTCAGTAAACTTAGCCCCTAACACTTACTGTAAACTCAGAAGAAAAAAGAGAACGTGTCCACGTTTTCTACAGTTGTAAACTGAACATTGTTTATAAGGAGAGGTAATATCTATCATACAATGAAGGGGAAAGCAGCTGTTTTGGGCACAGAAGATGTAGCATTAGATACATCAGAGATGCAGCAGAGTTAAGTACAGGTCCGGAGCAATAACTGGATTGAAGGTAGTTGTATGAACCAAAGAGATCCTTGGAAGAAAAAGGACATACTTGTGTACTATGGATCAAAGGAATACTAAGGGTAAATTCATGCCTTTTCTCCTTGAATCTCACTGTCTGAAGAAGGTCTTAAGGTATTATCTTTTCCTATAAATCTATCCCCCTCTTTGCAGTCTTAGACCAACAGTGAGTGCAGTGGTGCTGAAGCTGGTGTTGCTGTTCTAGTTTTTTCCATTCTTGGTCCACTTTAACTGATTGTGAAATCTGAAACAGAACTTATTAGTGTGAAGTAGCTGATTTGCTGCAATGAGGGTTTTAATTTTGCAGTTCACTAAATGGAGAGAGGCTGCTGTGTCTTTGGGGACCAGGGTCAAAACTGGTGTGGAGAGGAGTGCAGGTGTGTGAAACCCTCCATATGTACGTACTGTGCATCAGAGGACACCCTTTCTTCAATGTGGGATGTTGGAGTTTGCAGTATCTTTTGTATTAGTGTAACACTATGTAATCTTTTTCTCTTTGTATTCAGAATGGCTTCTGTTCTGCACAAACACTTGGAGAGTTATCATGTATTACAGCTGGTGAAGTTAACACAGTACCTGACGGGGTTGCGATGCCGCAATCTGGAGCTGTTTGCCAAACTGAAAATGTTACTATTAGGGTAAGTGTGTATTCTTGGAAATGTAACTATTTAAGTATTAAACAGTTCTCTACCTAAGATTTCAAATTACAAGCTAAGATGTTAAAGTGTTTTGTTTCCATAAAATATGAAGAAGTAACAAACTGTTGGAATATTTGATTCTTTTAAATGCCTAAATCAGAGGATAGGAAGTGATTGTTGTCTTGTTTATAGACCCAACGGTATCTGCTAATAGATATGATACCTTTCAAAAATATTTTTTTACCTCTTATTCCTTTGGTCACTGCAATATTGAAATGACAGGAAATTTTGATTGTTTTTTTATTGGAAGGGCAGGTATTAATGTCGTCTTTGATGTTTGATGGAAGAAGTAATGAAAAATAGGTAGTAAGGATGCCTTGGTTGGGACAAGTGAAAGTGTGAAGCAGAAGTACTTTTTTTTTGATTGAAGAACTGTCCAGTTAATTCTTAGGCTTGTAGAGTTGCAGCAGAAAGGGAAACAGTTTCTGGAATTGCTGGAGAGGAGATCTTCCTTCCATTGCTCAGCCTCTCTAGGAATGTAGTGCCTTGCTGATAATTCCTTCATGTTCCTCAGGCACCTCAGAACCTGGTGCTCCCTAAGACAGAAATCAGAGAAATGACCCAGGCCCAGAAACCCACACACCCTTAACAAATATGGACTTTCTAGCCTTAATAAGGACTTCTGTGTTTATCAGTAACATTTAAAGCCTCTCCAGCTGACTGAGCTGCTCCCTGTCTTCTTCCCTTTTTTCAGTTTTGAATAAATTAGAAGTTAATCTTATTTAAAAAAACATGGCAGTCCCTAGCAGTGTGAATTTCTACCACATCATTAATATTCCACTTATTTTATATTTGATATGCAGCTTTTGACTTCTAAATTAGGATTTTCATGCATGTAGTTTATTTGGGTTTTTAAACACTTACACTTTGTCATTACTGATGGACTATTTTTATTTCCACCTTTCTTCCAGTTATTTAAAGTCTAGTGTGATACCTGCTGATACTGCAGCCATAATTCGTGTTCTGGCCATGCTACCTTCTTTTCAAGTGGAGGAGATGATTACAAACAAAGCAGCAGCAGTTCTGCCTCAGTGCAGTCTCCATCATTTGAATTGCATTGCTACAGCTCTTGTCAAATGGAATCATCATGACCAGTTGCACTGGCAAAACAGTTCTGAGCTATGTGCAAAGCTTCTGCAAAAACTAAATGACTGTGGATTTGAGAGGCTTCAGAAAACCAACAGCTTAAATCTTCTGTTGGAAGAACTTACACATGTGAATGGAGAGTGGTTTGAAGAAGTCCTGAATGAGGAAACTGTGGCCATGTGTCAACGCTTGATAGACCAAATAACATGGACAAATGTATCACCACTGTCTTTTTTTCTCAAAAAAACAAACCACCGTTGTCCTGCCTTATTTGACAGAATAGCTTCTGTGACTGTTGAAAATACAGACAAGGTGTTAGAGCTTTTCTTTCTATCTGCTATGTGAGTTATTCAGTAGAAAAGGAGAGGTTCATGTGTTGATGTGTTTCAGAGCACAGTCCACAGTGTTTCTAAGTTTTCCTCAGTGTACCTGATTTGGAGCTCATCTTTTTTTGTGTTCACTCAAAGCTATTTTGCTTCTATTTATATAAATTTGCACTTACTTCTCATTAGTTTTCATTTCTTACTGTTCAGTCAGTGTTAGGTCAGCCATAACCCTGTGCATTCAACTTTACATTTGACAATCTTAAATTTTTTTTTTAAACTTCTTTATAAATAGCCACATCAGCTGGTGTGTATTTTAACATTACTCATTGTTGTGGGGGTTTCCCCAGTAGCTTGTCTTTTTGGTCAAAATTACTCTTTTTTCTTACTATCTTTTTTTCCTCCTCGTTCTCAGTCTGGTGTTCATATAAATCTTTGATTTTATTCTATTGCAGTTTAGTTTCTTTAAGAGCATTTAATGCAAAATCTTTTTGAAAGGTTCTTTAAGTATATAGAAACACTTGGATCATCTATGTGAAATACATCTTAAGTTTTAGCTGTTGCTGCAGATTCAATTATTTCTGCATTTCATTTTTCAATTGTTTCCTTCTGGAATAGTTGACAAAAAATTAGAAAATAGCTCATCTAGTCTTAAATCTCCCAATTCTGAATGAAGTATAAAACTCTTCTTTATTGTAAAGCAATATTATTATATATTGCAGTGACTTGATTTTGGATGTCTTTTTTTCCAGATCCACCCCTCTGAAATCTATTTTATTCTCTTCCTTTTCTCTGCTTTGAATTATGACAATGAAGAGTTCTTTAAGAGTTGTATCCAACATCTTACTTCTAACTTGAGTAAGTGCATTAGAAAAAGATATTCTGACACCAAATAAATGTCACTGAAAGTTATTATTTTTATCGAATGAAAATAGGAATAGAATGGCACTTTTGTTAAGCAAAGAAAAAGTATGTATGTTACTACTAATATTCTGCCTAGTGGGGTTAAACCATTACAAAGATTCAATGCTGGGTTTCATTTCACCCTTTAAAAATTACTGTTAACAAGGGACTAGCAAAAAAATTTTAGTGTAGTAAAAAGCAAGTGATAATTCTGGTTAATTCACTGTGCTGCTATTGGATAGAATTGTTGTGGTGTTCCCCAAGGAATCGTCATTTGTGAACAGGATACATTTTGTGATCCACCACAAATAAATGGTTTAAGTTGTAGAGGAAGTGTGTAGAAACTTGTATAGTACGTTAAGGGAGAAAATTAGACAATTTGGGAGGCCAGGAGAAGGGCACTGCAAATCCTTTCAACTTTATGTCATGTGTTAATATGTATTTCTGTCTGTTTTTTAAAGGTTATTTTGAAATTTATCAGTTGGTGCTGCTTGGTCACGTTTTGGCAGTGGCTGGGTATTTTCCTCCGATTCTGATAACAACGATATTTAATGTTTCTTTCCTAAGCAAACTGGATGCTCAACTTAAAGGTAGATATCTAACTCTCTGATGAATTTGATTGTGTAGCATAAAATGCAATTATGGACTACCTATGACTTGAGAAGTAGAATTACTCTTTAAATTATTCCATTTTCTAGAAAGACTTCCTTTATATAATCTAGTCATGATTTGAGTACTAAAAGGAAAGGAATGAACAAAAATCTGTGCTTTGTTTTAAAAGTACAGACTTGTATTGCAGATGAGAAAAGGTCATATAAGGCAAATTTTATAGTCACCTTATTGTACTCAGTATATAATAATTCTTCAATTTTGTTGGAAATAAAATTACCTGACTCTGATGTTTATTACTAGAAAGAGTCACAAAGCTCAAGAAATATAGTGGGATTCTTGCCTGCAAGAAATGTGTCCTACCAGTCTCTTCTCTCTAAATAAGAGACAGTTTATTTCGTCCCTCTCTACCTGTACATTGTTCGCTATCAACGTA
Source organism: Manacus vitellinus (assembly GCF_001715985.3). Lineage (NCBI taxonomy): Eukaryota > Metazoa > Chordata > Aves > Passeriformes > Pipridae > Manacus > Manacus vitellinus. The sequence continues at coordinate 13,134,079 of NW_021939632.1, read as the reverse complement.
TTGTTGCCATTTTGCCTTCAAGTACTTAATTAAAAGTTAAATGATAGAAGCAATTTTATATCTTCTGTCTTGCTGTTGTTCTTAACATTGAGCAGAACTGTTACTTTTCATTTTTTCCTCAGGGATTTTGAGCACCTTTCTAAAATTCTGCAACATGAATTTTATAAATGCCATAGTGTACACGCTTGCATTTCTAGTAAAGAATTCAGAGGCAGCCATTTAGGTCCATAGGTTGGATTTTTCACATTGCAGTTTACACCTTTGTATGTTTGTTTGTGGTTTTTTTAATCAGTCCTGCCTGATACCCTAAAGCAGAGGGTCTGCTCTCGCCTCATGAAGTTGAACAGAGCAGTCTGTCTGGAATGCCCAGAGTTTCACATCCCTTGGTTTCATGAGCAGTACTGTCAACGTGTCTTTCATAACAGTAAGTAACTTAAGAGAGGAAAACCTGCCCTTGTTTCTAATAGTAGTCTATTTTCAATAATCTACTAGATGTTTCTTCTAAAACTGTCAGGTTGACACTACCACACCACAGAAGATCAGGAAGGTGCAACCCACTCTCTGCTGAGCATGTCTTGGAAAGTGCAACCGCTCAGTAGTGCAACAGAGAGCAAAGCAGTTTTCCTTGTGATAATTAATGTAATAGAGATGGGATTTTTCCTTCTAAGAAATAAAATTTAAATAAACAGAAACAATGTATATGGCATGAAGGATGGAAAGACAGGAGGAGGATCATTAGGGTTGTCTCCTGGAGGATATGGATCACTTTGCTCCCTACTTCACTTACAAGACTGAACGCTTGACTTAAATTTTTCAATAGGAACATTTTTACTGCTTGTTTTTGAACTTGCTCCTGCCTTCTTCCTCAGAAGAATCAAGATCCATCAGGAATGAGAGATAAAGAAGTAGGCTAGTGATCAATGTAGCAGCTGAGATCTTTCAGAATAGTGATAAATTCAGAAAATCCAGCTAATGCATGGAGTATCTATCCTCCACTAATTCACATGGAGAAATCTGCTTTGCTATCCAGAGAACTCAGCTACTTTGTCTCTCAGAGACTGAAGATGTTTTGGAGCAAGGTGTTAATCTGCAACAGACAGAGAAGTGACAGATAGTGTGGTGTGCCCGTAATAAAGGCAAGATGAGTTTTTGTAGCATGTGAATCAGCAATATCCTCGGATGGAAAGTCTGGATTTGAAATTTATGCTCCGCAGCACTTACCTGCTGCCTTCCATCTAAAATATGATCACTTGGTCTCCGAATTATGATGGAATAGCCCAGGGATCTGTGGAAAAGATTTAATTCAATAGCCTGGCTGTCAAAAATGCAATGTCTCAAAGTGCTCTTTTCAGAATTTTGACTGTGGAAGTTTTGATGTATGAATTCTTTGTTTTGTCTTTGTAGGCATGAGCCGAATAAATCCACTGCGACAGCACGTTCACAGAATGCTGACAGAGATCTTAGGAGGGAGCCAGTACTCCAGAATATCTGTTCTCACACCATACTACTATGAAATAGGTGAGAAGTTAATACTCTAAGGATTGTTATTATTACCAAGATTAGAAAGCCTGTGGTCATGTTGCCACAAGATGTTGCAAAGAAGAAATTGTTGTGTAAAATACAGTTTCTAAAAAGTTCTGCATAATATAAATAATGTTGGATATCTCTAATTTTGTCTATCACTTAGTTCTTCTAGAAGTAAACACTGTACAGATCAAATTCTTCCACTTTTGTCAGTAAACAGGTTTGCTGTGTTTTCTGACAGATTTTGAGTGTGTCCTGGATGAAAATAAAAAGCCTCTTTCCTACATGGCTCAGAATATACCTTTGGATGATGTGGGGGGAATACACTTGAGACATGACATCAAAGATGAAGGGAGAAAGGCTCTGCCACCAGGAGCTCAGAGGTTAGTGCATTGAATTCTTGCACGTTAGCTCTCCCAAGCTTCCAAGTTAACATCCAGTTTAGGCCAGGTTTTTGATGCTTATGTCCTAAATATTTGTTGCAACCCTTATGCTATTTATTTTTCAGTTCCTTTTTCCTAAGTCTAATGAGGTTTAGCCTTCCAGGGTGTGGTGGGTCGGCCGCAGCTGCTCCCACACAGTTGCATGCTCATTCCCTTGCAGTGTGATGGGGGACAGAATCTTGAGGGTAAAAGCAAAGAAGAAAACTCCTGGGTTGCAATTAAAACAGTTTAATAAGTGAAGAGAAGAAAGGAAAAATATAAAAGGGGAAAAGAAAACAATTGATGCACATGCAGTCATTCACCACCAGCAGCCCAGTGGCAGAGCAGTGGCTACTTGGGAAAAACTCCCCTCTGTTTTATTGCTGAGCATGATGTTGTATGGTGTGGACTATCACCTTAACCAGTTGAGGTTCCCTCCCATGGAAGGTGTCCCTTCCAGACCTCTTGTCTGTGCAGCCTATATGCACTGTGGGTCCAGAGTGAGAAAGTCTTGATGCTGTGCAAGCAATAGCTGTTCAGCGATAGCCAAAATATTGGTGTGTTGTTAACACTGGTTTGGTCACAAGTTCAAAACACAGCACCAGATGAACCGCCATGAAGAAAAGTACCTCCATCCCAGCCAGATCCAGTATACATTCTTGAAATGTGTTTCATGAGATTGGAATACTCTTTCCCTCCTACCTCTTCAAATGTAAGCTTTGAAAATGCTAGTTAACTGTTTTTACCATTTGAGCAAAAACAGGTGTCAGGAAAAAAATGCTTTTTCTAAATCATGTAAAATTCAAATATCTCTAGATAAATAAGAGGAAAATGTTTTGTCTGGTTTCTGGGAGTTGTTTAATTTTCTTTTTCTGTGAATTGTCAGGTTTATCTTGTCTTGCTGCAGCTTTCAGTATTAAACTAGAAATATCACTACTTGCTATTCAGGTAGGACCTGAAAGCAAATACACGTCTTTGCTGTTTGCAGAATTGCTTTGGAATTTCTTGATTCAAGAGCTTTTAGCAAAGATTATTCACGTCATCTGAAAGGAGAACCTGCAGTGAAAAAACGACACCTGGAAATGCTGGGATACCGAGTAGTTCAGGTGAGCATCCAGCAATACTTTGTCCTTTCAGAGTTGTATCCATAGTGCAAAATGATCCATTTTCCATGCAACAGGTTTAGAGACAGTTTTTATAGTTAAAAGCATCTACTGGGTGAGAGCAATTTTTGTGTTTAGGGAGGAAATTCCAAGCTGTTCTCAAAATGATTTATGGACTTCATAGAACTTGCAAAGAGGCTGAAGCAAAACTGAAGTCAAAAGGTCTCAGTCTTACGTTACTGCAGGCAAACTAGCTATGTCAGTGTAAAGCTATGTGAGTAAAGGAGAACAAGTGAAATGAGAGTTTCAGTTCAAGTCACTCAAGATTTCTACAGTAGAAGATGATTGAACATACCCTCGAGTGGTTTTGAGTGCCAGTTTTGGCAGCTGCCAGATGGGATAGGGATGCTGTTTGTCTGCTGCAGTGATGGCGCTGCGACAGGGAACACCAGTGGCCAGTGATAATTCACAACCATCAGCAATGAAACATTTTGGTAATGGAGGCTCATGAATTTGGAGGCTCCTGTATATTTAATTACTCATCTACCCTAATTTTAGCTAGACTCCTTCTTTTAGCTTAAATTTGGTTGGTTTTCTTGTTTCTTTGAAACAGAATAATCATCTTTTCTCATGTTATACTACTGCTACACTATTCCAGTCTAATAGATTAACATTAAAAACTACAGTGACCTGGGATTTTTCTCTCAATTTGGATTTTTAAAGTGGGAGATGGTGTAATGGAGTTATCACAGCCTATACTGTGTGGGCATCTGTTTTACATTTCTGCAACTATGCTGCTTTTTGGCAACAAACTGACTGTACTTACATAAAGAAGAATCTTACATTGAGAAATGGATCGTCAAATATCTTCAAGTGGAGAACAAGAGATATCAGAGAGCCTTTGCTGTGAATGGTATGTGTCTTACACCAGTGTTAACACTCAGTTTGTATGATTCTGTTCTACAGATTCCTCACTTTGAATGGAATTCTATGGTTCTGTCAACAAAAGGTGAACAGCTAGAATACCTGAGACAGCAGCTGTATGGAATACAGTGATGTCAGACATGCAGTCTAAAGTACTTCTATAAAAACATTTTATGTACCACCAAACGTTTTGTAATCCTGGTATACATAGTTTCAAAAATCTCTTTATCTGTGAGTCAGCTGGACCAAGGCTTGCCACAGGCATCAAGTGTAAAGGCATTGCAAAAGGCAGGTCATAGTGGGCCATGAAGATCCAATAAGGATGCTTAAAATTTCTTATTATCTGGAAGCTATTGTTTAATCACATGAAGCTCTGGCAGTTTTGCTGTAAAATTACATTATCATCTCCTAAATAAATAGTACAGAGGCTTAGCCAGACATAAAACTCTTTAAAGAAAAAGGTGGAAATACTCTTGACTGTGAGAGAAGCGTCAGCAATCTATTGGAAACCACGTCTGTCCTCCAGCATGAGACAGAATGAGCAGCTGGGAATCAAACAGTATCTGTACTCTGAAACCAAGACACTGAAATGCAAATTGACTAAGCATAGGGCTGCTTTTAGAGCCATTCAGTTTCTGTCTCCCAAAACAGAGGCACTGCGGGGGACTGTGCTGGGGGAGGGTGTTGTGTGGCGAGGAGCCTCCAGCTTCTCCTACCCTGTGATGTGGCACATACAAAAGTAGGGCTGAGTCTTCTGGAACACCTCCATATACCTAAAAACCCTGCCAGGGTTTGTGCAGGAGGCACAAGGCACTGAGATGTAGAAGGAAAAAACGGAATAGGCAGCAGAATGTTCATTGTAGAGCAAACTGTAGAGTGGTCATACTTGACAGATCAGCCTGTTTTCAGAGGCAGCCACGTTGCCCACGCTGCCATCATCTCATGACTGCTTGCTCTGCCTGTCCTTCACATACACAATGTGGCTGTGTTTTCTTCCTCATTTAGTAGAAGCAGTAGACATTCTTTTACCACTTCCTTTGAAACCTGGCAGAGGTAAGCAACTGCATTTCTGAATTGGCCATTATGCATCTGCTGTCACTTTTTTTTGTTTTACTATTCAGTAGCAGAAGAAAATATTTTTATTTACTGAATACAAATCAGGACAGGAATGGAAATTCAGGAAAAAACAACAGAACTGATCTAGGCTGCAAGATGAAGAGGAAGAGGGCTTTGAGGAAGTATCATTGAAGGGACAGCCATAGAAAGACTCTATGCACATTCTATTTTGTATAAAATGGAGAAAACAATCATAAATATAGGTTAGTATCTAAGAAGGTGGGCTACATGTCAAAGGGCTGTTGCATGACCCTGTTTCTGTACAGATGGCCTTCACAAAGCAACCTTGGAGTCTAAGAAAGGTGGCAGTGGCTTAAATGTTCAGTCATGGGTGGTCATGTGTTTCAGCTGAACCCTGCTTTTCAGAGTTCTAGCAGTCACTGTGCCAAGCCAGCTATCTTCAGATTATGTATGGATAAAGTTATGAGTATGCACAATGGGAAGAGGATTAAAACTTGCTATGAGTGGGTTCAGAAAGGGCATTGAAGAAAAGCAAACTATAAGAGTATTTCAATAAAATGTGTTGTCTTTGATCCTTTGCAGTCATTGTTTCTAAATTAAATCAGCAAGTGTTAGAGGAGTGATCTAACTGGAGCCAATGAAGAGGTGCTAAGAACAGCAGAAGATTTGGGTACTAAAGGGGTAAACAGAAAAGATTTTCCACAGATTAAGTACTGGCAGACAGTACCATACTGAAATGAGCTATGATGGCTGTGCCTTTGCCATATATTTACTTCTGTCTTTTAGGAAGGCAATGCTAGGGGTCATTTGATAATTGGAATTGCCATTCAGTCAGGTATGGTGGCTTCTTTTCCAGTTTTCCTGCTATGTCAGTTGTAATTAGATTTAGATTTATGAAATTCTTTAGATTATGACACCCTCTTTATTCAATGGAGAAATCCTTTGAGGAGATACTCTACTTAAAGAAAACTGAGTGCTCTGTTTTGGGCAAAGGCTGTACTAAGAAATCTGTGTCCTGTCATTATGGTAGTGATGATGAGCTGATAGCTTAAAAAGACACCATCAAGTGATACTTTTATAATTTTAAAAACAAAGTTTAATTGTTAAAAGTTTTCAATGTCAAAATGCATCAACTCTTTATTAGATGAAAAAGTCCTCTCTGTCATAGGTATTTACTGACTATCAACTCTTCTTGGACTTTTTTATGAATGCTTGTTATCAGCCTCAGATCTCTGAGAAAAACTTCCATAAAATATTTGCTTTGGAAATAAATATAAAAGCATAAAAAAAGTCAAAAATTCTTGTTACTAGAAGCCTAAACATAGTAGGTGAAACATTAGAGCTATTAACCTTGTGAACTTCTCTCTCTTCCCTCAAGTCTGGCTACTAGTACAGCTTTGGCTGAGACTGGCATTTATTAGGCCACATAGTATTAAGCCCCTTTTGTTTTTAACATGCATTTCAATTCAAGGCTAAATTATTTTTTTGAGGGCTGTGATGAAAATATTTCCAAGATATTGCTGAAGAGTGCAGGATTTATATATGCTGCTGAAAGGGGTAATCTGGCTATACAAACTACCAGTTAGAATAAAACTAGCTACCTATTAGTTGTATTTAATTTAACAGTTAATTCATGGGCAATTTTTGGAGGGTAAGCCACCAATATCCTGGATTGTTGGAGTGCATGGAAGTCTAACTGGTTTTATTTGCAATTTCACAGTGTGAAAAATGGAGTCCTTGCCGAAATCTTAATTTATTTTAGTCAATGTTAATTAGAGCTCTTCAGGATTTTAAACACTGGCAAAAATTCAGTGGTTGCTGGTTAACTAGTAAATATCTTAAGATGTGGACAGACAAATGAACTGTTTAATGGTTCCCAGTATAATTAGCACGCTGTTATAAAACTGTACCATTTGGGGACATTTTCATGCAACAAAACCAGAAGAGCCTATTGAAACTCCCTCACCATATCATATCTTCCAGCATTTTGTTTACAGTTTTGATAACTTGAAGAGGTTTAAGCGTGTAGCCAGGCAGGAGGCTCCAGTAGCATATCGGATCTCTTTCAGTATGCCAATCCATTCCTTCTTTTCATCATCATACCTGCATTTAAAAAAATAAGGTTAGAAAATAGCTTCTTAGTTTCATGCTTCAGCACACATTCATGAAAAGGAGGATAGTGCACCTGTTGCAAAGGCTTGTAGCAGCCATGTGCTAAAGGATGCCACAGAAGGCTGCTTTTGTCCTCTGGATCAGAACAGAAAGATGTTCTTGTGCCTGAGTTGTCCTTTTCCTGGTCCCTAAAGCTTGTTGCTGGCTCTGTCATGCTTTAATTACTTGTATAAAGCTTCCTCTTTGTCTTAAGTATCCCTTCTCAATTTCTTCAGATTCTTGCAAATAAAGTTTTTTTTGGGGGGAATCCTTCCTACTGCCAATTAAAACTTCTCAATTTACATTAACAAGTGAAGAGTCTCAGCAGAGATATGATGTTTTATCACTGATACTGTGATTAGGTTAAAAAAATCTAGGAGATAGGGAATTCCGATTCTCTTGGAACAGTTACTCATTTGACTATTAAAACATCAGTATGTACAGGCCACTGTGTACACCTGCTTTTCTGCATAAGAATATCATGAGAATGTTTTTATTGGCAAGGCTAAACCTGCCAAGTGATATGGCAACTTACTCTTTTAAAGAAACTGAAGATAATGACTCATACCAGTCAAATGATTAGTAGGTGGAAGTAGTCATCTGATCCAAGTCTCGTGTTTATTTGATACTTTCTGACAAACTTTTTTATCTGTCAACAAGTGCTTTACAACCTGTGCTATGGATCATTTTCAGAGTTAAACAGAAAAATAACATTAACCTCCAGTGTCTACAAACCTCAGTTTCCACCAGGAAAGTGTGACTAAAATTAAACTTACTTCCATATGTCAGTGACTTCACTAGGTGCAAATTCTTTAGATTCAAGCTGAATCATTGCAAAGCCTCCAATAGCATACAAAGCTCCGCTTAAGGTGACTAAACTGATGGAACTTCTCTCTTGGGGAAATTCAGGCATAACCTCCCATCTAAAGATGAAAAGAAAAACTCAAGTTTAAACATGTGAGAAGTATTGTAAACTGAATGCACTAAGATACTCCTCTGAGTGACACAAATTCAGGAACCAAGGCCACTTGAGTGAATGGTTTAGTAAAAGGAAAAATTTCTGAGATTTATTAGCGGTAAGTTTCAGTGTTTCCATCCCCACAGGGACTTCTGCAGGTCTTAAATGACACAATTACACTGTGATGACATCTTGTCCCAGAGACCACTTCTTACAGATTCCCTGGTGCCATCATCAGTAATATACTTCATACAGATGTATTGTTCCCCAGTTATTCTCATTTTTCCCTCTAGTTTCCAAAATGCATATTTAAGTGGCATTGGCATAATAATTTGAGCTAAAAAAATAATCACTGGTTCTCATTAGTATAATTTCAATTTTTCTGCCAATTCACACCTATGAACATATAAAACACACAAACATCCCACTTCAGGATAATCTCAACATTAAAATTAATAGGCCAATTTTTCTTTCTTGCTTGTGTGACTTGACTGTAAGAAAATAGAATAAACCAAGACAAGAATCTGCAGATTTTTCAGACCATGAGCTGCATATTTCTGAACGACAGAAGAGGAGAATGTGCCAGACATCATGGTAACAAATAACATTCACTTTGCTTTCTATAGAAGTAAAGTTAGAAGTTCCCTCATGGAATTTCTTGTATAATGCACGTTTTGTAATGTTAAATTTTAGAAGCAAGTCTCTTTGGGATAGCATACATTTAAGTTAATGCTTTTGTTATGAGGTTGAAGGCTGCAATGCCACATGTCAGTGAAGACAGCACAGGCAAATGTGTTAATATAGAGCAGAAATGCTTATTAAGATAAAGGTGCATTCAGGACCACTTACAAGTTTGAGCTGTCACAATAGAGTTTTACTGATACTATTTGAAATGAAAGTTTGTAAAGAAGGTGATAGGAAGGAAAAGTAATGAAAGTAACAAAAAAAAGAAAATTAAGATTAGAAAGACATATGCAGAGTGTATAAATGCCTAGAAAATCATAAACATTTGATGGATGCTGACTGCAAAAGATTCTGGCTGTGTAGAAGAGTATTGGAAAGTATATAGACCAAATAAGTGAGCTAATTTCAGGTATGACTTACTCTCTTTTGTCATTACTCTTTCTATATAGTATTTCAGAGCATGCACATACATTTGAAGTCTTCCTGGAGTTTTCATATTAAATAAGTATGTCACTAGTCAGTGGTAAATGGCATTTGCTGTGACAAGGTAAGTGAACAGCAAGACATCACAAGGCCAAGTACCTGAAGGACATTGAGCTGGTCCTCTTCAAGCACCCGATTTCTCTTGCCAGGATTTCACATTTATTGCCAGTGCTATTTGAACTAGACTGCACCGCCCTTGCTCATTCTCCCACTTCTTCCCTATTATGGCACCACACCTGTTTATGTGTCGTGGGGTCAACTAAATTGGGAAAGCAATCAGACTTTAAAAAAAAAAAAGGAGGGTGGTGAGCATGTTTGCAATGTAGCTGTGCTGACAAATGCATGTGGGGCAGGAAAAATGGCCAGAGATGGGCTCTGTAAACTGCTGCTGTTGTTGCTAAAGATGTGATTGTAGACCAAATGTCTCAGTGGGAGTACAGGTACCTGAACACCTTTGTGACTTACTTTGGAGCTTCTAAAGCTTCAATGATAAAACACTTCCTTAAAATAGCTTGAATATTGCACTCACTTATTGGTGGTCAGATCAAAAGCTTCAACAGATGCAGTAAGGCCTTCCTCGGTGACACCACCTGCAATGACAATCTTGCCCTTATGGATCGCCGTTCCAAACATCGAGCGAGGCACTTTCATTGGAGCCAGGTCTCTCCAGTCTCCTTTCTTGGGATTGTACACAAATAGTCTATTAGTGCATTTCCTGGGGAGGAAAAAGAAAACCTGTGATCGTGTCTCATGAAATTTTGGCTTGTTCCAAATGAGACCTAGTTGAGGTAGATTGTGTGGGTTTATGTATAACACCTCTTTCCTCTTGTGCAGATCCTTTCTTGTATCTAATCTGGGAATCCTTGCAATGTCTACAAAGCACTAATCACATCCATAGAACTAAATCAAATGTTAAATGCTGTTTATATTACACAGGACAGCAATTTCACTGTACATTAGAGGAGAAAGACAACATCCTTTCCCAGCATATTGAATTCAGATGCATTTGTGGAGGAATATATGGGAAAGGTTATAAAGGAAAAATTATGCTGGTGTTTTGGCTGATTTGACAAATTTGTATCTTAAAAATCCCCTATACAAACACTTAAAAATTACCACCACATGTTCAGCGTGAGTGAAAACTTTTATTTTGTTAATGTTATACCTATTAAGGTATAACAGGTATCACAGGTCAGAAAACTGGAAAAACTGAGACAGTAATTCCATGGCACCTAGGTATTTCTATCTGAGAGGAAAGAATACTTTCAGTGAGGATCCTCAGAGCTTAGACACACTAACTACTGTGTATCTGCAGTGTAAGTAAAATTTGCCTTGGAAATAAGTATGGTCATTAAAATAACAAGTTGGGATTACAATTAATATGCAATTTAACTTATCACAAACACAATATCCTCCAAACCATAACGTGTTCCCCTCTGCCAGACTTGTCAGCAACCTTAATCAAGAGATGCAAAAAAGGGAAATGCTGATTTCTGAGTGTGAGGACATATAATCTATTAAGGACCAAACAAATAATGTTATAAATTGTCATGAAAGAGACTCACTTATCATCAGTTTTTCCACCAAGACAATATATCAATCCATTGTTTGAGATAGTAGCATGGCCGTATACTTTGATGGGTAGCTTTTTGATCTCTCCCCATTTCATTGCCCTGGAACAAAAAGATCACTGTTAGGCTCTTTCAACTAATAATGGGCCATCTACGTGTCCTCAGTGGGCATAATGAAATGTTAAACATACGTGGGGTCATAGCACAGCACTGAATCCAGCGACTCCTCCGTGCGAAGGTCCTTGCCTGCTATTACATAGATCTTGTCGTCGGACTCTCCCAGCCCGAAGAGACACCTGGCTGATGGCAGTGGAGGAAGGGCAACCCACTCACCAGCGATGCTGTCCAGCTGAAAGAGCATCCGAACAGGGAAGGTTAGGGAAGGCAAAGAGGAAAAATCCACACAATGAATGTTGTTGCACAGAATTTATCTAATTGCGCTCAGTGTCTCTTAACAGCAAATGTGCTTGCCTGAAAAACCTGCCCTTCCCCCAGTGCAGTTTTCCAGCAAAAGCATCCTTAATGATCTTTACTTTTTTCTGAAGGTCTGAGTTGCTTTTAATTATATCACCCCTGCTTCATGGTGCTGAGATGTAGTGGCCAGTGTAGCAGCCAGTGCCACACAGCTCTCTTTGTGTCTGCTCACCTCATAGTTTCTTGGCCTCTTTATTAAGCTCTTCTTCCTTGTTTAAAGGTCCCTCACTCTCAGTTCCCTATCACATGTTGGAAAGTGGTTCTTCTTGCCCAAGGGAGCAGACACTCCTGCCGTTCCACACCTATACATTTAGCTGGTTGTGCTCATCTCTACAATGAGATGCCAGACGTGCTTACGCAGTTTTTCAGGAAATATCACGTGGCAAATGGCACAGATGTTTCTTCTGCAATCCCTAGAGCAACAGAGGTGATGTTTCATCACGAATACCCTCAAGAGCTCACAAGATCTCTGAAGACACAATGAATAAAGACTTCACTCTTAAGCAAAATAGGTAGGCACTGCAGCTCCCTTGGCAATAATATTGATGTCATCCCTACTGAAGTACTCTCATGGCTTTCTTGATTCACATCTGATATGCTGAAAACATCTAAGGAATAGCAGCAGGAGGAGGACAGAAGAAAAAAAAAACTATTTTCCTAGAACTGTGGTGTGCTTTTTTTTTTTATCTGCAAACTGGCAATTGAACCTGAATGATCTCTAACATTCAAAAAGAGGATTTTCTGACTTTAACTGCATGTAGATTTGCTTGATGCTGTACAGGAAGGACAGAAAGCCCGGGTTTAGCTCAGTGACATCCAGAAGTACGTTCCACAGTCAAGGTTTCCATGCTAAAATGCATCTCCCAAATTTGATAGACCACTGCTATTGGACAGAAAGTTTTATTGCAACAGTGAAATGTAGTTCATGGACATGGATTTCCCCAGTAGCTAGATGTGGCTGTGGTAATGAGGAGATATTCTCCTCATTACCACAGATCACAGTTTGCTTAGTGCATCACTCTTGAAGATGACATCTCTGTTGCTGATAGGCCATCAACTAATCACACATTTTCGAGCCAGTGGCAGCCTTGTTTTCTCCTGGGTTGTGAGCTACCAATTACAACACTTTACTGCTGGAGAAATGAAGATCAGAAAGTAAAAATTGTTTTGGCACATTAGTATTTTAGAGAGATCAACAGCCACATGAGTAATGCAGACAAGTATTTTAACTAAAGAGAACAGCAGCAGCAAGCTGCTTAAAGCAGCAAGTTTAAAGATGACAAGCAAACGAACAGGATTTCAGGAAATGGATGTCAACATATAAAGTAGGGTTCTGAAAACTTCATTGATTTTTAGTATCAGTCTTGAAGTTTAGTTTTTCAGAGGCCCCTTTCTAGTAGCCTGAGATTTCGACTATTCAGTTCTGGGTTATAAATACATTCTGACATCAACGTATAATTTATATTAGAAGAATATTTCTGTAACTAGTTTTGCACTTCGGTGATTGGTGTTTTATACCCACATAAGGAAATGAAACAGTGTTAAACCCTCCCCAGCAAACTATGATTTCCTTTTCATTGATATAACAAATGTCTGAAACCAACTATTTCATTGTGTGTGAAATCACAGTGAGCCATGCTCCTCTAAGCAATATTTGCATTTTTTTCATATCTGAAGTCTTTAAAATTCTATCACTGCTTATTACTGTGCTTGATTTCATATTGAAACAGGACTTTTACTCTTTTAGGCCAATGTATCTAAGGATGGGACACATGGCCAGCAGCATATTCCAGAATTCCTCATAAAATAGTTCAAATATCCCCCAAAACATGTAGTTAAACCCACAACAGACTTAGTTTATGGTGTAAGAATGCCAAATTGTATATTTGCTAATTTTCCTGAAATATATTGTGGGGTTACAGTTGGTTTAATCAGGCTTATATTTATACAGATTTACAAAGACATAACATTGAAACTCAGTTGAAACATGGTATTTACTGTACTGACACTGACAGTTTGCCAAGAAAAAAGCCTTCTGTCTCTAAATTATGTATTTGGAATGCCCTTAGGCTTTCAAATGTAGACATGACAAAGGGACTTCTGCTGCTTTAGTGGCAGAAGTTGCACTTAAAATACACACATTACTGCTGTCATACAAGTATTTCAAATGCAAAAAAAGAAAGACATCTCAATAGATCTAAATCAGCTACAGCACTCCAAATTTCATGGAAGTTAACAAAAATACACAAAAGATATTTTACAAAAATATTACTAGACTTATATTTAGGCATCTGTACCATGAAAAATCTGGGCCTTAAACAGTGAAAGCCAGTGCTTAGATAGAATATATTAATCCTTTTAATATTTGAGATGTCACCAGGGGTTGATCTTGAAAAAGAAGATGCAAGTCCCTTGGTTTTGTTTCTCTGAGAGAGGAATAGCTCTCTCTAGATACTTGTCTCCATCACCATACAAAGAGACTAGACAGCTCACTTGGAGAGACTCAGAATAGCTTTCAGTAACCTGTTATTGCAATAATTATAAAGCTTGTACCTGAAAGAAATATGACTGGAAAGGCTGATCCTTGTTCTCCTCTTCCACATATAGTCCTCCAACAATGTAGACCTGATTTTGTTTGGTGACTATGCTGGAATGATTTCTGGGAATCTGTTCTGCCAGGGCTGCAAGGTAGCACTCGTTTTCAAGAGGATCATAAGCTACTGCAGCAGTGTCATTAACCAGAAGAATTAGGTCTTTGACAAACATGCCATGCCTGGGAAGGTCATTTAGGTAGCCAGGCAGTAAATCTTCATCTCCTACATCACCATTCACCTCCCCTTTGGTTGACTTGTCTGTGCTTTTGCTAGAGTCAGGCAGTTTTCCAGCAAAAGCATCCTTAATGATCTTTACTTTTTTCTGAAGGTCTGAGTTGCTTTTAATTATATCATCCTTCTCAACCTGTTCTTTGAAATATTTTTCTGGCATAAGACGAAAACGTATGCAGTCAAAAATTTCCCCCAGGCTCTTTACTCTGTTCTCCTTGTCTGTTCGGACCCATCTCATTACTGCCTCAAATACCAGTTCTTCCTTCTCTACATTTAAGCTGTCAGGTGAAATAATCGAGATAAGTTCGTGTGGGGCAAGCTGCATGAAGTCCTCTTCTTTGCAGATCTGCACAAAATGATCTGAAACAAAATCACGGGCAGAAAAGGCAAGTCTTGGGCAATCAAGCAGAACACCTAATCGAAGGATGGCCAGGCAGTTACCAACAGCAAGCCTCTTCTGAAGGTAGGAGACGCACACAGTGAACACGGAAGGGATCTGAAAGCGGCTGGCCAAAGCAAAAATATCTTGTACGTTAGAATCGTTAAGATCAATACTTGCTGAATAAAGGTATTTGACAATCATATCCAGGATGTTGGGGTCAACATTATCTAGAACTACCTCCTTCTTTTTCTCTTCACTTTGCTCAGATAAGAAATACTCACGAAAATAAGGGCTACATGCCGACAGAATCAATCTGTGGCAAGGCAGGCTTCTGTCACCAGCTTTTAGAGAGCAATCTATAAACTTTTTCTCTTCGAGAAGTTCCTTGAGGCCATCTTGAAGGAGGGTGGATTGGTAAAGTCTGAGCTCTTCAGTGAGTTCCCTTTGGGAATCCATTTCACAAACACTTGGGAAAGGGGAGGGAGTAGAAAGCTTTAGCTCTTGCCTGCCCAAAGGTCTGTCTGTAAAAAAGGCAGACCAATGTGCTTTTTGCCCTGCCTGAAGCCTCTGCAACTTAATCTCGGTAGCTAAATATAGGTACATACCCTTACAGGTCGGAATTTAGGATGGATGGTTTGGAAAAACAGAGCTGCTCTTGCAGCTGTCAAAGACTGAAAGAAGCAACTGTTGCTCTTAGTCACTATGGTCAGGTTTTGCCATCATTCTCTACATTGAATCAATAAGATTATGTGCAATGTAATAAATTATTTGACATGAGTAAGGACAGCAGAATCTGACCCTCAGTGACACAGCTATGAGCAAGACTGTACATATACAAGTTACTAAATATTCTGAAATAGAAATATTATTAATCAAGTTGTCAGTTTTAACTACTGTTCACTTCTTCAGAGTTGCTTAATACGTGTCATTGCTGCAGTCATAAAGATACTAAAATACTCCAGAACTTATAATGAATTGCCTATGCTCTAAGAATATTTTTTTACATAACAATATCTCATATTCAATTTCTTCAGATATTGATAATAGGACCTTGAAATTAATTATGAGCTCCTTCTTAATACCCATTTGGTTGTATTTATTTGTAAACCAAACACTATTGTTTAAACATAAAATATATGTTATTCAGGTAAAGTTCTGCTTTTCAAAATAATTCAAATTAAAGTCTCCACCCATATGGTAAAATGTTCTTTGAATGTAATGGAAATAGGATCAAAATAGAACTATTTGAATACAAGATCTACAACAAGGTATAGCATTATCAAAGTTTATTGAAATAATGACTGCTTTTTAATATAGGTAGTATTCCATTAAAATATATACCTTGAAAGATTTTCTGCAAACACGACAATTCCATTCACACCACAGTTACTTTACTGTAACAGTCAGCTGCTAAAACAACAGCTGAGAGGAGAGCTCATTTGACTTTTTCCATTTATAGCAAACAGCGCAAAGGTCTTATCTCACTAGAAAACGTAACAGCTGTGTCTTCCTTTAAACTATAAATGACTCATTTCTCTATAACACATAACATCATAAAAGGTCTAATGACAGACACAGAAGCTATTTGTTTGTGCGTTTTTTTCTAGATCATTCTTTAAAAAAGTGATTTAGCAAAAACAAACAAACACAAACAACAACTGTATGAGGATATCTGGATTACAATTAAGTACTTGGAATTATATGTGCTGAACATCTAGGAAAATTATGAGACATGAAAGCCTTTATTTGAAACAGTATTGCTTTTTCTTAAAGCTATCAGTAACACAGCACTGCTGCAATGACAGAGCCAATATGCCTAGATACAAAATGTTCAGTGTATGATGATATTTCTGTGTTGCACAACACTAAACAAGCTATGGAAATTTGATTTAGACATAATTTTTATTATGTCTATGGGAAAGTACAGCACTCTATATACCCAAATACCTGAAATACAGCATCAAACTGCACACCTTGCACTGCCCTGTCTCAAAGGGTGTCTCCACGGACAGAGGAAGGGGAGGCTTCCTTTTCTGATGTAGTTCTGGGTAAAATGGCAAACAGTGGCTGTCCTGGCAGCCAATTGTAGGGCAGTTTGTAAACACAGGGGCCATAAAGTTGTAAAAAAAATGGTGGCTACTGGCCATAAAACAGTGGCTGAAACACCATGGAGGACTGTGTTGTCAGGGAAGGGGAGAAACAGGATGGGATGGCTGGTCCTGCCAACCGCAATCCTGAAAACACCTGGAGTTACCAGAGTGTCAAATTCCGCAGCCAGCCAGTCAGAAAGCAGTCTAAAAACATGGCACATGGCATTTTACATCCTGGCAGCTGGAATACAATGGCAGCTGCCATGCCCGCAGTGGGGAAGGGCTCCAGGTGCTGACAGCCTGACAGAGTGGGACTCCCCAGGCCCTCACAGCTGTGGCAGGGGTGCAGGGCTCCGGGGCTGGTGGAGCAGGTGGGGCCTGCAGGGGACAGCACTTCTGCAGCTGCTGGGCCTCACCCCTTGTGCCAGAGGGAGCTTGTCCTCCCCTTCTGACACTGACAGAGACAACAGATAAATGCAAAGCTGTTACATAAACAAGGTTTTTGAATAATCTTTCTTTTACTATATATCATAATATATAATATATTACATATCCTGAGGGCTTATTATATAATATTCACCCACTCTAGCTTTGGCATACTCTTTCTCTGCTATTCTAGTATTTCTAAATTATCTTCTATAGATGTCATAAGCCCAGTAAGAACTGAGAGTCTTTTCCTGCTTAGGAAACAAACACATGCCAATCTAAATCAGGTCATTACTTCCCAGAGTCCTTGGAGTGTGAATCCATCCTTTAGCTTCTCTACTGCAAGTCCTAGTTCCTCTGAAAAAACAGGCTCCCGATCATGTTGCTTTTTTGAATGCATGAGATATGAGAGAAAACAAAATAAAGCAGAAGGTACTTTTTAATTTCATCATCCCATTTTAACAGCATAAATTTGACAGTAAGAAGAAAGATGTTCTTACCTTGTTTTCATCAGCAAAGTAAGCCTGCAAAAGAAAGCAAAAAAGAACTCGCACCCTTGAAAAAAAAAAGAAGCCTAAAAACCAAATCTGCTAATAATTCTTTGGGGTCAAAACTGTATTAAGTCTTCTGCAACAATCAAGTCCTTACAGCTTTTACTTTTGTTTTGTAAACAAGATGACAGTTTATTCTATGTTGAAATAACATACAGAAATGTGCTAACAGGAGTTGGTGATTATGTCATTTTTCATTAAATACCAATCTTGGAATTTTCCATCATAATAAACAAAGATTTCTAAATGGTAACATTTTCATATTACATTTGTTACAGTGACAAACACTTTATAGGGGAGAAAATGTAAATATGAAGACAAACTGACAGCATCCTGGTATTTTCTGCTTCCTGTGCAGCAGCATTCATTATTCAATTTCAAAAACTAGCTTTAAATTTATATCAAAATCAGTTAACATCATACTCAATCTAAGAAATGAACACAGTACAACTGAATTACTAACCAAATTTTTCTACTCAAAGATATGAGAAAGAGATACCATCTTTCCCATCCTGTGTGTGTGGAAATCAACAATCAAACTGTTCAGAATATCAGATCTCTGAAAATATCCACAGCTCTAGAAATCTCTAGACCAGCAGGTTCTAGATCTTATTTACCAAAAGGAGCCCAATCTTGCTTCAGTTGCCCTTGTGGACTGGTGAGGGGCAGGAAAGAAAGCGTCTTCCTGCTCAGCTGGCTCTCAACGCACACAAGACCTTACAGAACAGCGTCAATGTAGCCACTCCTTGGGTCCTGGATGATTTATGTCTCCTACATAACCACTTTCTAATAATTTACAGCCTCTAGTTTTTGTTTGAGAATACATAAAGCACAATTATTTAATCAGGTGACAAAGGCACCAGTAGAGCAAACAGATCTTCACTTAAGGAAGACGTGTGTCTTCAAATATGTTGAAGACTGAATAAAAATGTGCAAAAATTAAAAAAAAAGGCAAAAAGTGAGGAAAGAGGGAAAGGAAAAGACAAGAGCTTCTCTGCGTTAGTAAATGACAGCAAAATTAAAAACAGTGGAAATAAGATTGGTGCTAGCCCTGCTAATTTACCAAATTTCAGAGATTAGTAAGAAAACATGTCAATTGTCAATGTGTCAAGGCTAGTACTTGAAAATATGTGCAGTCTACCTGTACAGTCAATCATGCAGTCAGGTGTTGTTGGGTTGCACAGTAACTTTGGAAATTCTTAAATACTGGGACATACAGTAATACAAAATTATTGCTGCCTTTCTAAAAAACTTTTAAGTTTGAATTTTAGATGAATATCGAGTGTATAGATATCACCATCTATTAATCTGCTCCAAGAGAAGGAAGACTTGTTTTCATATAATGTATCTGATCATATTACACTGCTGACTTTCAAGCTATTCCTGATTTTAATGTGTTGAGAAACTACATAAAACTATTCCTTTAAATATCTACTAGTATTTATTTTGAATAATAGTTTCTTCTAAAGTTAAAAATTCATACAGAGAATAAATTCCTGTAATAATAGGGATATTTAATAAAAGGCACGTAGATGTGTTTAAATATAGAAATTACAGTTGCAGCGTATCTTTAACAGAGGATCACAGCTGTACATTGCTTAAATTTGAATAACCAAGCAAGAATTATTTTATTTTTTTGTTTTCTGTGGAGCTGCTTACCACAAAAGCATCTGTATGTTCATCAGCTTCTATTTCCACATCATCTTGAACCTGCTCCACTGTTACGTCTTCAAGAGGTTGAGGCTACAAATTAAAACACTGTAGTAAGTAAATCCACATATCTAATATGTTTAATACATTTTTATTACTCTTAAGAAAGTGTTGTATCTAATTTTAAATAAATTGAGTACCTTTTCTTCCATTTCATAATCCACTCCAAATATAGGGTTAGCTGAATAAACTTTGTGAAGTGAATTAATCTCTTTCACTGCCTCTTGCAGTTTCTCCACAGGGTCTATTTTAAAACCAAGTACATATCCTCCACTCTATGTAACACAGAAAAAAAGACAACATCTGTTTATTAGTGTTGCTTATTATTTAAAGAACTTTTTCCCTTTGACAGTGATTTCCAGTTTAATGATAGCAATTTTCAGCCTGCTGAAAATACATTATTTTTGTGTTATCTTTTTTCATTCTGCCACTTGGATCATGGATGAAATTAAAGAAATTACAATGTTTCTCTATGAAGTAAAGTAGCTTTTAACTCTTAGCCCATTATATAAAAGGGGAACAAAATTCTTATACAGAAAAACACAAGCAAATAAGGGTGAGACAAATTCAGAAGTGATATTAATGATTTGTTTCGAGCTACTCAGCAGATGGTTAGTCTGTTAGGTCTTGATGTTATTATTAAAGAAGCTTCCAGATACACAGATACAATGAAAAAATATTTAAAAGAGTGGTCTTAATTAAGTATAGAATTAATGAGATCCCAAAGATAATCTTTCAGAAGATGGTGTATTTAACAGTTATTAACTGGTCATGCTGGCCTATTACTGTTTTGCTTAGAGAAACCATAACTCACAATAGCCATACTGACCCTAACACACAGATATTTTAAGCAGTGCAAAGAGAACTTTTTTAAAGTTTTCAAAAGGCCCCACAGAAGGAACACACTAAGTACCTTAAAAGTAGTCCCATAACATTTCAGAATTAGAGAAATATTGTATATAAAAATGTCATCAATAAAAAAAGGCTTTTAAAGCTTCTTACCTGCTGAGAACTCTCTATCACAAGTGCCAAGCCAAACTTTGAGTCTCTCATTTTTATTGAACGCTAATGGTAAAGAGGTAAAAAACTTTCTGTTAAAAAATTCTGTAATTAGTTGATAAATAGCTCTTCTGTTTTGTTTTTTTGTTTTGTTTGGTTTTTTTTTTTTTTTACACTGTACTAGCTACAGTTACTAGTTCTGGAAGCTTGGCTATCAGCATTCCCTCCCATTTACCATTACAAATCTGAACCCCTGAAACCTCAGGGAAAAGTGTTTTATCAGAAGTGGTAACAGTAAATTTCTGAAGATCACATTCACAGATCGTTAATGCCAGTGTATGTAGCATCACAATAAATACTTCAAAAATTTGAAATACAAGCCATTTTCAACATCTGTGCCTGCCCATGAAAGCCCCCAACTGATCTGGACAGAAAAAAAATCTACCCTGTGGTTGATGCTGGTAAGACTAAATTACTCCCTAAATGTGAGATATGAAATATTAATTTTGGTGCACAGGGAGTTTTAACTGAAGACTTGAACAGATACCATTTCATTATGAAAATGGTTGTTTTAAGATACTTACAATTTGTAGATATGGTATGCTGACATTAAAGCTGTCATTCATATTTGCATGCCAAACTATTCTCACATTAGTAATAAAAAACGTTCCCAAATTTCCCTATTAAAGAAAAGGTATGTTAGAACTGCTTTTAAGTACAGAGCCTTTTTTTCCAAACATGATGATTACTGCTATCCATTCAAATACAAGCAAAGTATAACTTCATATTTAATTCAGCAAAAGTCTGATTCTTTCCTACCAAAATCTATTGATTGCAAGGAAGCAAGATCCAATCTTTAAAGGATACAGAACCTGAGTAGTGAAAATAGCTGGGAGTACCTACTACTGCAGCAAAGCAGGATCAAATCACAGCACAGCCAACCTCATGGGAATACATGAAGCATCTGAGAGCATTCTTAACTGTACAGATCTGGAACCGGGGTATAGCGTAAGTATAATGGCATGCGGGTTACACTTGGGTAATTGAGGAGATCTGTGCCAACGGAATGTAGAGGAAAGAACTTTTTAGCTTGTCAGGATGGATCATATTTCCATTCTGGACTAAAACTGCACAGACAGAAATATCAGCTCCTGTTTTGTTTCACGGCTCTGGGAAATACTTTCAACTAACGCCCTGTAAAATAATGTTTCCTATTTTTATCTCAAAGTCTTTATTTTTTCTTGTTTTAAGACAAAGAATCCTATTCCATTATTTTTGATTTCCAGTAATCAAAAGACAATGTAGTCTTAATACAGTTTAGTCAAAGCTGCACGTAAACATACAGATATCAGCAGAGCACTTTGGAAACATTATTTTCTTTCAGGATCCTACACAGCATTAGACTTAAGTTCCTATTTAACAGGAACTTTATATCTAGTTCAATGCATATTAGCCAAGTCATATAGAATTCAGGTTGCCAAAAAGAGACGTTGTTGTACCGAGTAGCAAATATATGGGATCAGTTTCTCTGCAGGCATCAGCTGATGAACTGAATTAAGGGTAATTCCTTTGAGGGTACAAAACCACAATTGCTACATAAAGCTGAAACATTTTAACTTTTCTGTAGTCAATGTAGCCTGATTTTTCACTGTACCTGGTCGCTTGACAAATTCCAAACTCCATTGACTTTATCATATATTTGTTCTTGCGGTAACAATCTCAGTTGCTTGTTTTGAATCAATGCACTTCTCAGCTTCAGATCACGATACATTTTAGAAGTTTCATAAGCTCTGGAAAAAATCAAAAATACACATTACAATTCAGTGGTTTTTATTATCTTTACTCTGTTTTAGCACAGATATGAAATATTGTATATTTCAAACTTTTCTTATCCCCTCATTGCACAGAGGTGAGAGTACTATTAAAACTTAGTCAATATAATCCATTATTTTTCAGCTTTCCTTAATGAAATTAAAGGGAGTTTTAACAACTCTTTTGATCTCCTGTATTGTTCATTTCTATACTGTTTCTTCCTTTTCCTTAAAATAGTTTTCCTTAAGATTGTCATCTCCTAGACTCTATTGCAAAGTATATTCTCTGGGTCCCGTGCTATGCATAGCACAGACATTAAGAATCCTTTATTTTTCAGTGCCGGTTAAGTCACAAACATCCAACATACATATGTCAGTATTCCACAGCTCATAAATGGAAACCTATGGTGATGTATTATACACACATTCATTCAGATGACTTATCTTTAGGTGGGAAGTGTACACTGTTTTGTGGTCAGATAGAGTTCTGACTAGGATTTAACTCTTCCATTACACGGTCTGAAATTATGGGAAATTATTATAGACAGAAATTGTAGGTAGAAAATGCACACTGAAATTAGCTCCTTTATACTTTTATTTGTTCAGATAGTTTATACACACAAGGTGCATAAACTGTGACCAGTAACTGGTATGAATACACATCAGTTTTCATTATGTACAGTTACCTATTAAAATCTGCAATCATTCTCTCCCTTCCTTACAGAGATTGTTCTCTTTTGGCAAAGTTTTCTGAATGTTAAATATGGGCAGTTACATACTGTGTCCATCAGCACTGTAATGCCTGATATCTGATTCACTGATCAAAGACTATTCTAAGTTTGCTACCTGTGTACAGCAATGACTGAAGTGAAGAGTCTGGGACTGCCAGGAACAACATTGGTGAATATGAACTCAAACCGGGTGTTGTTACATTTAGTCAGTATATACAGAGCTTCTGTCTGCCCTCGTAATTTCTGTGAGGAAAAAAAAATAAAATTTTACATTTTGTCCATATAGTAGCTCAACTGTACAAGCAATAAATAATCCTCAGATATTTTCTAAATTTTGTTTTAAATAGTGTATATTCAGGTCTAATCCTGATTCTACCATTGATCTACTGCTGTCTTCAACAGAGCTCAGGTTTTTTTTGAGAAACTAGCAGTTCCACCAATGCTAGGACTAATGAAGTCCTGCTATGCATTTGCAATATCATGACTGAAACAGTATTTTTGGTTTTGTTATCATGTGGCTGCCTAGGGAATCTACATAATCTCCCTGCTGGTCTTGCAGCAAGCCAAACAAATAGTTTTGCAGGTTGTGTATTTGAGAGCTTTCTTGCACAAAATTAGTGCCACTATAGACCTTTGCTAAATTTAGACAAAATAAGCCAACATGTGCTTGACTTATCCAGAGGGAAGAATCATCAGTGTGATTACATGAGTTTTACTCCCTCAGAAAAAACTAAACCACCCTCCTATAGAAAGGTGAAACTCTCAACTTTTAAAAGTCAACTTTCATTACTATTCTGTTACTGTTAGTGCAAGTAAACTTTCAGATTATTGTTGATATACTGCAGTAAGTATAAATAACTAATTACAGCTTGTTTTATTTTTTTAAAAAGTATTTTTTGAAACTTACTGAGTTGGCAGTTCTTGTTGTTATATTTATAACGCAGTTGTAACCGACAGCTTAAAAGTTAGGGGAGAAAAAAACAATTGTTTTGAGAACAAGAAAAATAATAGTCAAAATTACGAAATACAATACTGAATTCTGCAGAACAGCTTTGGTTGCTATTTGTGAGAATTACACCTTGTGGTTGATGGTCTGGGCCCTTATTACAAAACTGAAGACTAATGTAAGCTGGAAAGGACCTTGGGAGGTTATCCAGTCAAAAGCAGGACCAACTCTGTCTGGCTCCTTAGGGTACTGCCTAATCAAGTTTTGACTATTTCCAAAGAAAACGATTCCACACTGAGCACTGGAAATAATTTAGGTACAAAGTAGTTGCATCCTGTCCCTGTTTCAGCACATTAAATTAAATACAAGTAGACTCACTAGCTACTCATACAGTTAAAATTCAGAGCTTACAACAGTAAAATTGGAAAGGCTGGTACTTGTGGGGAATAAATAAGAAAATACAGAATGTGAATAAACAGGTGCCAACAAGAGCTACAAGTAAAGCAACATGTCAAGAAACTCAAACTCTTGGTTCTTTCTAGAAAAACAAATACCACATAGACCAAATGAAAAATATGTCTGAATTACTCTTCAACTTCTGTTCTGAGAAATTAACATTGAATATTGAATATTACTATTTTGCTATGAATTATTATCTCAGTTCCTATGTTATAAATAAATTAATTAGTAACAGTTTATTTCAGACTTTAGAGAGCAACAGAGTGCTTCACTTTTTTACTTTACTATTCTGTACTGGAATCAATATTTTGTGAAGGAATAGCATGCCACCACAAAGGAAACCAGAGATGATACTCACAGAGATTGACTCTGGGCAAGGACAAGGAGCGCCATATGATCCGCAAATTTGTCACAAGCAGTTTACCTGGAGATAAAGGGTGGAGACATTTTAAAATCTGAGTAACTTCTATTAAATTAAATGTTCTGTGAGATATATTTACCTCTAGCTTTGAAACACCAGGATACTCCTTCCCCTTGATAGGAAAAAGAAGAAAAGCACAGAACAACCCACCAGAAAAATCACTAAACACTTTTTTTTTTTTAAATGCTAGGAGAGAAAATCCATCAAGGAACAAATGAAACAACCTCTAATATATACCAATATTCCTCAAAACCAACCCAAGAACAGTTACTGATTTCAATCTACACTCTTATAGTAAAAATGCAGACACACTCAGTGCAGAATTGCTCTGGGGAAGAGAAGGGGAAGGCAGTGAGTTAACTATCACAGCTGCCTTCATGAATAACCTCACCCCTTTATATCATATGCAAATTTACTCCACTCTGTACCCTGTGGAGCAGCACATCCAACCTAGGAAGGGTCATCTCAGCACACTGGCAGCTTTGTGCCCTTGCCCACTACATATTCCTTACTGATTCAGTTTAACCCTGGGAGGGGAAAATTAAGCCTTAAAGAGGATTACAGCAGAAGATCACCACACTGTTTATGGATTATTCTTACAAGGCTTTCAATTCTAAGGAAATTCTGAGACAAGATTATCATCTTCCTATAACTCTGAACAAGAAATCCTATCTGAAAACACTCCAAGACAGATCTGTGCAACAGAGCTTTGATACTGAGTTCAGTGGAAACCTGACAGGCTTCCATGAACCTGCACATGTTAAAAAGTAGAAAGTTTACAATTTCCCTGAGTTTGGAGTTACCTCTGTCTCCATTGTTTCCTTTGGTATCTTCAACAGACTCTAAGCAGTCTATAAGGACCTCTCCAGGTCTCATTTTCATTTGTCTAAAAGAGAAAAAAGAAATTACCTGATGGAAAATAATCCTCCAAAAATAAGGCTATTTCTATTTCCCTACTTCACTTTCTCTGTTTTCTGCTCAGTGCATCATGCAATGAAAAATCCAGGTATGCACAAATACACACAAATCGACTTTATATACTTGCAATGATCATTACATCTCACAGATGAAAAACAGTAATACCTCTACTATTAAATTATAACAGTACATAAATAATTACATAGCAAGTGTGACCAAGCAAAATATGCCCTAAAATAGCGAGAAGGTGTGTGGAAGTGGGAAAGCAAAAAAAAAAAAAACAACTTGCATTCACAGATCTTTTAGATAATAGAGCTTGTTACCTCCTGACGTACTTTTAGGTCATAAGGAGTGGAACTAGGCTCATGAAATAATAGATGCCAGCAAAAGAAAGATTTATAAGGACATGTGAAATGCTCAGAATTTTCCACATAGGATGAGGTTCGATTTTTTTGGTTTTTTGTTTTGGTTTTTTTGTGGAATTTTTTTGTTTGTAGTTTATATTATTACTATTTTGCTTTATTTAACTGGTCTAACCACTTAATTAAATAACAACAGATGTAGTGTAAATTTCTTCTGTATTTTTATCGTATTGTGAAAAACAACCAAAACTCTTCAGTTTGACTGCAGGGCAGAAACGAAATGTGTTATTAGGAGGGGAATTTCGTGAGATACTGCAGAGCCAGCGCCCCATTCCCTGAGTTCAGGATGCCAACGCCACGGCAGGGACATCGAGTCCTGGTAACCAGCGAGCGCCACCGTTCCCTCAGACACATCCACTCGCTTCGAGTCTACTTCCCAGTGCCAGAAAAGCTCGGCTGGGAAAAGCACACCGTTCCCTCAGTCCGAACTTCTGGTTTGTTTGTTTTCTTTGTACACATTGGAAACGGTGACCAGTTCCCACCTCCCAAACTCCCTGGCCGGCCGCTCCGAACGCCCGCCAACGCGCGCGCCCCCCCGCGCCGCCACACGGAGGCAGCTCATCGCCAGGGCATCACGCGGGCCCCACAGAAGTGGCAGGGCGCCTCAACCCGAGGGCACCCGTTGATTGACTGGCCCCGCGGGCGGGCCCGAGGAGCATACGCGGCTGGGCGGGCAGGAACGGGCCGAGGGATGGGCCGGGCCGGGCCGGGCCACGTCACTTGCGGGCGGAAAGATGATCGAAGGCGAAACATCCCTAGTCAATCTCCACAGCTACGTCCAGCACGCCCGCTCATAGGCCCGCCGCGCGCGCCAAACCCATGAAAGCCAACGCGACTGCCCGGCAAACGGAGGCGGAGGGTGGGGGGTGGTTTGTGTCTTCGCAAGCCCCACGCCGGCGGCCGGGATTGAGCTAACAGCGCGCCGCACGTGGGAAGCGCGAGCGTCTCTTGTAACACTGGGCAGCTTCTGCACCCGGCCTCCGCCCCCTTCGGCCCCGCCCCTGTCCCTGCTGAGGCGCTAAAACCTAAATCGCGTGAAGTCCTTGCGTCGTTGGCAAAGTACAGCCTTGGGGGTGTGAGTTTGGTGGTTTTGGTTTAATTTTAAAACAGATGGGATGCGTCGTTTTTAATTTGGAGCGACTTGAGAATTGTATGTAGCCAATTTTAATTGCAGTACCCTACCACTTCAAAATAAACAAATTGCTCGAAATAAGTACGAATTGTAGGAAGAAACTCATCCTTTTGACAGTTCTTTCCCTGGAGCTGGTCCCTGGGTTGGTGAGGAGTCCATTGCACCCATCTGGAAGCTGACACAAACTGGATGAAGTGAAGTGAGTAACAGGTGGGAAGCGCCTGTGCCCTTGCGTGGCCCTGCCGGGACACGGACCAAGGGCTCTGGAAGCAGAAAGGATGGAGAGGGTTTGGCTTGAGGCCAAGCTCCATTTTCGTTGATATGTTTGACGTTACCATTTGCTCAGTGAAAAAGAGAAAAACACAAACCCAACCAAAAGTGATCATCGAGTTTCATATGCAGGAATGCCTAACCTGGGCTGTTGGGGCTTGTTAGGGGCTGTGGCAGAAATCCATTGTCAGAAGCACGAGAAGGTAAGTGCAATGTAATTCAGCTAGGTTAAGTTTTTAGTCCTGTAAAGATACCATTATCCATTTTCTCTCCTGGCAGTAAAACGAGAAATGTTTTATTAGAAACAAGCTTTCAAGTATTTTAAGTAATAGGAAATGCAACATATACATGCAGATGTAAATGTAAAAAGCAATATCACAGTGGCAGCCAATAAACTGTGCTGCATTTTATGTTTTGAACAAAAGTTTAAATAGTTAATTAAGGTAGATGAAAATATTAAAATGCATTTAAAAATTGGGGTTGGCTTTCAGAAGAGAAACACATAACAAGCAGCACTTTAGACATGAACTAACCCAATCTAGTGATGCCAGATATTGCTATATTCACTCATAGAAATCTGTGGATGTCATGGATCTTGCCTAGCTAATGAAAACTGAGGAGAGTTTACTGAAAAAAAGGATTAAAGTAACTGTGATATGGTTAGGAAAGGTGTGTGATTTAGCCACCTCCCTGTCTTGTGACCCAGAGAGCACACAGGCCATAAGTTGATGCATTTGCTGTATTTGTCTGTACGGAGTGGTACTCCACATGTAATTTGGAAATATGCTTGATATATTAAAATATTATTTGTGAGAATGGTTTTGCTTAAAAGAAGTGAAGTCTTCATTGCACAGTTCTTGGCAAATATCAGATTTCTGTAACAGAGAGAAAAGAGATGACATAATTTTAATGACCAACGATTGCTTCCAAAGCCATATATGTCATTTAAAATGAAGTATAGTTAATGATTATACAATGTTAGTATTTAAAGACCTAGGTGAAGGAAGATCAATTGCTATGGCAAATGCTATACTGATCTTAATATAAATTAGTAAAAAAGAATTTTTGTACTCTTGATACTGCTGAAAATTTGCTATTTTGTTACATAAGCACTGCATCATATACTATATGCAAAAAGAATTAAAGTATGCTTGCATAGGTAGACTTTTTTTTAGTTAGTGCACATATGACTTCACAAAGTTAACATTCTATAAATTAGTTGGTTTGATTTTACGTACCAGGCTGGATAATTTATAACAAAGTCAAACAATCAGTAGTTTCAACCTGCTCATTTTTAATGTAGAGATGAATTCCTACCTCCAGAAGAAAATACACAAGCCTCTCTACATTCCTCTTCACTCTCAAAGCGGTTTGCATTTCCATCACAGCCACCGTACCAAAACTGAGCACAAGCATTGGCTTGTTTATCATAATACCATTTTATCATATAAACACGGCACATCCCTTGATCCAACCTTAACTGGCACCGGAGGATACTTTCTAAAATAAAGAAAAAAGAGGAATAGAAACAATTCAGTTTGTAACAGTCAATTGTATTGCATAGATTTTACCTTTTAAACTCCGATTTTTGGTTGTTTTTTTTTCCTGGTAATGTTATACAACAGTTTAAGATTCACTCTTAGTTCTAAAGATGTTAGTATTGAAGGCAAGTTAAAAGTGCATCTTAGTAGGTCGATTAAACTATTCCTTTACTGGCATGGTTCTAGTAATTCCAGAAATAACAGTATTATGGCTCTACATACCAAAAGAGCAAAGAATATGAATACGATAATTTTGAAATCTATTTTTTGAAATCTAATTAAGTGCAACCAGTCTTGTGAGCAACCTGAAATTGTAAGCCTAAGAGCTGTAAGGTAGTTGCATATGCTGTTTTCAAATCATAAGCATGACCATCGTCCTTCTCTGCTGCATGTTAGTTCTTTTTGTGGTTGGAAGAAGAGACATTAAAATAGTGAGAAGAATATAAAACTTTAGTCTTGCTTTTGTAAGATATTTGTGTTACTTATCTAATACAATGGTAGTACTTATGTACATAAGTACTTTACCATTGTAAAGCCTGTTGGTCTAGTGACTCCTACAGATATGCATAAGAGGACTGTGACATACTAATCTAGTCTCACTAATAATACCATTAGATAGAAAGCAATTTTCTGTTAAGTTTAATGTTGTGACACCAATATTTTGTCTTTGTTAACTCGTACCTTGTCACTTTTTTGGGTGGAAAAAAAAAAGTTATTGCCAGGGACCAGATAAGCCATGCCAGTGTTCCCAGGAAGCATGGGAACATGTTTCTATCACTCTTTTCTGTTGCTCCCATCATAACAAACTATTACTGGAACTCAAAATCCCCCAAATGATGAACAAAATACATTTGGACATTTCATGTCCAAAAAATCAATGAAAAGAATCAATCCTTTGAGCAGTCAGCTAATTATCATACTTTTCTTCAAATGACTAAACACAGTTTTTTCCTATTTCTCCTCTCCTCTGAAAGAGAAAGCTATTTTTTCTGTCCAATTCTGAAACCATTATCTTTGTCTTTAATGAAGCCTCCTATCTCCATAGACTGCCCCTTCTTGGCTGACAAATTACCTGCTCACTGGCCCACCTCTCTTTTTGATGCCATTTATGAGCTCCTGTCAGATAACCTTGCTTTTGCCATAAGTGGAGCAGTGGGATTTGGAACTTGGGAAGAAAAAAATGGCAACTAGATCTGTTATAAAATCCTGAAATGGATTCTCTTGCACATCATGGACTCACAAAATCTTCAGAGAGTAGAACAAAATTACTCTGATTTAAAACCTTATTAAAAGTTAGTATCAGGATAAGAGGGAACAAAATGAAAAACTAGTTATGATCTATAACCTGGTCTTGGTGTGAGTCCTGCAGTTGAAAGAGGTGATGTCATCACTTTATTGGATGGTGATTGTTTAGATGGCAATAATGGTACCACAGCTGCAGCTGAAAAGAAACAGAATGAGACGTTGATTTTTGATCAGCCAAAAAAGCAGATGAAGAAATGAATGATGATAAAAATACCTCTAGTGTCTGCTGTTAGGAAGGGTAACTGTTTCTCCTCTTGTTCCTCTTCATAGGCTTCATATACTACCACAGGAGGTAATTTGGTCTGAAATAAGCAGTTGATTTTCTTTGTTTTCCAGATACTGTGAAGTGTTTAAAAATTAACAAGCCCTCCATGACTCAGAGATTTTCTAATGTTATTCCTTTCCATTTAACCTGACTTCAGTGTTAAAAACCAGAATTTTAAATTCACCTGGTTGGTTTACCAGGAAAGTTGTCATACCTAAATATGATATATATATTTTTTTTTAGTTGGCCTTTACAGAATTTTATTTATAAACTTAAAATGATAATCTACAATTGAGTTCAATTCTTAGACTTAATTATAACAGTGTAATTGCTTTTTAATAATGTCGTTTCACACTGTGGCACAAATATTCCTGCATTAAACAAAGGAATGATAATTCTTGTAACAGTATCAGGAATAAACTATAGCAATTATAAATTATATATTATATTATAAATTATAGCCTGCATGCAACATCAGAACTCTTACTTAGAACAACCAGCTCTGAGCATACCATGTTAAAGGAGCTATTACAGTACCTGTCTGGCAGAAAAGTAAGGTGAAGGTTACATACTACCTCAGGCAGCACAGAGGGATATATATTTTAAACTTCTGCTCATTGAAGTCTGCTGAATTTTCATACCGGAGCTAATGGATGAGGAAGATCACCAAGACTCAGAGGACTTTCTACTGTAGATACTCCAGGTGTCTGTGCTGAAAGTGGTTGTCCATTAACATGGTGGTTCTGAAGTGTGTAATATAAAGAACTTGGAGATACTGAATGGAAATATGAACCACTTATACTTGCACCATTTCCATTACGGTTGTATATTAAGGTACCATGTTCATCTTCACAAAATTGGTTTACTAATTTGGACTCCAGAGCTGTTTAAAAAAAAGAAAGTAAAAAACATCATACTGAGAAATTCAATGAATTTTTAAAATATGGGCTATTTATATACGTCAGTAATACACACGTAATCCAGTACTCCTCTGGATTGTTTATATGTCTCTAAGAAGATTATTCCAGACTCTCTGCACTATAGCTTTTTTTGGTCACAAATTTGCCAGCATGTAAGTCCTCTACATGGTACAAAATACAATGAACTTATTTAAAGGTGTTCATCCAAACTTAGTAACAACTACTAGTTGGTTACAGGAAAATAACTTCTTACCTTGCTGATGTGAACAACTAAATGAAAAAGGGAAGTGAACAAGCAGAATTTATGACAATGGGTTTCACTCTGACTTACAGTCCAGCAGATGTGCAATGCATGAGCACTTACTCAGCCTAGAAAACCAGTTTAAGCAGCTGTTTTCCTAGACTGGGTGACATCCCCCTGTTGGCGTGTTGAATCATTGCCCTATAATGTGACCCCTTAAAAGAAGTGAATCTCTATCTCTAGGTTCCTATTACTTTGCACCTTGTAACTAATCCTGATCAGCATCAAAACTTGACATATCCATAAAGATAGTACTGTCCCCCCACCATGCCCCCTTCTGAGAAGCATCAGATACAATGCATAACTTCAGTGAACGCACCTGGAAGGGTGTTAAAGTCATCAATGAGAAACATGTGTTCTGTGTCTGGATCTGAGGCGATCAGATTGAGCTCGCGCACAAACTCGGCCTGTGTCGGATCTGAAGTGTTTACAATTCCTATTGCGTACATTTCGATGTTTGCTGCGTGAGCCTCTCGAACGGCAGTGTCCAGTTTTACAGCTTCTCTCTTGTCTGCTTGGCCATCTGTCAGCACAAGAGCTACTTTCCGCACTCCTGCTCGAGCACCGAGGAATCCTTCCTGGGTTGCTTTACGGATAGCAGTTCCTGTGTAAGTGCCTTCTCCCATGTATTGCATTTTTCTGATTGCTTGCTTAACGTCCTGACGAGTTGTATATTTGTTGAGACCAAATTCTAGTTGAACTTCTAAACTGTATAACACCAGGCCAATTCTAGTAGCATTTCTGCCTACAGTTACTCTGTCTACTAAAGCAGTTACAAAGTCTTTGACAATCTCAAAATTTTCTGGTCCCACACTCTCAGAGCTGTCAATCACAAATACAAGCTCCATAGGAATTTCCTTACATTTAATGCCACAACCTGCAAAGGAAAAATAAAAAAACCCAGATCACAATGACTTGACATGGTATCCTTTTGGAAAGGAGAAGAATGTAAATGTAATAAAGAAAATATAGAACCTGAACGTAAAGATTTCCTGAGTACTTACCACATATCTCTTTAATTAATTTAATTATATCTTCTCTCTGGATATGAAAAGAATTAAATATGAAATTATTTTACAACTTTGCCTCTTTCAGATAATGCATAATATTGACACTAACAAATATTTTGTTTAAAATTAATATTTGTGTCCTACAGGAACTTAGAAAAATCTTACTGTTTAACTTCCAAACCTGACCTTCCAAACAGGGAATGAGTCCCACATTTTACACTGAACTGTTTCATATGCATATAACAATCATTAACTTGACAACACAGAAACATCTTTATCGAAAACAGTTAACTACTGTTATTGTAAAAATGTTTTGTGATTAACTGATTCTCATTAAAACTGAAAATCATTCATATTTTAGTATCTGAATAATGATATCCATTTTAAATGTGTTGGGAGTGGAGAAACAGACCCAACTTTAGGAATTGTATTGCTTGTAGTGAGCTGATGTATGACAGAGCACCCACACAGAATGGAATTGGGAGTTGGAAGCCCTGGTGTATCTGGCCCACTCTGTTACCCAGATTTCATCAGAAAAAAGAAAAAACAGCTGCTGCCTTCGGAGCTGTCTGTTCAGAAAAGTGAGACCTTCTGTGAACAAAGTGTTTCTTGTTATTAGAGAAATCCTTGGTTATATTTTTTTAAGTGCATGACAGGACTCATTTGGCATTGAGTCAGCCTTTCAAATACAACCTTTTGCTACTGCTGCTCAGCTTCCATAAAACTTAGTAGTAGTCACTGACATACTTTTACTGAATTTGGGTCAAGTGCAGTTCAGACTTAGCAGAAATATAATTAAGTTCATAGCATGACAGACCATGACAAGTTTGAAGATCCTTGCTCTTTATACTCTTAAATACTTGTAAAAAATCCTTTCTGCAGCAAGTGTACTCCTGAGTCATCTAAAGCTAACTGTAAAAGAACATATAACAGAAAAATGCCTAAAATTACCAGGAACTTAAAATTCCATTTCAGTAGAAAGTAGATGAGAAAAAATCAGAAATCTTTGAGTGGTTTCATGCTGCAGTATTACTGAGACCACTTCTTGTCAGAAAGCTCCATCCAAAATAATTAACAGGATATGTTTCATCTGATCTAGTATTGTTTATATCTTGCCATAAGGGGATTTAAATAATGGAATTTGCTTACTGTTAGACCTTGCTCTCCCTTTGGTCCAGTTTTGCCCTGTAACAGTGATTGTTAATTCAACATTGCAATTAATTAGTAACATTGTAATTCAGAATATGACTGCATCAATACCATTATTTGAACAATATTTGGCCAATAGGAACTTCGGCTAGAAAAAGTGGTGTTTGTGATACTACCTTGTGCATTCAGTATCTGCAGCCTCCTAAGGTGATGGTGTTATATGGGAATTGGATGACCTCAAGTCTCCCACTCAATCACCGATTGTCAGTTTACATTAGAAAGGGAGAATCTGTGCAAAGCTTTCTTGTCTACCATGTTGTGTTGATTTCCTCTCTCAATAGACTGTGTACCTGCCTGACACCCTGGAATAATGAGAATTCTGCTTCATCATGTGTGAGTTTAATAGGGCCAGTAGCAGGACAAAAATGAATTTTTAAAATATGGACTATTTATATGTTAGTGTATATATATATATATACATGTCACCCCCCCAGCAATGGAGTTTATATATTCCTACTTAATAGTATGCAAATTTCAGAACAGAAGAGCACCACATGGGACCTGCCCATCAGCAGAAGTTTTCATTTTGACTCCCCTCATTGTTCATCAGCTTTGAGGGAAAGTCTGAGCTGTAGTTATTTGCTAGCCATAGAATAGAATTGCATAGTTTTGTCTTGAAACATGGCAGTTGTCCTTCACTGCTCTCCTGGTTTCAGCTGGGATAGAGTTCATTTTCTTCTTAGTAGCTGGTTTAGGGCTGTGTTTTGGGTTTACTATGGGAATCATGCTGACAACACACTGATGTTTTGGATGTTGCTAAGTGGCGCTTACCCTAAGTCAAGGACTTTTCAGTTTCCCATGCTCTGCCAGTGAGGAGCTGCAGAAGGAACTGCAGGGAACATGGCCAGGACAGCTGACCCCAAGTGGCCAAAGGGATATTCCATAGCATAGGATGTCACACTCAGTACACAAACTGGGGGGAGCTGGCTGGGAGGGGCCGATCACTGCTTGGGGGTGGGCTGGGCACTGGTCAGCAGGTGGTGAACAACTGTATTGGGCATCACTTGTTTTTTTCATTATTATGATTATTATTATACTTTGGTTCAATTACTAAACTGTTTTATGTCCACCCATGAGGCTTGTCCTTCTGTATGTGAATTTTATTTTTAGTTTTGTTTTACTTTTTTTATCTTATTCATCCTGCCCCCTAGTGGCCCACAAGGCTAGGGGGTAGGTGACTGAGTGGCTGCACGGTATTTAGTTGCTGGCTGGGGTTAAATCATGACAACTTCCTTAAGAGAGAAACCACATCTGTGGGATAAGTGGGGTATTAATCAAGGAAATGTCTTTTTGCTTTTAAAGTTTTTCATTGTTTCAGTTTCTTAAGTATTTCAGATTATATGTAGTTAAATAGAAAGAAGAACACACAACTCAGCTTTGTTATTACATGGTTTAAGAAAACAGCCATGATAAACCTGAGTTACTCACGGGTTCTCCAGATAAACCAGGGTCACCCACATCACCTTTTTCTCCTTTTTTCCCCTTGTCACCTGTAGCTCCTCGATCTCCCTGTAAAACCATGTTGGTAAGCAGACAGAAAGCATAATTCAGTTTTTATTACACTTTTCAAATTTCTCTCTAGTTGCCTTTGTTGAATTTTCCTTCAGCTTCTGATATGACAGAAATCTTCGTTAGACATCATTTAAATAACTTGGTATTTTGTGACTTTCATTAATAACTTATAGGATTGGCTAAGCATCCTTATGGGAAAAAAAAAGTGAAGCTGTTTGAACAATGAACCATCTCAAACAACTATATGCACACTATAGAGGGGTTTCATGTGATATTACGTGATGGAAATTATTATCAGTGTCTTAGGAAAATAAGATAACAGTAGGGAAATAGAAAAGAAATCCAAGGGTGTCATTGGAATGAATAATGAGAATATCACTCTGAGAAACCTTTTGGCCCAGAAAATTTGGAATTGCAAACAGATGGATTCGTGTGTCCTGGTTTGATTTTTAGTAGACTATGGTATTTTGTACAGCCTTTCTGAGCCAATGTGATTGCATCTAAAAACTGATTCCAATCTAAAGTTCTCTTTTTCTTAACATTGATGTAAAGCCCAAATTTTGCATAGTGGGTGAAAGAAAGGCAGTAATATTAAATCTAATAATAAAATAACTTCTAATAATAATATAATCTTCCAATATCTGGGGTTTTCCCAAATGCCCATTCCCTTTACACAGAATTTATAAGCCTTCAATGAGAGCTGACTGTAATGAGTATTTTCAGTGTGTTCTTTTCCATCTAGGGCATTATCTCTCATTTACATATCATACCTTCTGTCCTAAAAGCCCATCTCCAGGAGGGCCTCGTGGTCCTGGCATTCCTTGAATTCCTTGTTCCCCCTAATGATAATCCAAGTAGTGATATTAACTCTTTGTAATCATTAATCATGCTTTAAGTTTAAATGTTCAAAGAGAAAGTGTTTCAAACTGCATTTTAACAAGTATTTTGAGGCACTTGAGACAATGTAGTAGCTAGCTTATATTTCTCAAATATTTCTTCAGTATAAAGTTATATAATATTGAAAAACCACATTATTGATTTTAATTTTAATTTGTTCCCTCTTTCTATCCCATTTTATTCATTCTCATTCCTTTTTTCTTATTTCTGTCTTTTGAGTGTGTCTCATCTGACTGATGCTTTGGGTAAAAGTGCATGTTATAGGGAAAAATTAATATTACACATAGATTCAGGATGGAGACGCTTTCTCTACCATAGTATTCATATAACTACTTCAGGCTGTCTCCATGGGCATGAGAGCTGAGGAAGAAGAAATGGTATTTTTAATTTCGTAAAGGTATCTTTGATGAAAGTTCCTTCCTTCTCCCTCAACACGTGTGCTTGGGCTGGTTGTTCACAGCACACGTTCTGTATCAGAGCAGAACATACAGATACAGAACATACTTTGTAAGCTCCCATTATCCTTCTCATTTTCTCGCCTGAGGCTCTCTTCATATAAGAAACTATGTGAAATCTCCCTAACACTGTGATGGTCAGACTGACCGCTCAGCACAGGTTAAATATTGGAGACATGAATTAATTTACCTTAGTTCCTTGAATACCTTCACCAGGAGGTCCCAGAGAGCCAGGTGGCCCTGGGCGTCCTATGGTTCCCTAGAGAATATTCAGAATAAAAATACACAATAAATTGTTGTACCACCATGTAATTTCTTGTCCACCCTCTACCAGACATTTCTTTTTATAAGTAGTGAGGATAAGATTGCTCTGTCCGACAAAGACTCATTTCAGCCTTTATCAGATTATTAAAATCCAATTTATACGTCAAAGGAGTCACTTGGCTTAATGATTACTGAACATAAATAACCTTGCTGAGAGATATATACGTTGTGTTGAAGGAAGGATTGTATTGTTGGGATATTGGGGACTGAATTAAGATTTAAGAGAGGATTATTATTGTTTTGTTATCTTTCATCACCATTAAGTAAGACCCATGGGCATACATACTAATGTGGCATTGCAAATAAATACTTGTTGCTAATTCATAAGATAGTTTTCAAAAGAACTCTAGAGAAAATGTTTCCATTCCATATGTTATTCACAGGAAGCAATCAAAACCCACATAGTGAAATATTAATTTCATGCCTATATTGCTATTCCAGTATCCCTGCACGAAATTCTCTTTTTCCTCATTTGTAAGGATACTGTGCACATGCCAGTCCTTGGGACTAGTCCTGGCTGGGAAAGTGCTTCACTACTGCTTTGCTCTGGATGTGGTTTTCATGCCAATGTGAACTGAATCTCTGGGACCAATAAGCCACATTCTGCAGGTAACACATTATTATGTTGCATAATCTTTGCATTTGACTTTGTTGAGTTCCTTTACATTTACATTCTACACCATTTCTTTTGCATTAGTAGACTTCTAAAACTGAGCTGTAGGAGCATAAGAATTTCCAATTTGGGAGGTTTCATAGTGAAAATTGCTTTTTATAGTTACAATTACTTTCAGGCCTTTGTCATGATGTATATTATAACTACAAAAATAATCCTTTTTTTCAAGGATCGATTCCTTATTGGCCATTATATGTTTATTAGGTTGGTATAGTAAAAAAGAAGAATTAATTCTAGAAGAACTCAACAGTATGCCTATAGCTGTAACAGTAGCATGGGCAAGACACACTAAGTGCTTGCCAGGCCATTAATTTTGACCAATGCCAGGTTTGAAGAAACTTTTGCTACTCAGGTGCAGCTAATGCCTGCAGGAGCTAAATGTTTTGTCACTGATCTTCACGCAAGGTTATCGTTTATCATATGCAACTGGAAGAAGGCTATGGTTTATGGCTAGTTACCAGAAACATTTTTGATTTTCTACAAAATAAAGATTATTTGTTGGATTAATTGTTTCTAGTGAAGCGTGAAGACAGAAGACATGTGGATGTCTATGCACTTCTATGCATTTTTATAGTATAGTTTGTTTGTTTGTTTGTTAGAAAAAAGACAAAGGGAGACATAATTGTTAAATCTCTTACTTTTGGTCCTGGCAAACCTTCTCCTGGTGGACCGGGGAGGCCAACTGGTCCTCTAATACCAGGATCACCCTGAAAGGCGATACTTTAAGAGATAAGTAGTGAATACAAAAGTTTAATTTATCTCTAGGATTCCCAGCACCTCTTATACTCAGATGGGACAAAGAGAAGAGAACTATTGAACAACATAGTGCAAGTCCAAACAGTGATAACTCATGAATATGGCAGGCAGGACAAGGAAGTTACTGGGGATAAACAGCTAGTGGTCTAAACATATTCAAGACATGTACAGCCAATTATGCATAGTTACACAGGAATTACAATTCCCGTGTTGAAAACAAAACAAAAAAACCACAAAGATTTTGCTTGCTGTCAGTTGAGTCACACTCTATGTTCAAATTGCCACTGTTCTAGCTTTTTCCTATCAGTGTCTCCAGACAGCTAGGGGTTTGAGGTCAGTGGGAAAAAGATGCATGTCCTTTTGAGAGACATTAAGCATGTTTAAATAGTTGCAGTCAATTCTTCAATTGCCTGTATAATGCCAGTAATCCTGCAATCTGCATCAGGATGAGTTCTGAAGTGAAGCTTGAAGAGCTTCTATGGGATCTATCTTTTATATACTGACAAGGAAGTTAAAGCTGGACTAAATAGGTATTCTGACTGTGATATATAAGTAGGAATTATATCTCCACGAAGTAACATATACATATACATATGCATATACATATACATATACATATACATATACATATACATATACATATACATATACATATACATATACATATGCATTTACTTTTCTAGAAGTTAAGGTCTGTACCTTAGGTCCTGGTAGCCCGACTCCATCTGGGCCTTGTTCACCAGGAATCCCAGGGAGGCCTGGCAAGCCCTGAAATTGTATACACAGACAACATACATTTAATTTACGGTTATATTGACTATGTGCTTTTGTTAACATTTGTATGGTAGTGTCTTGGATATATTGTCTCTTGGTGGGATCACTTTAGTCTACAATTGGTTAAATTTTACTCTTATAAACCAGAAGTGGTGTCAGTGGCATTTGTGTGTGTGTTGAATGCCATGCAGGGGGCTTGCATGTGTTTGAAGACAGAGGAGTCTAACCTGGAAAGACAGTTGCCACAGCCATTCTGCACTGCATAATCAAGAGAAGTGGAGGACAGGGAAGGTCTTGCACTATTTCAGAAGGAGATTTTCCTTCTATGCTGAAATGCATTTCCACAGTTGAGGAGTCTTTTTAGGCCTTTAGACCAACAAATCTTTCCTAGCATGTCAGACACAGAGGCGAATCACTTACGTGTAGCACTTATTTGTTCCCAATTCACATAAAAAAAAATCTATAAACTTACAGGTGGGCCGGGATAACCATCTCCTTTTGGCCCAAAGGGCCCGGGGGGTCCTGGAAGGCCTCGGTCACCCTGATGAAGGCAGGAAAAACCTCTGAGTGAATGCCAATACAGTTGTTAGCAGGAAATTTTCCATGGAAGTGAAACTTCTGTGGCAAATATACTGTAAATTGATTTTATCTGTCTATCTGCTAATGTATTTTACTATGTAAATTATTTTTTTTAGGTTTATTTAATCCTGGATTAAAACAGTACCAGCTCAGGATTTACAGGAGCATTCACTTCTATGAAACTAATTTTAGTATTTTTCAAGAGCTCTGTCTGTTGTAATTTGTGGCCTACATATAAGAAGAAATTCTGTTAGTTGCATTCCCCATATTTTTATCATAATTTTATCATAATTTGTTCTAGAATTGTATTTTCCTATAATGCTATGGAACCTCATTAAAACTTCTAACAGGAGCTTCCTATGGGAGATGTATAATTAAGCTTCTTTCATGGATGCAGATGGCTGGATTATTCAGGAACAAATTTACCAAGAAAACTAAAAGGACTTTAACCCTCCCAACCACACTGGATGGTGCAGTGAACTGCTCAGTTAGAGTTGAATGGATGATCAAGATTGTGTTTGTCCCTGTAGCTACACAAAATGTGGGCATGCAGAAATAACGCAAAAATAATTTAAAAAAATCAGATTGTAAAAGGCTTTCCCCTGTACAGCTTAGTGCAGATGTGTGTCTGAGAATGAAGGAACAGCAAAACCACTCATGCTGACAAAGACAGCAAAAAGTGAAGAACATAGTCACAGAAACAGGCAGTGTCACCCAGCTGAAAGAGCCTTGAGGACTCAAGGCTGAGGGAGAGAGACTTGCAGCTCTGAGCAAAGGGCTTGCTTCCTGTTGATTGATTCTTGTTGGATCCCCAGAAATGGGACAACATGCAATTCTCTGAATTAGCTGGACTATACCAGAAAAGTACGTGACTCCATCATCATAATCTCCTCCTGATGAAAATAAATGTAAGGATCTTGAAAACCTCTGACTGATCAAAAAGGGATAGAGATTGTTACACGCTTCTCATGCTTCTCTTACTATGTTCAGTTCACTCAAAGAACAAAAGTACTGTCAAATTCAATAAGAAAAAAAGGGGGGGGGCAAGCAGGATCCAGTATATTTTGAGAAACACAGGTTTATATGTCCTGAGTTTCTTGGTGTTCAAACAAAATCATTCCTGGAATGAAGAGTGGATTATGAAACTCAAATCTAGGTACCACTGAGGCAATACTAGAAAAGTGCTAGAGAGAGATTTGTAGCTACT
This sequence comes from Manacus vitellinus, assembly GCF_001715985.3. Lineage (NCBI taxonomy): Eukaryota > Metazoa > Chordata > Aves > Passeriformes > Pipridae > Manacus > Manacus vitellinus. The sequence goes on along the minus strand of NW_021939632.1, from coordinate 13,092,887 downwards.
TGTTCATGTTCTTCTTGCACTACTTAAGGTATTTCTTCTCACAGTACCAGTTTGGCCCATGTCCTGAGACCTTTTTGGAGTCTATAGATTACCATGTGTCAAAATTAGGAATGAAGCAAAGGAGCCTGGATGAGAAAAATTAACTGTACTTGACATGTAGGCTGTTGTAAGCACAGTTAACAGGTGTCCTCTCTGCATTCACTTCTAATCAATTAGAAACAGTCATTCTTCTCCTGGTTCTCTGCCATCTGAAAGCTTCTGATTCACAGAATCTGGAAGATTGACCATCCATGTTTTTCTGGCTCTGCAAATCCTTATACTCTAACAGAGTTGTAGGACACATTTGTTAAGAACTGTGAAACACTTGGCCATCCTAGGAGATTTTTGTTGCTTTACTGAAATCCTCCTGGCTTATTTTACAGTTCTATCAGAAACTAGTTTAACAATTTAGAAACTACCTTTGGCCCAGGAAGTCCCAAACCTGGTTCTCCAATTGGTCCAGCAAGACCAGGTAACCCAATGTCACCCTGCAATGAAGAAAATAAATACTCCTGTTACGTATTTTATTAAACTCCAATCACAGGCTGGTTTTCTGATATACAAATTTATATATATCAAACATAATAGCTAATTTTATTTATTGCTACTGCAAGCATTAAAACCCAAAAGCAGAATAAAGAAAGTATTTTGATATCCAAGGTTATTCAAAATAAAGCAATCAACAAAAGTAGGCCATACCTCAACCTGCCATACAGTTAATACGAGAGCACTGTGGTAACTAGACTGGATATAATCCATAACTCTATTCATAGGAAAGAAGAAGTTTTAGTTGACCTTCTGAGGCTGAAATGGTTTCAACAAGTATTAGCATAGCCTACTTCAGTTTTCACCCTGTGTTTATAGGCACTGGGAGCTGGAATCTGGATGTTACCTTTGGCCCAGGCACAGCTCTTCCAGGAGGGCCTGGCATTCCAAGACGTCCTGGTGCACCAGGCTCTCCCTGCAGTGAAGGAAGGAGAGAAAAACCAATGGATTTTTCTGAAAGTGAGCATGACCATCTCATATAGAAAGCATTTATGCAATAATTTACAATATTCCATTAAAATTCTGTTAGAATTTCTAATATGCAATTCTACATGGAATATCTGTGGAATATGTTTGAGAACTGATAACAAGCATACTTCTGTTTTCTCAATGGAAATGAGATCCTTCTGACTGCACAAACAGATGCTATTAGAAGTCCCTTTCTTAGTATATTTGAGACTTAGTCATACAGCACTCAAGACTTCCTGCCCAGCTCTGTAGGTATACTGAAAACATGTATACTTTTCTGTTAGAGTAGATTTTTTTGAAAATAGTCCTTTCAGTGTACTTTTTTACCTCTTTTACCTTTTATGTGGAAATACTCTTGTGTGTATAAGTAGCAAAGGACTTACTAAGAAACTGGAGGAGAAACCTAGAGTAGCTCTTCTCTCACTTTCAGTGAGAACTGAGTATTTTAATGGAAACTCCAAATTCATAAAAGAATATCAGCTATGAGTCAGTGTAAGGGAAAATAAAGTCCTGTCACATATGTATATTCCATACACAATACTGTCTTCCCAAATATTTCAGTATAAAAATACCAGTAGATACCTTAACTTTTTGTAAACCAACAGGGAAGCAATGTGGTAAAGGCAAAGTTTTTTAAAAAATGCTTCTAGCTGTTTAAGGGATCATGGTGTGTCTTGCTAAGAGAAGCGTTAGCTGGACTTTTTTTTTATTATTATTATTATTTAATGAAGCAAGTTCATTCTGGAACAGTTGTTTCTGAGATCTGGAACAAAGCACAGCTTTAGGAGGCTATTTTACACACAAAACATAGTAATAAACTCACTTTAGCTCCAGGAGGTCCAGGCACTCCTGCTGGTCCTGTTAATCCACGTATTCCTCTCTGACCTTGATCTCCCTACAGAAATGGAGAAGACATGTCACACATACTAAATAATATTAATTATTATTATTATTATTATAAGAATGTGCTAACTGGAATTAACTGTAAATGTCAGTGAAAGATATCAAAGATCTATCTTGTAGGTGGTGCACATGAGCTGTTCCTATTGCCTTCATTGGCAAGTCAGTTAATTCTGCTCAGTAATTGTCCAGTTTTGGATTGGTACAGCTACAACTACATAGATTTAATCCAAAATGAAATTAACTAACTTACCAGTGAATACTGTGGAAAAAAAGACAACCCAAAAGGAATCTTAAAGATTGAATCCTTGCAGCTGAAAACTAAGTTATTACATTAAAAAGATACTATCTAAGAAAAATTATCAAACCAGGAAAATATAATTCACTTGGTAGTACTTTTTTTTTTGATTCTAAGGCAAATAGGGCCAATCAATTGATCACGATGCCCTGTCTGATTGACCAGCTTGCACTTCCAGGAAGAAAAAGCTGAGAATAGTGTAAAGTTTGTAAAGGGAAAGCTGGTATTCAAGAGGATTATTAAGCTGTAATAATTACAACAAAAATAAAACTGTGAGTCCAGAATAGTATTTTTTTGTTATTTATATTAGACAAAAAAAGCCAAGGCTTTGACAAACTTATTCTTGGAACATTACAATATCGTGTGACATCTTTAGTAAGACATTCTTACCTTTTCCCCCTGTATTCCAATCCCTGGAGCACCTTCAGGACCTCTAAGACCAGGTAACCCTGGTTCACCCTTGAATAGAAAAATCAAGGGAGTATTTCATAGCATTGCATAGACATGGTGCAAGATCAAGTCTGTATTCCCTTGAATAAGTTCATTAAAATCATAGACCTTTTAGAGTCAATGACAAAACTCCCACTGATGTCAACTGGGTTCAGGATTTTCTTCCCACATTCACAAGCATGCAGTATAAAACTCCAGGTGGAATGCATGAAGTAGCCTTAGTGATGGCTGAACACTTTGATTATATAATCTTAAATACTGGCGTTTCTGATTCTAGGAAAATAACGTGATCAGAAGGCCAGAAAGGTTTCCCATAGCCATTTTAGTGGTTTTCCTTCTGAGTTGCAGGGCATTTAGTGGATTTTAAAAAGCCAAAACCTGTAAACAATGTAAGACAATGCCCCACCCCCAAAAAAGTAGAGAAAGCAAAGTTTACCCTAAAAAAGTATATTCGAAAGAGAATTCTTTTCACTGAAAAAGTGTGGTGCTTTTCCACTCTCTCTTCTAGGTCCAGGTATCAGCACAGGGAGAGCAGCAGGAATACTTGGAGGGAAGCAGGTAGACTGCAGACAGAGATGAACCAACCTTTTGTCCAGGGGCTCCATCTTCTCCTGGAAGACCAGGCAGACCTGCCAGTCCTGAAGGCCCTGGCTCACCCTAACATCAATAAAAAGTAAATCCTTCTATTAAATTCAGACTTGGTACTAATCTTTCTCTGACTTGAGGAAATCTATTTAATTTTTTTTCTAATGATTTAAATGTATTTATAGCACATATTTATGCATATGACCCCATATCTTGACTTTTTTATAAAGACAGCTCTCATTACCTGGTGCTTTCCTACCATCTCATTGTTTGAACTGTGCACTTTATCTGTGCAATTAAAATTCTTAGCTGTTAATGCTCCAGGTCAAACATAATGCCATCATATCATTAAATGGCAGCATTTATCAGATAGAACTGACTGTGACATGATTGACATCTTACTGGTGAATATCAGTGCAAATCTGTTGATGGCATGGAATTGTCTTGGGCCTATTTATGTAAGATTCAAGAGCCTGACCTGGCTTTAGGTGAAATGGGATCATTTGGGGTCAAATGGGTTCAATCAGCATTACTGTATTTTGTGAAATTAAAGAAAGAAGTGGAATAATTTCTTTTCTTTTCCAACCCCTGTCCCAAATCTGTAACAAACAAGAGCAAAACCACGACCGCCCTGTGCCTTTCTACTATCACGAAAGTACTTTTTCATCTATTCCCATATTTTATGTTAATCTGGCTGTTAATGACATAGGGACTGGTTACTATCTTGGTCACTTCAGCACTAAGATAATCTGGTTACAGCTTCCTCTCCTCTTAGCAACTGTGCTTTCCGTCTGTCAGCACAGCTTGTTTCTTGTGAGGATGTAGCTGCTGCTCTGTTTCCATCATATTCTGGTTGAAAAGGGAAGGAGCAGCACAATAACCACTATTCAGTGCTTTTTTTCACCTCTCTGGCTATAGTGTAGCTTACACTTGGGACTGTAAAATCTGCCAGCTGTTTCATATTCTGGATGGTTTTCTGGACAGAGCTGTAGGTGAGCTGTGTGCAGCACCGACTTGAGCATGGGTCAGGCATGTGGAAATTTCTCTAGTCACCATAAATCTTACTACTTTGTACAGAAGTGGTATATTTAAATGTTCCCATATGTAGAGGTTATTGAAAGTCTGGCTTAAAAATTTAAAAGACTAAGACTCTAGATTTTATTTCTAAACCTATTTTAGTGTCTACAGAAAGGATACTCAGGAAACACAAATTTATAATCTGAATAAATAAATAGATAAAATAATTCCTCTATTAACAATGTACCTTAGAACCAGGTTCTCCAATACCTCTTTCTCCTGGCACTCCAGTCTCTCCAGGCAAGCCTTGTTCACCCTTAAGTAGATATTAGTTTTTGACAGATTATTATGGAAAAGTATCAAAGCATACGCTTCGTTGCTTACATATAAAGGAAGATTAGTATGATATTGTCTTTAGTATGCTGTGTTAAACCCTTGGTCACAAAGGTTGGGAATCTGCCACATATTTTGAGCTGTCACCAAAGAGTCATTGTTGGAAATTATAAAAGCTGTAAATCTATAGTTATATGTCACTGGGAATCTTTCCTTCCAAAGTAGCTGATATTTCAGGAGCATATCTAGCTTCCACAGATAATTCATTCTTCTCTTTCTTTTTACCAGTGATAAAGCATATCCCTGCACAATCACTTTAAATGTAAGAGGTGACATCTGCTGCTGCAAAGTTCTTTACCTTTTATGGACACTTCTCTGACTTACACCTCTGGTTCCTTTATACCATGCTTTAATAGCCTTCAGTCATTCAGAACTTTATTTGTCATGTCTTTCAGGAAATCCGTTTAAATCTCAATTCCAAACACTTCTAGGGTGATGTGTTTCATTAACAGTTCTGTATTTTGCAAATCTGTCAAGGCTAAATTATTCTAACGCTTTTCCTCCAGCAAAGGTAATCTTCATTACACCTTGGACCATTTTTAACGTCTAGACACAGTAAATGCACAAATTCAACAGTGAGACAACAGTCAGCAGAAGCAACAAGGAAGGCAGCCAGTCTCTAAGGTATCTATGTATGTATTTTTCTGACATGAAAACAGTACAGTGAGGATAAACATGATATTGAAATTTTGGTGTTCCTCTCTGTTAAGTGCAATTACTTTTCGGAACTGTTTCCCTGCACCTGCACGTGATTTGATGAAACTGCAAGTTCAAGGCAGACAACGCTCTAAAAGGAAATGTACTGGATGAAGTGCAGCTCACTGTCTGGTATGTGGTACCTCACAGGTTCTGTGTTGACTCAAGCCCAAACTGAAATAGATAGCTGTGGCATCAATTTACAAAGGCTTTTCACTAGAGTTGTATCTGCTGTACAGTTTTATAATATTAATAAAGAAAATAATCTGCATCTACGTCAATATTTAGATTGCTGTTCAGCACTTTAACATGGATAAAGATAGAGATAGACCATTTCTTAATCATGAAACATAACAGTAAAAACAGCACAGTAGCTTTTACTTCAGAAAATTCCCTAACCTTTGGTCCAGGTAGTCCCTGTCCTGGTAGCCCTCTAGAGCCAGGTGGTCCTTTTGGGCCTTCTACTCCCTGAGAAGATTAGTTAAGTAATTATTAAAAATAAAATAGTTTCTGTTACTATACATTTAAGTATGAGGTGAGGGGGAAGTGAAAATTGCACCTTCTCTCCTTGAATTCCAATTCCAGGTAATCCAACTGGTCCAGGTAAACCAGGAGGACCAAATTCACCCTGGCAAAAAAAGTACAATTGCTTAGTTGTGAAAAGATACAGAAACAATCTGGGACAACTCCCATGCTAGTTGACTTAACCTCTCTTGAAGTCAGTGAAGTTGGGGAATCTGATCTTTCATTTTTCATATATGCATTTATTTTGTGCTAGTTCAGCTGCAAACAACTGCTAGTCTCTTTTTCCCTTTTTAAACCTAAATTTTCCCACAGAATCAGATGCTTTTTCTAACATCTGTTTTAATACGAAGAAATATTAAAATAGGTTTGGAGAATTTATTGGACAAAAATGTCAACAAAATACCATATTATCCAGGGTCTTTTGTGGGTTCCTTGCCTCATTACGCCTTTTGCAGTGACTATCAATCCCATATTCCCTGTATTATGTAGATTTATTGGCATTTCATTAATCCCCTGGTGTATTCCTTGCTCACCTTTTCACCTTTTATGCTGATGCCTGGAAGTCCACGAGGGCCTTTTGGTCCATCAAAACCACGGTCGCCCTACATGAAAAAATAATATGTTGTTAACTGTGTCACTAGAGACAGTGCTTATTCTGTCATCATGAAAACCAAAATGAGAACCAGAAAGCAGCTCCTGAATCTGTGTTCCAGAGGTGATCCTTTCAAATGAGTTTTTTCTGCAGTTTGAAATTTCTGATGAAAGAGCTGAGCAAGCTTCTTTTTATCTTTCTGCCCATCTCAATTGCTTAAAGTCCTGTTTTGCTTCCTCTCAAATCAATGGCAAAACCAGAACTGATTTAAATGTTCACAGAGCTGAGTATTGAGACTAACTGAAAACTGAATTCTGCTGATTTGTCTCATGGGTTAATCTCATTAAAGTGTGGCAAGGAGGATCTGGCTCTCCCTAAGCATTTTGCCAGATTGAAGACCAGGCCAACAGTATTGTTGTAGAAGTCTATTTGTAAATGTCATTGTCTTTCTAACTGTTTGTTTACAAAGCAGTGGTCTTGGGAAAGTGCAAGTTACTAATAAGGATGCAAATATTGTGATTTCTTGTACTTATGTTAATAAAACATGTAAAGGCAGATGTTAGCTTGTATAAATTGTCACAGAATCACCGAGACATCAAAGTTATGCTCCAGATGGGTCTTTTCTATCCCCAGTAACCAATTCCATTGTTTTAACTTTGACTAAAATACATTATGTGGATTTCTGTTTTAAATTCTTTACTCCTGATGCTTTAGAACATCTGCCTTCATTATCCTTCTTACCAAACTGTGGGCTTGTAGTAAAGACACTGTGAAGAAAGCAACTGTAAATTTGCTTAGATTAACAAATCACCTGTTTAAAATGTGTTTAAAACCAGAAAGCTGACATGCTTGGCAGCCATAAATAGGATTAGAGATACAGACTCTGTTGATACATGCTTGGCTCCAGGTCAGACTTGGCAGTAAAAAGTAATTCATTTTTTATAGAACCAAGAGTTTCAATAGTGCTGGCAGAATTCCACTTTGATTATTTTATTCTGTCTGTCTATCTCAATTGCTTAATAGTTTTGGTTAGATTATGCACTTGTCTGTACTTGTTCCCACTGTGTCTTGCTGCTGTGCTTTACTTATTAGTTGTAGTGTTTCTTCCCACATAAATTGATGTTTCAGTGGCAATGGAGTGATTTTAAAGTGCATTTTCTTCAAATTGTTTTTTTTTGGTTTTTTAATTCATGAGATCTGCTAAGCAAATACAAGCCACCAACAATGAGGTTAAATGATTTATATAATTCATCATAAAATACACACTGGATGTTTGAAGATATTATGTTGCTAGCAGCAGTTAAATTTAAACCTAGCTGACTACAATATTGTGCTAAGCAGAAATCCTAAGATTTTGGTAAAGGGACAGTTGGGCTCTGCATCTGTGAAACAATTTTTTGTTGTTTTCCCAACCACAATTGCCTTGGTGCATACATAAAAATGAGCAAACTGTTCAGCTGCTTATTTAGCTTGTGTACAAGCTGTGTCACTTCATTATTGTAACCAAAGGCTGAAGTGACAAACTCGGCCTGGGAACTGGTTTTCACTGAGCAGCAAAAGGATCTTCTAGTGAATCCATCCATGCAGGTACAACTACTACTGCTATTACTTCCACTGGATCTGAAAATTAGTAAGAGCAGCTTTCTTTTGCCACAAACTGAATTCAGACTTCTGCTAAAATGCATAAGCTGGTGGCTGAGGTATGTAATAAGCTTAGAAGCCTGTCTTAGAAAAAAGCAACAACAAAATGCTAAATTCTTCATCTAGAAACAATTTTATAGTATTTTATTTATGCTCAAGGCTGTTTTAAAATTATAGCTGGAACTCATTCCATGCTTAGATCCTACAAATCAAGCATCAGGGGAATTAAATATCGGCTTTCCAGGCCCCAAAGGCTAGCTGTGCCTACAAGTCATGTTTGGACCAAGTGAATTCCATGAAAATATATTGGGTTGTTTGATGCCAAATTTTAATGTTAATTTACAAGGTACTTTTCTCAGATTCCTGTGCCTGCAATGGACTTGTTTTGGCGTGCACTCATTGAATGGTGCTGCTCTGGTCTGAAAATCCTTTGACTGCTGTACCTTCGCTCCTGGAAGCCCTTCTCCTGGTGTACCTCTTTCTCCTTGAACTCCTTGTGGTCCTTGAGGCCCCTGTTAACACAAGTTTAAAATGACCTAGAATACGTATTAATCACTCAAATGAACAGCAGTGTGTTCTATGTCATTGTCAATTATAAGCACATGTTCAAATGTTGGTGTAGTGATATTCTGTTGAAAATAATACAGTAATACTCTATTCCCAGTGAATAAGTGATGAGCTTTCAGGCCTGCAGCAATAACAATATTTTTCTGGTTACCAATGAATCACAGGTTATGTAGCTGAAATTTCTATTCCTTGTACTTTTGAATCTTCACTCCCTAAACTTCTGTTTTAGAAATTCTTACTAATCCTTATTAATGCATCAGTATAATCATGAGAGATGGAGAACCAGATTAAAGCCCAGAATAGTGCTGAGGGAGACAAGGGTGTAGAGTTATTTGATTGTAATTGGCAGAGAGAGTAATAGCATGCCCTTCTCTTTTTGAAAGCAGATCTGGAAGGGCACAAGGAACAAATAAGACAACCAAAACATTTCACTAAATGCAAGTCCAAAATCTGTGCATATTTAGCCTGCTTCACTGTGTTTTCCAGCATCTGGGTTTTGTGTGTTTTTTTCTCTGATTTATTCCTTGAGGTGACACACACACCACAGAATGCTGGTAGATTTGGCTTTGCATAGCCTAAATACACTTCTGCACAGAGCTTTAGAATTATTCCTAGTTCTTAGGTAAAGATAATTACACTGCATTCAGCCATAAGAGAAACTTCTTCTGAAGCAAATAAATTTTAAAGTAAATTAAAGAAACATCCTTAGGATATTTTTTTAAAAAATCAATCTTTTGTTATAGCAGTACAGCTTTTGTGGTTAGCAAAGATTCACATCACAGGCACCTCTTCCCCCAAGAAGTGGTTCTTTGCTCTGTGGTGTTATTGAAGAGACTTTGCAAGCACTTTGACTGTCACCACTGGCCTGATTCATACTACTCTTTTCCTTGGGCTCTTCAGCAAGAACTTGCTCCTCTCCAGTAGTGTATTTTCAGCAGGGTTGAGATCAGTCAGTTCAGCTACCAAACAATCTTTCTCTTTTTCACGGGAGCACCTCTTTTGAAATTATTATTACAGATCTTTCCTTGTCACTGGGGAAAAGCTACTTGTGAAAAAAACTGGACAAACTTTCCCTCCTGGTTGCATTAGAAGTCTTTCATCCAGGTGATGGAAAATGCTGAACTGTATTTAAATCAGTAAAACGTGCTGCTTGCCATTTAGAAAAAAAAGACCATAAAATTTATGCTCTGATTTTCTGAATTACCACAAAGAGGTTGAGTTTACAACTACCAGCAGGAGGAACGGGAGGAAAAGAGGGAAGAGACTTCAGAGCCAAACCTACTATAAATTCTGAAGTTCTCCCCCTGAAAGCCATGCTGGTGTTAACGTTCTAGTGGTACTGAAAAGCAGTCAACTTTGAAGTTATCACTTAGGGATTTGAATCTGTCAGGCGACAGATTTTTTAAAGTATTTATGTGATTTTGCATAAGATGTTGGTTTTTTCATAGCTGCTTTGGAAGCAAAGATAATTAGAAAAGTTAATAAATTGGAAACATTTCCAGGTTATTGTGGGAAATGACAGTCAGACAATGTAGTATGTATGACAGTGAGAAACAGTGGAAGAAGGGAAAGAGATGGTATCATTTAACACACATTTTTACAGGGAAGCATAGAGAATTTTCCCTTTCTGTCCTGCTTCCTTCTCACCAAATAAAAGACAGACATACCATAAATCCTGGCTCACCAACTCCAGGTGGCCCAATGGGGCCTGGTCTTCCTGTCAAACCGGTGTCACCCTTCAAACAAAGACGTATTTTGAATATGCTTGATTTAGGTACTTTTATGTGTGCAGCATATAACTCATCAGGCATTCTGTGCTTGAAATACTAAATGTAGTAGAATACAGGAATGGCAGAGAAAATCTGAGTGTCCTCATAATCATCCAACATGCAAGGCCGAATAGACATTGAACTGGTGTAGTTTCACAGCATACATTTCTATGCATTTAAGAAAAGACAATGTTGAATCTAAACAGTTAATTATTCCCATCATATTCCCAGTCAAGAAATCAGTATTTCTATCATAGAGTTTTTGTTCTCTCTATGCCAGCCATCTAGACCAACAAGCCTGTTTTGCACAGAATAACTTCTGTTTAAGACTATGAATGTGTTTTTACTCAGCCATACTCTGCTTGGATTGAGTTATGTCAAGCATAACAGCTACTGTAAAAAAGTCCTTTAAAATACATACTTAAAATTTACTTCTTTTGTTCCAAACAGTTTTGATCAACATACAAAACACCTTTCCAGTACCACAAAAACAGCATTTAGGGATTTGAAGCTTCTCATGTATCACCAAGTCTGTTATCTCAGCTCTCTTGATCTTTGTTCTTATCCCACAGTACATGCAATACAGAAGATGAGAGATGCTTGTACCTTTGGGCCTGGCAGTCCTATTCCAGTCTCTCCAGGCAAGCCAGGTGGCCCAGGGAGACCTCTTTCACCCTTTCAAAGAATGGAAAAGAAACAATTCTGCTTACAAATTGGTGTCCAGGAGAATCAGTTTAACTCAGTTTGTGGGTTAACTTTTGTGTATCCTGAATTTCAGCCCATGGGAATTCTATTCCACAGTACTTCATCTGTTCAGTGCTTTCAATGCTTCAAAATTCCCTTGATTAAGAGCATAATTTACCCTATTCAAAGTGATAACAGATTAAATAAAAGGTAAAAATTTCATTTCATGTGGGATATAAAAGTTTTGACCCCCAACTGTTCTACGCACCACTGTTGACCAGCAGGTGCTCTACATATGGTGCAAAGATGACATCAAGAGACATAACAAATGATGTCTTTTATATACTTATTTTCAAGTTTTTCTCTACAAAAATATTCCTTTTTAGCTACAGAATTCTTCTTGAGAATGTACAGTTTCAAGGGAAAACTTGATTTGAGATGCCAAACAGAATTCCTGTTTGGCATTTAGGGAAAAAAAACTTATTAATTTAAAATCTGAAGAAATGCAATGCTGAGTAATATTCTGTGATGCCAGCATATTTTAACTGTTCATAAGTGTGGTTTGGAGTGTGATTTAGACCTGAATTCAATTCAAAGAGCAAATTAATACCTTTCTTAGGAACCTTGTAGAATACAAAAAATATCTGATTTGCTATCCGTGTCACATTAAATTCCATCTACTACAAGAAGGGTATAGAGTATAAAGATAAAATCATTACTGTTATGAGGCTATATTAATACCTTTTAGCATTAATAAAGAGAAGAAATAATGCCGTTCTTGCCTTTGATCCTTGCAGGCCTTCAGGCCCTTGATCTCCAGGTTGTCCTTGTGGACCCTGTTAAAACAGGAGTGGTTTTAATGAGATTTTTCATGCTTTCATAACAATGGCATCTTGAAAAACCAATCTGTAATTTGCTGTACTCTGCATGATAATAAGAATTTCAGACATTTCAGAACTGAAGCTTTGCTTTCTGATGCCTGTATAGATTGAGTACTCAGCTCAGTTGGAGCTGGGTCTGGTAATCAAGGGAGAGGATTTGGCTCTCCCTTTATTTGAATACAGTTAAAGGTAATCTACAGTCAAGATTTACTGAAACACCTATGATGGGCTAAGCTTCGTGGCCTTCAGTCCAAGAGTTTTGGGATGACAAGAGACAAATGAGTTTCTGTGTACTTCTTGAGATAGTGAAATAGTTAAGGCACTAAACAGGAAATGAGTGATTTTGTTTTTTATGGAACTGTATTTGCTGTAATCTTTGAGACCATGAATTATAAGGATGATTTATTTATCTAGACTGCTTTTCCAAATTCTTGTTAATTTTGCTATTTAAGAATATAGATTTTGGGTGCCTTGAACTCAGCAACTCAAAGATTCCATGACATTTGTGGTATGGTATTATTTCAGAGCTTTGAATTCAGAGAACTAGGAATAGTTTCTTTTTTTGTTTGTTTGGAGAGGTTTTTGTCTGTGTAAATGTTTGTAGGGTTTTTTTTACCTGTAGGCCTCTTATTCCTCTTTGGCCTACTGGACCTTCAGGACCCTAAAAGATAAGTGAAAAAAATGATATATTTATGTATATATAGATTTCATCAAAACCACTTTTAGATAACTTTTTACTAAGCTATCTTATTTAGATATCTTTACATTAAAATAAAAACTAAATTTAAGAGAAGCTCAGTAGCCAGAAAGTATTAAATATTTTTTAAATGGACTGGTAATCAAAATAGAGAGTAAAAATGAACAGAGTTTATTATCAAGGACTGGTAATCCAGGATTAAACTCTGGTTGTTTCATTTAAAATATTTACAGCAATTATACATTGAAAAGACTGAAGTTTGAAACATTAATTGCATTATTAGCTCTCTTTCCTTTTGCTTACTACTTCAAGCCTTCTGCCTCTGTTAAAGTAGAGTTTTACCATTGTTATAAACATGAAAATGTAGGAAGAGCTGAGGAGGTTACTGAAAATGGTGTCCTTGCTCACTTCATATTTTAAAACTGTCAGCTGTTAATTTCCCTCAGCCTTAGAATTCATATATGCCTTAAATCTCTCACCATGATTGTTATTCAGAGAATTGTAGTTGTTCTGTGATTTAACTGTGTTTTCTGAAAGCATAACAACTTTGTGGCTACTTACTCTGTCTCCTTTTATTCCTGGGATTCCACATTCACCTCTTTCACCCTGGAAAGGAATAGGAATAAATATTTATGAGGTATATTGGCATATCATCCTCATTCTCTGGGTGCTTTAGTTGAAAACCTAGCTGTTATTCTATTCATGACATATTATAGCAATTGTGTTTTAATTTCATTGAGGAAGAGTCCCATCTTCTATTACAGCTTGTGCAGCAGCTGCTAAGATGATGTTATTGTTCATTACTAGTATTTATAGGAAATATGGCACTATACATAATAAATAATTATAACATCAAATATGTAAGTATAAGATCTGACTAAAAGAAGTACCTTCTCTCCTTTATATCCAGATTTCCCCTGAAAAAAAATAAAGCAAAGCAGGTTGTGAAAATATATAATCTAAATGTAAGAGTGTGAGTATTGGCTCCATTAACATTCTACTCTCTCCGGAAAAACAGCATTTCAAGTAGAAAAGATGATCTCCGATAAGCACGGCAATATGATTTGAAGCACTGCGCTTGCTGGTCCTGGTAGAGGCTGTTGTATGAGTGAACAAATCTTATGAAAGAGTCATTTTTGACTGGGATTTTAGTGATGTAAAAGCAGATCAAGTAGAGCTCATATTTCCGTCTTAGTAAGAAACACGATAAAATAAGAAAGCAAGAAAAAAATCACCAATTAAAAAGGATATACTGAGTAAATTAGAAAACAAAGCAGAGTGATTCATATGTGAATGACTTCTGTATTAAGCACTAAGAGACTGGTCCTACAGTTAGTTCCTATGCATATTTCATTCAACTTTTTCATTGCTATTATACACATTGCTGTTATATATCTTTATTTGCCAAATGAGAAATTTAACCCAGAATGATGCAGGCAGAGAGTCGATTTCTGTAATGTTCTTAAATTAATGTATCAGAGCATTTCACGCTTTTTAGGAGGGACTATGGATTATCAGAGAGTATTTTCTAAATCACACTTACAAGAAGAAATTATTACTTTTCATTAAACAATGAGAATGTTTTCAGTTCTTCTTGTGTTAATGAATCTTCAGTTCGTAAACCAGAATTGAAATTTGCTGTTATAATTAAACAAAACAAAACAAAACAAAACAAAAGTGGTGTTTTGCCTTAAAGGAACACTGTTTATTGCACTGCTCATTGGAGAATAAGGGAAAAAAACTTTTTTACCTCTATTCCATCTCGTCCTGGGATTCCATTAAGACCTGGCTCCCCCTATGAACAATCCAAAATTAAGATCAGTGAAATAAGGGAAATCAGGATTGTCCTGATTGTCTGAGTAGATATCTCAATATCTACAGAGATGCAATAGAGAGAGCACACCAGCTTTTATGTGTTAGATATAAGCTTTTAATTTGTAAAGAATACTCATCTTTACAACAGCAAAAGGGGGTAAATGAAGTTTAAGAAATTCACAGGTGGAAAGGACATAGGCAATGTTAGGATAATCTTTCCATATTAATAAAGGACCAAATCTTTCTCCTAAATCTGAAAAATCACCTTTGCTCCTTTCAGGCCTGGAGCTCCGTCGTCCCCAGTGCGACCCTTTTTACCCTGGAAACAAAATAAGATTCTTATAATATATGTTGGTAAAATAATTTTGTTTTACAATATATATGCTATTTTTTTGTATTTAGGATATTTGCTTCCAATAGATTTTTAAAAATCTCTGTATTTACCATAACCTTGAAATTGAATTTCTGGGAACAGCAGGACCAACTCAACAGGCAGCCATTTTTCTCTTTTGTCTTTGTTGTAAACAAAAATTGTTCAGATCTCCTCTGAAGAAAAAAGGGGATTAGATGTTTTTGTAGCTACCCAGCTTGCTAAGTGGGTGTTTTGTTTTCTTCTGAACCCTTTGAGCTGTATGCTTCTGTGTAAGAGGTACCTGCACTCTCCAACTAAAGAAAGCAAATAATAACCCAAACAAAACTACTGTTTACACATAGTAGAGGCTACATTTGCAATTTAAATGTGCTTTACTCTGCAGCATAAAACCAGTATGTATTTCTGTTTATGTATGTACAGGATGTTCAGGTGAAAAGGATGAGGGTGGGCAAATCTAGGGTTCTTTTCAAACTCTGACACTGTCCCTTCACCTTGAGCAAGGGCTGTAAGGTACTCTGGTGCTTTAGTTCAATGTTAGGGATATAATATCAGATCACTCAGTTATTTTTGAGATACAAACCCTGCAGTTTAGGTCACTAAACCTTGTATGAAGCAATCCCCTAGATTTGCTTAGGGGTTCTATTTGTAAGACTATTCTGAAAGAAATCTAGCCCATCTTACCCTTTTTACAAGTCTCTTGTCTCAGTTGCCATTCACTTAATGGCTCTCTCTCTTGCTTTCAGAGAACTTTTTGGATATTAATGTTTGATTTGGGGCTCGTTAGATCCAGCTGCTCTTGTCTGATTGCAACAGGTGAGTTATTGTTCCACACAGGAAAGTCGTTCCTTTCTGCCTCTTATACTGCTGTGGCTAAAAGCAGAGCCTCACCACACCACACTGTTCTTTTCTCAGAGGGAGTGTCCCATGGCATTCTCAGGTCTCTCTCTACATTTCCTACTAGTGTGACATTTCCTACTAGCGTGACATTTCCATGCAATTTAACTATGGAGGACTACATATTGAACCTTGAACTTTTGCTTTCTCAGGATTTGGGTTCACATAATTTCTTTTAAAAATTCCAACAATTAGTAAATCTTGATTTATACTCTATATCAGTTATTTGAGAAATGACAGCTACTTACAGCAGGGCCAGGAAGGCCTCTTTCTCCCTTCTCACAGTTACATGTGGCAACCTGGGGACACTTTGAATGAAAATAGTAGAAATCACCATATTTTAACAGAAGAGATAGAAAACACACGGGCATCTCCCTTAAGTTACTGTATGGCTAGTCTGAGTACACCAGTAATGACCAGAAATTATATTTACATGTTTTACAGAAATCTTTTAATTGTCAGTGAACACTCATCCAGACTGTGGCCTCCTACATTCCATCCAAAAATTTGTATCATTCCCATTCCTGAAATTTCAGTCATTTCAATAATGGCTTTACCTCCAAAGTCTTCACAAGGTCAGTTCATAAGTAATCTGTGTCTGTTTTGATTTGTTTTGATTACTAAGTACTGTAGAGATAGCCAAGACAATGGGGTAAGAAAACATCTTACATTCCTTTTCTGTTTAACTCCACTATACGTAGAATAGATCATAGTTTAGCTCTATAAACAAATACATATATATATAAACATATACATGTATGGATGTATACTTTTATTTAGTTAATGCAATTCATTATAACATTTTATAATCTTTCTTTCTTTTCTGTCATCTCTACCATCATGTGTCCCAGTCATGTATTCCTGTGATTTTTAAGATATTTCTGAAATTTAAAAAGCATTACATAATACAGAATTATTACAGATACTGGAGTTATTTTGGAAGGAGAGATAAAGAATGTTGTTTTTATTTTTGGTTTAGTTATTTATTAAGCCTCCACTCATCTTGGAGATGTCTAGAAGTGAAGGGTTTAAATATAATTCTTGTCTGAATATCCCAAACAATATGCTTTCCAAGGCTAACATTGAATGTCACTGACAGAGAAAAATTAAGGTGTCAGAGGAAATGAGTGAAAAATAAAATGTTTCAAGAGAACACTCATAATATTTAGCAGTTTGCTTGAGCCGCTCATGAGAAGAGTTTTTGTCTGAGATAACTGTACCTTAAATAGCACTAGCATCTTTAAAAGGAAAGCTAACTTTATTCCCCTCAAAATGCCAGCCAGACCTACTAAAGCCTGCAGTCAGGGTGACACAGTGTGGACAAACTGGTAAAATGCAGTGGTGGAGCTTTGAGTTCTCCTATTTTAAACTCTATTACATAGGAAGAGGATTAAGGGCTAGAAGTACACTACATTCAGCTGTGTCTCATGTTTTCTTTTCCACTGAGTCTGTTAGATGAAATGCCAAGATGTTAACCTGAATACTAACATATCGTTCTTTTTTAACTTGGAAAATTCATTAGGATAGCAAATTACATCGGTAATGTGTAAATTAGTGATTAGTAAATACATTAGTAAATTACATTAGGGTAGCAAATTAAAGTTCTGTCCTGCAAATACAAAAACATTTAACTTGAAGGCAATCCCATTAGACTCAGTACTTAACGAACTTCCTGAGCTATCACTTTTCTTGAATTATGTTACCATATAATTGTGAATATCTATATTAAGCAGTAGTTCTGTATGGGAAGAGAAAAAGTACTTACCCCTTCCTCAGACAGATCTTTCTGTAAAAGACAGATATTGAAAACAACATTAGAAACTTAGAGTCATAATCCAGCTTTACAGAAAGTACACTGAAAGATGTGAAAACAAATTGCTTCAGCAACTAGTTAATTAAATTATTCGATTACATAATGACTAACATTAATTAAACTTTAATTTCTGGGAAACATTCTAGCAATCTCTTCATTCTAAAAAATAATTTCAATATTTTAAATTCTTGTTATAAATTGTTGACTGAAATCACTGACTCTCTTTGTCCAGCCATAATTTACTAAAATTACAGTGATAAACAGGTTAGCTAGGTATATGGGAACAGTGCACTCACAAACTACATTGTTTCCAAAGTGCCAAATAGCAGCAGTTCTCTCGTAGGAGTGGAGGATATGTACTCTACACTTGAGAAAATCAGCAGCTCTTCCATTGATACTCTTAGGTGCACACAACATGAGAACAGTAAGAACACCTTAGAAAAGATTTGACTTTGACAGTGATCACATTAGTTATCATCATTGGGTTAGCTGTTATTTTTTAGAAGATCTCCAGAGAAACACCCAGTCCTCCAACTTTTCACAACTAATGTAGTCTCTTGAGAGAACATAAATGTGTTGATATGCAGCAATGGAATACAGGTCTCAAAAATTCTCATGCATGCCCATGTAATTCTGACAAAGCCATTATTTAAACCAAACTTCTCAAAAGAAGGCACCTGAGGATGCCTGCCTGTTTGGAAGAGGTAACATAAAATGTGTTTATTCACTTGAGAGGTGGTTGCTGTGACACAGAAAGCAGTGGTAGTACCAGAGAGGATGGGAAGGGTGATGTGCAGTGAAACCAATGCAAAGGCACAGGCTGTCAAAGTGAAGGGCAGGCAGGCAGGAAAACCAGCTTAGCTGCCTGCTCTAGGCCTCTGTGAGAGCACTTAGGGGTCCGTTTCACTGCAGGAGTCTCCTGGGTGTTATTCATATTTCTAGTTTATATCTCTGTGCATGCTCAGAACAGGACTCCATCCACTGCTTGTGGCACCAGGGTTATTGGCTAGACTATGGCTCTGTTTTCCATACTTGGCAGAAAATGGCTTTTATAAATGAAGTCTAAATAGAGAAGAAAGGCATACAAACAAAACTTCAATCTCAATTTGCTTATCTCCTCTTCATTATGTGGTAGGTTTTCCATGGAAATTTAAAGATGGCTATCACCAAGTTCAGATTTTATCTAAATTGAGCTATCTCCATGGTCTACAAATTTATTTTCGCTTCTGTGAGAGTTGTATCTTTTTCTGATACAAAAGGCAGTGTCATTTTCCTACTTACTACAGAAGAAAGCCCCAGGATGTAAAAAAACTTGACTGCTTTTTTTAAGAAAGGAGGTTTGAAATACCTTGCTTAGGAGGAAAACAGAGATAAAAATAATGTCACAACAGCTCTCTTTAAATCTAATTCAGTTTCCAAAATCAAGTATTTTGGCTGACAAGGTCTGAATGGTGGGGAGAGAAACAAAACCTGTGCTTTGGCACAGTGATCTTATTAAGTGGGCCACTTTAACATGTAAAAAGTACAGGTTTCTTGAATAGCATAAACATTTCAAAATATTGGAAATAAGAAAATTTTTACATATGTTCCTAAAACTATTTCAATTTCTTTCTAATACATACCATTTCTTTGAGAACCTTCTCCACAGTTTCTTTCTCTTGGAGGTTGAAAACAAACCTGGATGCTGGGACACTGGCCAGGAGCCGGAGCTTGGCAGCATTGCTAATTTCCTCAGCCATTCTGGTCATTCCCATTATGAAAAATATAATTCCGTGGTGTTTAGCATCAGCTGTAGCTGCAAAAATATCTGGGTTTCTTGGATGGTCCACTCCATCGGTGAAAAGCACGGCTACTTTCACACTACCTGAAGTGCCTTCAGTCATGTAGAGTTGTGTAAGATTAGTTATAGCATAAGTTGTGTAGGTGCCATGACCTATGTAGGTGATGGGAGCAATGTGGGATTTGAATGCTTCAGGACCTTTCCAGTCATGAAAGGTTTGCTCTATGGAAACAGTGCTGCTGTACTGAAGTAAGGCCATTCTCCAGCTAAGGGTACGTCCAGAACTAAGCTGTAGTCTTTTCATTCTGTCTACTGTTTGCAGTACAAATTTTTTCTGCTGTTCATGATTATAGTCCTTAGCATTTTCAGAGCTGTCCAGTAAAAAAGAAATTTCCAGAATGCAGTCTTCATCTAGAATAAATAGGTATGTAGGTGAGTGGAGTGACTTCATACTAAATGTCATCTACCCTTACATGTATTTTAGGTTTCTAAAGTGGGAGTGCAATTATAGAAAGTTTTGACAATATCCGTGATCACAAGTGTGAGCCCTTCATGAAAACAGAGCATATAGAGGCTGAGGAATTTGCTCCAGAACAGATGCCCCAAGGAATAAAAAACTGAAGGTGAGTTGATGTCATGAATTATGAAATGAGGAATATTGTAGTGGTTTTTGACTTTCATTCTGTCCTCTTGCCTGGTATTTCATTGAATATCCTACCAGCATGAGGACTGGGAAGGTGGGAGTTGTATACAGGAAAATGATACTTACTGAATAAGACACTGGAATGTGCTTTGACAGAGCTGGATTTTGTCCCTGGTACTGACACTCACATTCAGTGACATAAAAATTTCCAAAAGCAGGATCTGTAGCACATTACTTTTCTGAATGACTGATGACATTACTTCTATAAAAATACAGTTCTATGGCTATTATTATTCTTGTGACAGTAAGAGGCTATCGGCCATATCATAAAAAACACAGAAGTGATCTCCTTTTCTGAAGTACACAAAAGGGGAGGGAAAAGATGGGAGTAAAAAGAAAGAAGTGCAAAAATAAGGCATGTGCAAATGTAGGATGAGGCAAACCTGGCTGATTATGAACAGTACCATAGATGGCAAATTAGCCATATAGCACAGAATGCAAATAAATCAGGGTAAAAGACCCCACACCAGTTTTAAAATTACAATATTCACCTTGATCACTTGGGCTGGGATATTTCTTTACAGTATTTGACATAATGTGTTCAGGTTTTGATCTTTTCAGTCCATATCTTCTTTCTTCCCTGAGATTTTCTGCTAAAGTCTCATGGTGTTCAAGTATCCACAAAAGCCAGGAGAATCTGAGAAACATCATTTGTTTGGTTTCTGTTTCCTAAACAACACAAATAATAATACAGAAGTACAGCAGTACAAGGACAATAAAACATTATTAAATTTTGATTCAACAGGTTGCTTAGTAGTCTGTATTTTAAACTATAGTCCCTAAGAACAAGCTGATTTTAATTTCTTTGGGTGAAATCTTCTCAAAAGCATGTAATAAATAATAAACAGACATACTGGAGTGATTTTCAAGCATAGTGCATATAGTTCTGGCACTCAACAAACTGGAGATAGACATTTTACAAACACACTTCAGTTCTCTCTCACTGCCTGGTGGTGTTTGTACAACTAGAAGTTCTCAGAAACCTT
Organism: Manacus vitellinus; assembly: GCF_001715985.3. Classification (NCBI taxonomy): domain Eukaryota; kingdom Metazoa; phylum Chordata; class Aves; order Passeriformes; family Pipridae; genus Manacus; species Manacus vitellinus. Next base: position 13,071,775 of record NW_021939632.1, on the reverse strand, counting down.
AGTTGTGGCTGTACCCATGTGGATGCACTATAAACACAAACTGTAATTCACAGGGGTGTTTTTTATAAACCTGCTTTTTCTAGAGGAAAAACGTGGAGAGAAGGAGGTACAAAGGCAAAGCTGAGTTTTTCCCTGTTCTCTTTACTTAACAACTGAGGGTCATGCATATGTCTCCTTGCTATCACAGCCCCCCTGGCCTCACCAGTCCTACAGAGGAACAGTCATGGCCTGAGGATCTGTAAAGGCATGAATGTACCTGCTGTGCATCCCTGGGGACATGGCGTCCCAGAGTGCTGAGCCCAGGCTCCACAGCTGCCTATTGCTAGGACTTCTTCCTTCTGCAGGGACCAGAGCTGTTTGTCCTGGTCTCACAGAGACACCTGGAGCAGCTCACAGTCTGCTCAGGGACTGACAAGTCAGTCCTGCCCCACTTCGGTTTCACTGTCACCTCCCTGCAAACTCCCCCCAGGTAGCCACAGTGCATACCCAAAGGGCAGCTCAGCAGCAAGAATGAACCTGCCAGGATTGAGCTTCTCACATAAATTACTAACACAGCCATGTCTGCAGGATTTCTTTGGCTCCTGATAGTTTAGGGCAGGAATTCTTTCGCCCACAGACACAGAAAGGATGAGAGTCCTTACCTCAATGTTCCTAAGCAAATGGCTCTGCAGAGATGCAGGATGCTGACCTGGGCTCGCTGGCAGCTGCGGTGCCCTCCCCTTGCTGGATGCTCTGTGAGGAAAGGAGGGAGAAGTTGGGCTGCAAGCTCCTGTGAGAATCGGTGTCATATATCAGGAGGGACCAGCAGACAAAGGCAAGGAGAAAGGCAAAGAAGAGTAATCGTGGATCCCCCTTCTCTGCACCCACCCACTCCTCTCCTCCTCCCCAGGCTTTGCATATGCATCCGAGGTTTATTCTCCCACAGCCATTTCCACAGGAACATGTACAGAAGAGGACTATTCTCACCCTAACACACTTCCCTACACACCAATGCAGTTCTGTTCATTCTCCTCTCCCATAACTACCACACACCTTTCACCCTCATACCTCTGCACATCTGCCATGTCTTGGCAAGGCAGCTTTTCGTACTGGGCATCATGTTTTCAACATCATCTTAGCAGTTTGTGTCTGTAGGATCCCTTTCAAACCTGAATGAATATCCTCATAATGAGGGATTCCTGCTAACTGCTGTAGCAAAAAGATATTTACTGTCCCATGGACTTAGCAAATTGAAATTTCAGTTCCTGGTGAAATTGCCCAGCATGAGATGGTCAAAAAAGGCAGACCAGTCTGAAATCCAGTTTCAGACTACAGTTTCTCCAGGTTTGTCTGTCACATCTGTCCTTTCGAAGACTGTAATAGGGAACAAAGACTGACACATAGTATGATGCCTTCAAAACTTAAGCTGAGTGGCTAAGGATCTGGAAGACTATCTCTTTTACCAGTAGTTGCATCTTGTCACCTAATTCTTCAAATATCCTCAGAAAGCTTTACATAATGAATTAATATATTAAACAAGTAGCTCTTTTTCACACAAATGCCTTTTTTCTTTTCTTGTGGACTCATCATTTTTCATCTACAGGCACACGAAGAGGACCCAGTGCTAACTGCTGTCCTTTCCATCTTAAGTGTCCACCAGCTCAGCCCACTTATCACAGTCACAGCCAAGGTAGCTGAGGGGAGTGTGGGGAAAGGATACAGCGTTGGTTCCAATTTAGATAGGTGAGAGGGACTGGTAGGACAATGCAGCTGGATGCTGAAGCCATTTGCTGTGGTTCTAACCCTGTTTTCTATTTTCCATCTTTGCTAGTAATTAGTGCTAAATTGGTGAACTAGGATGGCTGAATGCAACTCTACATATTGTATGACTGCTGATCCTTACCTAAGCTGAAACTAGCTCAGCTACAGCTACTTGTGCTATAGTTACAGCTAAGAAAGAATCTTCCTTCAAGGCTGGAAAGAATTGATGTTTATTCTGTTGAACCACTTTTATTTTTCTGTCCTTACACTGTCATATTAAGATTTTGATTAAGACAAGGAATGAAAAGGCAATTTCTTGCCCTTTGGGGAATACAAATAATATGGTGTTTAACTGAAATAGGTATAATAAATCTCCCATAGCCCCTAAATCTTACCGAGGAAAAAAAAATCTAATTTCAGCAAGAAAAAGCATGTTATCTATGGCTGGGATTGTATGCCTCCAAAAAGCAAAACATTGTCATTCTTTCATTTTCACTCCTAATTCCTACCTTAAAACATAGCTGGCAAATAATTTTGTAATTAAGTAACTATTCTTGTATGTTTAGTAGCAAGATCTTGGCTTCAGGATATTTCCTCTTATTAATGAGTAATGCTTACCTTCAGGACAAATTTTTCTCTTTTTTTTTTCTTGGCCAGGTGCAACTTTAAAAGTTTAGTGAGGCCTCCACATTTTTATACCTGTTTGCGTGGGATACATGATGTTATTCTATCCAGAATTCCAAGTATGTGACATAACACACAGCACACTTCTAGACTTGCAGTCCTCTGAAGTTGTGATGTTCTCAATAACTGCACTGTTCTTATAGTGACAGTTTATCAAAACCTAGATGATACCAATGTAAAATATATATGCATTGATGCATCTGAGATAACTCTTAAAAATAACAGCAAACTTTCTTGCCTCATTTACAGCAAACTTTACCAAGTGCTTATTTAATATTTTAATGGCTTTACACTGTATTTTTAACGTAGAATAGATGCCTTAGAAGGTATGGTTAGGAACATTCATGCTGTAGTTTAAATGTTATAAATTTACTGCTGGAATTCAATTTTTTTTGTAAAGGAGTAAAAAAAGTATTTTATTTTAAGGAATCTAGACATTGTATACTTCAGCACACAATTTACATTTCCATTCAACTAATATTTAAACATACTTAAGTATCTTTGCTGTCCCTGGGAGATGACACTACAGGTTTCTGTACTTACTTAACTAAGTTGGGCCCAGCTACCCTAGCTCATATATGCTTCCAACATGACAGTAGTTGGCATTAAGACTGGTAATCTTTGCAGGAATCAAAGACTGAAATGAATATAAAGGCTATGTTACAGTTGCCCCAACTGAAGCTGAGGTCACAGATGTTGCTGCATATTCAGATCTTTGCATTTTTTCCATCACTGTTTGAAATCCAAGAGTTCTCAGCTGTCTGATCTCAGTATTTCAGTCAGAGAAATCAGATCTAGTGTTCTTTTCAAAGAATAAAGGGGTATATGAGAGCTGTTTAAAACCACATCTAAATAGGCTATACTCAGTCAAAGGGAATTCCTTATCATTTTAGAGTCATGAGGAGAGGTATCCTGAAGAAAGATCTGCAAGATCTCTTTGCAAGTGAGTGTGTTTAAGCACTACTAAGAAAGGAAACAAAGGTGATATTTACACCCCTTTGTCAGTGCCATTACCATTACATAGGTGGTGACAGCTTCAGAGCTACATGAGGTTGCAAGGTCACTTTGAAGGGACACTGAGTGAAGAACTGGGGCTTAGATGCCAGTTGCTGTGGTGTAGCATGACCTCTTGAGTCAGCAACAGCCCTCACTATCACTTCCCAATGGCCAGAAGTAGCAGCAAGCCTGACTGTTCCAAACTTCTTTCCTGGTGCTCTCTTTGTCTGTCCCTCCCCTCTGTATATGAGTATCTCTCCTACAGCCTCGTCTGGCTCAACTGTGACCTCTTCATCGACTGTTCAGCAAAATTCAGTATATCATTGAGAAGCCTTGAGTAATTTCTCTTAAGATGGATTAACTAGTCTCTTCTAGCATGATATCATGTCACTAGAATGTGAGAGAGCCCTGACTACTCCTTCAGCTGTCCAACAAATCTACAACAGCACTGGAGATGGAGTAATCACGTTTTGCATAGCTAGCAAAATACCATCTGAATATTTCTCTATGCTAAAGCAATACAGAACCACCAAGGAGGCCAGTTTGTGGGAGCAGCATTAAGCAGACAGACCATGCCTTCAATTTTCCTCTGCTCTGATGGTAATTTTTTGGTCCCAAATAGCTTGACATGGTGCTCCTGAAATGTATTTGCATTTTTTTTGCCACCTCAGTGTGAATAATTCACATATCAAGTCTGCTGTGAACTGTTAAAAATGTGCACATTTCACACAAGCTTCTTCTAGTGTTTCATGGCCTCAAGATAGTCTTGACCATTTAACCTGACTGCATCATGGTGTAATGGTATTTCAAGAGTATTTATTTCATTATACTATACATGTCAGTACATGACCAAAGTGCCCAGAAGAAACAAAAACCTACCTGACTCGAACTCATAAAATAATGAAAGCACACCATTTACAATATTTTGAATCCTGATATTAATGAGCAATGTTATAAAGAATGTGGTTCACATGTAAGTTGTATCACATGTGTGAGTTTTAGGAAAAACAGTTCAAAAGTTCAAATACTCAAAGTAATCGAACAAGAAAATTTAAAACCATCAAAACTTAACTTCACTCGGGATTGTATCTGAAGAAGGATAAAATAAAATAAAAACCTGTATTTCACCTTTTGATTGCAAAATGTATTCCAGTGAACTTGACAGGATTCAGGCTGGATAGTTTGCTAAGTATGGTAAGTCTTGACAAGGTGACTTCTGTTTGTCAACTGTTGAGGCTACAGTTTAAAAAATTTTTTAATATGGACCTATGTTCTTCCACAAAACCTGATGGTTGGTTCTATATGAAAAATTATCCCTTAATGACACAATCTTATAAAAACTGAGAATGAAATAGTGATGTATGTCACAGTAGTTGTGGAACTATTGATTCCAGCAAAGAGTTTTGTCTTTGCTTTTTGGTACAGATCTTGAGCATGTAGTCTGAAAAGAGTGATCAAAGCAGATCAGGTTTATTGTGTTTTCATCTAAAGTCACTGTCACAGAAAGTGCTGTAGCAAGGACTTTGATGGCAAAGACTTAGTCTTTGTGTAGCTCCCAACAGATTTTAAAGATTCTTGGATATTGGAGTATAAACTTGTCTCTTTTTTTTTTGCAGCTAGTGTGAACATGGCTCTCCATATCTCCGTTTTCTAATACTGCTCTTCTGCAACATTTTTCAGGAGGTGCAACAAGAAAAAAACAAAGCATAAAAGAGAGCAGACTGTCTTCAGTACTTTCCCATATTAACTCTAGACAATACAGCCAAAAACTCGGTCTGAGCATTTTGATGGTAAGTAAATATTCATAATCTGCATGCAATAGCAACCAATATCAAAACTTTTGTTTTAAGATATTTGCTTACTTCTGCTTTTATTCTGATAGTTCTCCTTTCATTTTCAGTTTCCCTCACTAAGAGGTATTTTCCACCTTACAACCTAAGTATGTAAACACATCTATACACGAGTAACAGTTATTTTCAAAAGTATTCATAGCATTTAGACTAACAAGGGAATGAAAGCATACAAAGAAACAGTACAGCTACAGTTTTAACACACCAAATATCTGACTTAACATTTGATGGTATTGAACATTTAACTGGATCAGAATACTCTGAAAATTAAAACTAAACTAAATCTTAAAGATTTGATTTGCTACATTAGTGCCAATGAAAACCTACTTTGACAAGTACACTGTATTTTGAATTTACTGTTACATCTCAGTTACTTCTTATTGTACAGTTTACTTTGCATAACAATTTTCTTCCGCTTGTCTGATTTTCATGATGATAACTGTAATTAGCAATACAAAACTCTTTCACACTATTCCTCTTTAAATACAGTAATTACGTTTTTCAGGAGTGGAAACTCATATATTTTGAGGAAGTTGCAGTAAAGAACCTAACACATTTTGAGAAGATATTGTCTGATAACTGTAGGAGGAATTACTCTGCTGGAAATACAATTAGCAAGTTAAAGCATGTTGCTGTATATAGTACACAGCATTTTGCAAATGACAGAAGTTTGGTAGAAAAAGTCATGTTCCATGTAATTCTAAAGTCATAATCCTTTTCGTATTGGGAATAAGTTTTGTCTTTTGGAGAGGTGATTACTTATAGCGTTATAAAAAGACATGCATTTATATTACAACCATTGTTGTCAGTATAACTCTAAACTTGTGTAAACATTAGCATTTGCATCTTTTGACCTATGGATTTTTAAACTGCTTAAAATATGCATTAGACTACTTCCACAAAAAAATTACTTCTCTTGGTGTTAGATTGAAATTCAGTGGGTAGAACCTGTGTATTAATACTGCAGTTACTACATAATCCCTTGAATCTAATGCCATACTTACAGTTTGTAATCCTTGTAAAAAGGATTATGTGGAAATACATAAAATAGATGTCCCTTTCTGAGGTAGTTAACCTACCATAGTGTTTTAGTATCAAAACATCTTTCTCCTCTCCTTTTGGTATTATCATCTATTAACAGAAATGATTAGGGAGGTGGGACTAGATTCTCTAAATTTGTTAAAGCTTGCAGTATTCTTAACTTGTTAAATGCTTGTGCATAGTGCTACAGAACATATGACTTATTAGGGGCTCTTAAGACAACAAGTAAGTTTATATATAGTGTGAGTTTTCAGTTTTCAATTATTTTTGTCTTATGTATGCTATTGAGGAACTGAGGCTTTTCATGTGTTTTTCAGAAGAGAAGGCTGATGGTCTTGAGTGGAATCTCAGTCCTTAAAAAATAAGGCTGGCATAAAAAAAAATCTGTTAAAAGATATGGCCACGGGGTGTCAGCCTTGACTCACGTATGAACACTGCATGGGCATTGCTGACTGCAGAGGTTTGCTGAGATGACTGATAGAGCAAGGCTATTATAATATCAGTATTGTGGCTAACAGCCTTCTTTAAAACTTCAGGAAATTGAGGTCATGTAGGAGTAACAGTGCTATCACTATAGCCACTTTGGTTCAAAAAGAGACCAAAACATATAATCTGGTGGGTTTATAGCTTTGTTTTCCTGTTGAGTGGTCTGTTTGACCATTGCACATTACTTGTGGATCAGAAATATGAGGATGGGAATAGCTATTTATCCTCCTTTCTGGCTTGTAATGAAGTGTGGGTTACTGGAGGTGTCCCTGAAGTAGAGAAAACGGGGGCTTGAGTAAGATTTCTTGTGTGAATAGCCTTGCCTGTTGGAATGACTGAATAACTGTTTGTTAGTTAACCTAGCCTGCTTAGTATATGGCTACACTTTCCCTTTATATAAGAACTTAGTCCTTTTCAGAGTTATTGTCATGTGACAGACCTTCAGCCTTCTTTTCTGAAAACTACTTGAAAAGGTTCAGTTGTTCTTCACTGCAGAAAATAAAGTGGGGTTTTTTTAATTATGGCATTTCTACGCTCTCTCCACAAAGATATTTTTAACTGAGCTTTGGATACTGCATGCACAATAAATGTCTAAGGCTATATTACATTTCCTTATGTTAGCCATATCTTCACCTGACAGACATGGAAACAAAAAAATTACTTAGAGAACATCAAATAGTAGTAAATCAGTTTTGCCAAGCTCTGTTTGTGAATGGGGCTCAGACTATTAGTGATTCAGCTAAAATGAAAATACTGATTCAAAATATTTTGTAATGCTTTCATTGTTAAAATTAATTCAGTTTTGGATCATCTCAGAGTATGAAGACTTTCAGAAAGCAGTAATCAAATTCAAGCAAATGTGTAAAGATGTACTATACTAGTTAAACAAAATTCATTTAAGAAGCTTTCCAAAGTGAGCAAATTACAAGCTCATCTTTTCTGTCTTTTTTGAGATCAGAAAGTAGCCCAAAAGTCTGCTCCTTCCTCCACTTCTTTTGATTACCTGCATTTATTGCTTGTATTTTCAGGAAGTTTTTTTCCCTAATGAATCTGCTTTTCAAGAGGGAGGTGATAGTGCTGACAAAGCTGACATAACTGGGAAAGAATTTTCCTTGTGGTTAAAAAGCTTCTTAGAGCTGTATTTCTTATATTCCTGGGATTGAATGTTGAACTGAGATAACCTCAAATGCATGCTAGCTGAATATTAGAACATTGAAGTACCTACCATCTGTGAGGAGGATCCTGAAGCATCTTCATCACGTCTTTAATGTTCTAACTGGGCAGTTTTTTACATGGACATGTCAACTGAAGATATGTATTTTACAGATTAGTAGCTTTTTTTTTGTGGAGCATCTCTAATTGCTTCACCTTGGTTTGTAGATGTGCTGGGAGCACTGTGTGACAGAACTACTCCAAATACAGTTCGAAACTTGCTTCCATGAGTTATGTAATGACAACTACCATATGCCTATAGAGGCTGCTGAATTCTGGGATGACAGTTCTAAACTGTAACTGGGAACTGGGAGATGATGGATGATGCAGTAAGATTAGGCTGAAGAGAACAGCAGTACTTTTTCTTCTGCATGCTCATAAAGCCTGACCTAGACAAAGCAGCAACCACTTACACAACCAACCTGCCCGTTACTTGTAGTGTGGTGTAAAAACAGTGGATCTTAGACCTTTTTGCCTTCTTGGCTTGAGAATCTCTTGAGAACTCTGGTCTGGAGTTGAACTTTTTACCTCACTCTAAATATATGAAATTCTAGTGGAAGGATTTTAAAGTAATTTGGGAAAAAAAAAAGGGAGGTTTCCTGAAATGTAAATGCTTGCTCCTGGTTCTGACTGTTGTATACTGTGGCATAGTTCAGAGTTACCTTGCCAAATGTAAGCAGGAGGAATTTGCAGATTTTACAAGGATTTTGGTGCAAGATTCTTTGAGTATTGTGTGTTTCTTTGCTACAGTCTTCACTGTGTCAGGTGTTTGGTTCATCTCAACCCTGCTGGTTACTATCAAGAGGAAGATAAAGTCAAAAATGAAGAAGTCCTTTTTCAAAGAATGAGATGTTAAGTGTACTGAATGCATTACTATTTTATTTGCTTTTAGAAGTCATTCGTGCCACAGACTCTCCTGAATAGACCATCACAGTTGATATGTGTTTGCCAGGTCTGTTAAATGTCACCTCAGAGATGAGGAAAAATTTCTCCCCCTCCCTTTAAACTCTTTTAGCCAGGGGCAGCTCAAATAAAGATCACTTCAAAGGCAAAGCTTGGCTTGTAATTTTTTTTTTTACTTGGCATTGCAGTGGCAGTAGATAGTAGCCCTAATTTTACTGTCACAGTTAAATGTTATGACTATGCCTGGTCCTTTTCATATTTGTGCCTATCAGGAGTGTCTCTTGTAAAGATGCTGGAATTCCAGTAGCTTAAAATTGGTGTTATAGAAATGGGATCATTTTCCATGCACAATAAGAGCTCTAAGGCTGAAAAAGCATGTGACTTGACATCCCTTATCTTCAGCTGCAATTCCTTGCAGGAGTGCTTAGATAAGATTAAAAGAACCAGGCTTCCTACCAACCATCTCCCACTTTTTCACCTGAAGAAATTTGCTGAGAAAAGGAGCAGACTCTAGCTGCAGAATTTGAGTAATTCTAACATATCACAACACAGATGCAAATTCAAGGAGAATAGGGCTCATTTCTGCAAATGTATGTGTGAAACTGAGCACTTTTTTGATGTTGCATTTGAGTTGATAGAAAAAATTCTGTTGACTCCTTTTTGTCATTTATTCTCTGTGGAAAATTGTGTCAACCAAATATTAAAAGAGCTGCAAACCAAAATCTGAGAGGATTCTTCCAGATAGTTTAAATAAACCAAAACTAAATTCAACAGACTATTTTTTTTTTAGAGCTGTGAACTTCAGTAGTCCGAAAATGTAAACTATAATGTTCCCCAGAATATTTTATTATCTTGTAAGGTAAACCTGCCAAAGGGATGTTTAGTGTATTCAAATTGCTTATGGGTATTGGTGTTTATTTTTGGGCTATCCCTCTGTGACCGGATTCTAAAATGAGCAATGAGTTACGTGGATGCTACAAGGGCAATAGCGTGTGATGAAGTCCCCAAAAATATTGAACTCTTTTATATAGAAAGCTCAATACCTACTGTCAACTGATTTTTGTGCTTCTGCAAGCATGTATGCCAGCAGTGTATCAAAAATCTCACAAATGCATTATTCCTGTAGGTGTTTAAATCACAGGCAAAGCTTCTGTTTGGGAATCTGACATGAGAGTCTCTATGCGATATATAGTATGTTCAGACTGAGCACATCTGAGAGAGTGGGCTGTGGTGGAGACACTTGAAGATGCACCCACATTTTTTCTTCTTCCTTACTTCTCTCCCCAAATAATCTACAATAACACTGGATTAGTTCTATGCTCTTTTCTGTAGAATTTACTTGTATGCTGAGTCAACATCGTATTTGTCTACTCTTGTTCTTCACAAATACAAAACTAATCAAACCCAATGAAGCTATTTTCAATTAAACTGCATGAAATATAGGCATGTTCCTGAATTGTTTGTAGCCATAATGCACATAATAAAGTCTCCTTACAGCTGAACCCTGCTCAGCAACTGGGTAGGGAAATGCCAAGGAAGAGAGGTAGCAAGAAGAAGGAAGGGGAAAAGAACCTCTGATTCCCATAGTCCCTGTAAATTGTACCAATTATCTTGTATCTTGGAGCCTGCTTTTCTATTACTGATTTGATACCAGAATTAAATCTTAGTGTGTGGACTGGATTTTCCTACCCTGCTTATTTGGTTTTTAGACACTGGTAATAATTCTTTAAAATATAGTGCCGGCTTTTGAAATTTTGGAAGCAATAGATGGAACTTAGCTAGCTAGCAATTGCTATGATAGCAGAATGGTTTTATCATAAATCTGCATAAGTAGGTTGCAAGCATGAGTTAATATATTACTGTGTTTTCTACATTAGGAGATAGCATTTAAATTTTGTATTTAGAATTTGCATGTCCACACATAAAAACCAAGGTTTAAATTAATATCTAGACTACATAAAAATAATGGAAATAATGGGTTCCAGTGCAGTTATTCTTCAGACTTTAGTAATAAAACAATTATGAGAATAACTTTACATGCTCATTTGATAGTGGCATCCAAAGGTTCAATTAGACTGAAGAATTAACTGAATGGAACAGTGTAAAAAATATGATTAGGCTCCTAGATAGTAGGTTTTAATGAAAATATTACTTGAAATATCCTTATGTCCTCTACATTTAGAAACAGTGAAACATGAGCAGGGATGATAGATTCTTTAGCCTGATTTTGGGAATGTGACCCATGAGAAACTACCTTTTGCTATGGGAAAAAAAAAAAGGCGTGTCCTGCAGCATATAATTGAGGGCATGGAGTGCAGTTGTGTCCCTGTAGAAACTGCTCAGTTGTGACAGGTTTTGTAATCTCAAAAATAATAATGGTTCTCTTTGGTATTCTAGAATATGGAAAATCCTGTATTCTTATATTCTAGCCCTTAAATGAATCCCAGAGAGAATGATATTTTGAATAGCTTTCTTCTAATGTAACCTTATACTGTTAAAACCTAAGGGGCAAACTAAAATGAAAAACTGCCCACAAATCCCTGGTCTTTCACTGTGTTTAACTCAGGATGAGCGTGAGATGATGACAGGTGGTTTTAAAGTACCTTTTGTCCTTTCCTAATCCTGGTTTATGGGGATTTAAACATCACAGGCATAGTAAGTAGTCAATGAACTGCTCTATCTCATGCATAGTTTTCCTGGGATCACTGTGAACTAGGAAAATATACAGGGTGTACTGTCGTACCTTCATCCCTTCCTGGTATGCACTCTAGTTGTGTGCCTGAGTAAGATCTGCTCTGGTGACCCTAAACCATATTCAGTTTGTATGGGTTTTTTTATACTGATAAGTTAGTTCAAACCAGCAGCTTCACAGCTGTAAATCTGACCTTGCATCTCGTACTGCAACTTGATCACTATGTCAGTTTTCATAAGCAGTAATTGTTTTGCTATAAGAAGACTAGTAAGAACTACTGCTTATATTTATTACATTAGTTTTGTTTGCGTTCCTCATTGCTCTCTCTTGTTTCTTAATATTTAAAGAATCAGATTAATACCTGCAAGGAAATATTAGGAAGACCAGAAAATACTAGCAAGGAAGGAAAAGGAAATGTCCATGTAGAAGAATATATGATCCATACTAAGGTAAGTGCAGGTATAGCAACAGAAATAAATAAAGGGAAGAGCAAGATTTGGGTTTAATGTTCTCTTTCATCAAAAAGACTTTTGTGCAGAAATGGAAGAGTGCTGGCACTAATAGTGTACATAATTTGAATCTCTGCTGATTGTAGTCAGTGCTTCAATATTTGAAACTGTTATAGTGTGATGACATTTGGAAAAGTTGGATGACAGTAAAACATAAGAAGAGTTTCATGTAATTTTGAATGTGTTCTGTAAGTTTTATTGCAGCTCATTTATCTGGGTTGATTTAAAATATGAAAAAGCTCATCTAAAGATAATGTATTACTACGCTCATGAGACTTGTCAAAGCCCAAGCAAGATGGAATCAACAGTGACTACTGGCAATGAGGTGCATAAAGGAACAGATATGACTAAATCATATTACAAGGATGGTGTGGGATGCCTTTGTTGATTACAGAAGATGTAAATCTTTGTCTTGAATTTTCACTAGGTTTCTTTGATTGCTGGATATAAAGAGAGAGATGTATTTCTGCTGGAAAAGGTAAATATGGATCAGCACACTTTCTATTCAGTAGTCTTCACTTTGGTTATCTCTTAGTATCATTTTCTGCCTGTTAGATGATGGCAGCTTTTTAAATGAGAACTTCACCATTCATATATATGTGCCTTTCCTCTTTGTGTTCAATCACTTCATTATGCTCAAAAGGTAACAAACCTTGAAGACCACTCAGAAACAATAGCTCATAAAAATTCAGGGGACTGATTGTCTGAAAAGTTGACTGGAAAAACTAACTATTGACTACAGTAGGTCCTGCCTTTATCTAGGACAACTAGAAACCTAATTTGTAAAGTCAGGCATGAGTTTTTGTCATCTTTTATTGAAGAACGCCCTCTTTTCTTCCTGCAGTAGATCCAGACATCTTGTGTTTCATTTGAATAATGGCTATGGGTAGCTGTTCACTGATTGCTGATGAATCTTAACTGAAACTACTGAACTTTGGACTTTTGCCTCTAAAGTCTAATGGAACCTCAGTTTAACCTAATGTCTGATTTTTTTAAAAGATCTAGAAGAAATCTTTTCAACTGTGACCTGTGGAAATAATCTGAACACTTTGGGAATGGAAGACACTCATATCTATTTCATCACCCATCAGCTTTTCACAAGTAGATGGCCATTGTAATATATCAGGAGTGCTGAGTCCCTACTCCCCTTTTTCCATTGTGCAATAATTAACTGGGTATCCAGCTTCATAAATCAAAGGTCTAAAATTTGAGGCTTGTCCTTTTAATTATTTCTGGAGTTTTGACTACAACACTACAATATGAATAAAACATTACTTTCAGGTCAGTATGAGGTTTCAAGCTAATGGCTTTCAAATTAATGAAACAACTTCTTCTACTGTACCTAATCAGCCACAGAGGATTATGGGGACCTAGGGCACTTTCATTAGTATCTCTTAAAATGCCTGACACAAAGTGACATAGCTTCAGTTTTTCAAGAAGGCTAAGCATTAAACAGTCATTTTTAAGGAACAAAATAAATTTTAATATCTAGGGGATGTGGTATGTAACTTTAATAGCTTGTGGCTCTGGCTTACAATGACACTTAAGCACAATTGTTTATCCTAAAGAAGAAAAAAAGAGCAATGAACAACCCCTTCAAAGCCTTTTAAGACATCAGTAATTACAATGGGTATATTGCTTAGCTGTTCTCATACATATTTTTCAAACTTACAAACTACTGTCCCAGTGAAAATTTAGGCAAAATGAGTAAAGAATGTGTTCTAGTTTCTTGAATATGCCCTTCATTTTATAGTACTGTGCAGCTGCACTAGAAACACCAGTGTTGCATATCTGAAATTTCTTAAAGTCACTTTTCTTACAAGAAAAGTAACTCTCATGTTGCTTTTAATTTGAGATCTCATCCTGCATGATGCTGATCACCATGTATTCAAAACAGTAAAACAGCAGGAGGTACCCTTTACTGTGCTGAGGTCCTTAGAAGTACACTAATCAGGAAAAATCTTAAATCTTGGAACTTCCAAATGCAAACAGGAATGCATAGAGGAAGGAGGAATTCAGTTAGCCATCTTGCAAAACACAAGTCATGACATCAAGCTGCTTTTCAATGGCAAACTTTGACCTCACAATTTTGTATTCTGTGAAGTGACTATAAAAATAACATTATATACTCTCCTCGTGGTAGCTCAGGTGGACCTAACTTCTCCAGGCACGCTATCCTGTTCCTCCAGGGTAGTAAGGTGCAATCTGTTGAGATGTTGGTACAGCAGTACAGTCAGAGTGAGGGTGTTGTGCCCCCACTGCCATTTGCAGCTCTTTGGCTGTGGGACTGTGCTGTGAAGCAGGCACGGCCAGCGCTCTCCTGAAGGGACAAAAGGGAGTGTGAATGGCAATGCTGCAGCTCTGAGAGAAAGTGGATAAAGGGGGAAGGGTGGACTGCTCAAGCCAGTCACCCTGCTTAACAAAGTTTGTGCTCACTGAACTGTCCTATATCTCATTCCTGCGAACAAGTCCCCCAAGGAGGAGAGAGGTGGGGTTTTTTAATTATTGTAATCCTTTTGACCTCATGCATTCATGAGTTTGGTCTCTTCTTGTCAAAGTAGTTTTGCAGGTTGGCCGAATCAGGTACTATTTTCAAAGCAAATATTTTGAGTATTGTTCCTTAGCAATCAGGTAAGAATTGCCAAAGTGTGGCTTATCTTGAGCTATCATTTTCTTCATATTTTTCCATTTAATTTAACATTAAAAATACATTTATACTATACAAATCAATACACTGTAACTTTGTTCTTAGAAAGATTGTGTTTCATATGCCTATTGATGTCTAGTCCTCCTGTCCAATGAGCATTCAGGCTTCTTCACAAAATCCAGTTAGACCATATTTTCAACTTTAGACAGCGTTTAATCACTGATGTTCTGTAATACATATCAAAACTGAAAATCTGTCACCTGCAGTCCCTGTACTGCTAAACTATGTTCTCATTTGTTTATTCTTATTACCCTGGATTTGGCTTGGGATTCTAATTAATACTACTGATATGAAAGCTTATTATTTAGCTTTCCTCAGGTGCTTTGATTCACTGCTCTCATGATCTCTCGGGTGTTTCATTATAGCTGTTGGCGGAATGAAACCTAACAGTTTTTAGTATGTAAGAGTCACACTTACGAAAGTGTTTGTCCTGAACAGATCTGATATGTTATTAACAGGAAAGTATGTAAATGAAAATAGTAAAAGGGACTCAGAGTTATTGCAGCCTATCCTATTTCCCTTGTTAGTACCCTAAAAAGTTTTTAGAACAGGAGTCATTTGGAAAAGTCTCTTTACCTCCCGTTCCTTTTCAAGTACAAATTCCTTCTGTTGCTTCCTTGCAGGGCAGAAATGGCATTGAAGGGCAAGTGAATTGGGCAAAAGTGAGGACCTTTGTTCCTCAGAGACAGACAAAGGGCCAAAGAAATCTGTTTGCATTAAGGCAAGTACCAAGATCTTGGGTAATTAGAGATATAGTTAGGGTAAAGCACACTTTCCTGTACTTTGTGACTGTGTCAGAATGGGGCACAGGGACTTACAGGCTGGACCAGACAGTGCTGACCAAAGGGTTCAGAGGACAACTGGAAGCTGTTTAATATTTTTTCACTTTCTTCTGCCTTCCAGGTAAATGAACTCTCTCATCTCTATATGATTACTGTTAAACTCCACCACAGGCCCATTTCTGCAGGCAAAATACACCTGGGGGTTGTTTGGGAGCGTCTTTACTGGCTGTCTCTCTACTGGTCTTACTTGTTCAGTGGCAGTCACCAAAAAAAGCACGTGGTTCCCATGCACTGCTTCTTGTTCCAGGATGCACTAATAGAATTCCAGGTTGAAAGAGAGAAATTGTAATGTGGCACTAACCAGAAGACCTTGAGGAAATTTTTGGCCACAGTGTCAGCTGCATTGTGCAATCCTGACTCTGTGATTTCTGTTCTGGACCAATTCACATCTCCTCAGTTTAATGTTTCTCACATTCATGTGGTCTGGGGATCCACCTTTGATCCAGTCTTCTGGAATTCTGTGCTCTAGTTATGAATAGGCATTAGATGTTTGGGAACTATATGAACTAAGACTCTCTTTTTCTTAGTTTGAGATTAGGTGGGTTTGGTTTGTTCTTTAAATCCTTGGAAGAAATTACCTTCCTGGCAAATAATTTCCATTGTTTTAGATACTGTGAAATGTGATGTGGCTTATATGAGAAACTTGGTGAACTCAGTGCTATTGTCTGTTTTTCTTTGTTGTAGAGTTGAAATTAATATTGGTTCCTTGTACAAGATGTAACTCAGTCCCTGAAAATGTGATTTTCCTGTTTATGGAAACTTCTGCTCACAACATATGTATTTGGAAAGATTAAGTGGTGAAATGCAAATACACATTGCTACTGTGGTTACCCATGAAAAAAACTAAGTCTGTTCTGCCTGAAGTCTGATGGTTTTGATGCAAACTGAAGTGGGCCTTAGGTGAAGGAAATGTCTCAAGAGTAGTACCTCTAAAGAGACCCTCCTACCATTAATAGCTTCTTAATAATGGAAGCCTCTAACACACACACACACATACACACACACCCCTAAAGCGTTGCTTTCTGTAAAACTAAGGTTCAGTTAAAGAAATAGGACACTTTAGATTGTAGAGTAGCAAAGATGGATGAAATCTGAATAATTACTGCAGTTGGGTACTTATATTATTACCCAGGCAGAGAGACTGTCCTTAGTTTAAATTTGTATGACTTGTCATTACCAGTCTTCCCTCAAAAAATGAGCATGTTTAGTATGTTTAAAATGTAGCCTTGCTTTAGTATGATTACACAAAAATAACAAAAAAAGCTTGTCATCATAAAAGCATAGGATTTAATAATTAAACTTAAATGTTAAATTGGAAACACAGCTTGTAACTTAAAATATTTTCTTTGTGGAAACACCTGGGTTTATCCACAGACAGATTGACCACAAGATT
The DNA here is from genome assembly GCF_001715985.3 of Manacus vitellinus. Taxonomy (NCBI): domain Eukaryota; kingdom Metazoa; phylum Chordata; class Aves; order Passeriformes; family Pipridae; genus Manacus; species Manacus vitellinus. The sequence continues at coordinate 13,054,720 of NW_021939632.1, read as the reverse complement.
ACTGAACGCCAACGGCAATTACAGCTTTATTGGATAATGCACTGGGCAGATCCTTAGCCTCTGTAAACTGTCCCAAGAAGTTCAGAAGAGACAAATTTACAGGTGCAAATCTGACCCACAGTTTCTTTAACTGAGTGTATATATTTTTTTTCTTTTCTAACTATCAGCTTTGTATCTTTACCTAGTCATACATCAACCCTGATGTTTCTGTCTGTCTGGTAAGAATTGCATGAGTTTGGACACTGACTTGAGCTGAACTTTGGTCAAAAATGAAGCCTTTTAAATTTTAACTTCCTTGCTTAGTGTGATCTTTAATATTTAAGCAGTGCAGTTGTTAGTTCTAAATTACACCTTTAACTGCTTTTCTGAGTGCTTGCTTACAGCAAAACCCAGGCAAGCAAAGACATTGCAAACTATATTTTAAATTAAGAGTAGAGTTTAGTGAACAACTGCATTGCCTGTGTTTTCTCCCTCTAACTTTCTAACAGATATACTCTGCATCTTCTTAAACATGCAATAATTGACTGAAAATCCCTCAGTCTAGTTCACTCAGAAACAATCAGCTGCCATTTTAGTCAACAGGAAGCTGACAGGGAGAAGCGCATTGCACCCACATGGGCAATTTTGGATATATTTATGGGAAAGCTTTGAGGAGTTTTGATTCTATCTTGCAGCTCTAGTCTTGGAGAAGTCCTATTTACTGGTGTCCAGCAGGACAGAGTCCCTTTAGTTGGATAACGAGGTGCCACGGTAAAGTGAGTGGAGAAAATTTTAGATGAAGTTAACAGAGAACACCATTGTCCTGTACTGGCTCCTTCATTACTATCATTCTTCAGCAGTAAAGCATCTGGGCTGATCTGTTCATTTGTCTCTGAATGCAAATTTTGTCTTCTGAGTGCAAAGAATAATGGGTGGGAAGGGCTTGATCCACTGTCTCAGTACAGGGCTTCCCCTCACTATCAACAGCATCTCCAGCATTCCTTTTTGAGAATCCCTCTTGCCTACCATCCTGTGGGAAGTACAGATGAGTAGAAATGGTGATAGTGAATGAGGCAGGAGCAAACCTTTGGCTGCCAACTGTTTGGGAGTGAAACATAGGGAGGTGCCTCCCAAAGCTTGTATCCAGGTCACCTAAAACCTACGGTGGTGGAAGACTGCACACAGCTCCCAGTCTGGGGTTGCAGCTCCCAAGTGCTGTTTGCCCTGTCTGCGTGTTGCTGGGGTGTGAACTGATTTAAACAATTTCTCTTATAATTAAGAACGGTCAATCTGTATGTTGGCTTTACAGGCACCCATCTGTACAGAGCAGATCTGCTTGCTACCCTCAGAGGATCCCTTCCTTCCCTCCCCATCGGCCTTGTTGGGGGATTAAAGCAGCAGTGGCCCCATACACAAACGCAGCTGGTTCCGTTTGGTCAGCCTGAGCCTTGCTGTGAAACCACGACAAGAATTCCAGTAAGTTGGCAACACTGAAACACAAAGAAAACAACAATAGGAAAAGTCCTTCCGTGCAGAAAGGAATGTTTCAAGCACTGTTCCCCTACAGTGAAAGGAGAGAGGGTGGGAGGGAGGAGAGAGATTTGAAGAGGGCATGTCTCCCCCTCCCCCGGCAGCTCTGGATCTTGTGATGGAGAGATCTTATCCTCTCTTTGTGATTCAGAGGTGCCAGGAAGCTAATTGAATATTCTGATCTGCCCCCAGTGTTTCTTGTGGCTTGACCCCGGTGCTGTGTCGTACCACTACACCAAACAGCCCTGAACCTGCATAAATCACAACCTTGCAAAAGCCTGTGCTCCACATCTTCTCTCCCCACCCCCCCTTTTCCATCTTGATAGATAGAAAACCTTTACGGAAAGGTTTAGAGGGATTAGCGTCCTACAGGACCTGGAGAAAAATCACAGTCTGCTAATAAGCAGCAACATGTTCCTTTGCAACTTTTGCAGGAACAATACAAGCACCTCTACCCCTTAATTGAAACTGCCATCCATGGCAAAAAGAAGAAGAGTTAAGCTTTGAAATATTGCTTAAGTTCTGTTGCAGCATCAGCAAACAGCCATTGCAGTATAATGAGCATAGCATAATGTTCATGCAGATGATATATGGTTTCTATAATGGTGATGTTATTGAAATTAACCTGACAAAGCCTCTTGCAAGACAAGTAGACCCATTCTTCTCCCATGGTATGTATGTATGCACAGTAGTCATTGTTGACATGCATGTGTATGTGTGCACACATGCAGAGAAGGGAACAGCTCGGCATAATTAAATGTTCTACATGGAAAACTATTTCTGACTAATATAAAACAAAATAATGATTTAACTTCACACAGCTTATATATGATGCTTCTGATCCCACAAGCAAAGCCTCCAAAATGTTTGTCCTTTTACCAAGGCTGCATTCCAGCCTGAAGTATTAGGGTATCTTTATCTTTCCCCTGTGATCCTACACACTGCTCTACCCTTGTTAAGAGGGTATATGGTTCCTGAAATGGCAGCAGTAAAACACAGGCAGACATTTCATGTGTGCTGCACACACTGTTGGAGATTTCGAACTTGAGTAGGGTGTCTCCAGCTGATATCTTAAGAATTCACAGCCAAAGCACTTTACTAAACTGATTTCATCAGCTAAGAAAGTGCAGAAGTAAGTTTCATCCCTACAGTTTTCCTTTCACAGTATTTATGTGAGGAGTACTAAATTCTTAGCTTTACCCCTGCATTGATGAGTAGGTGTTGTGACGTTTTTCAGAGTTATCAAAACTACTTTTCTTGTTTGGAGCGTGCCTTTGGGACGCTAAAACCTGGGACATATTTAACTTTCTGTCTGCAATTCCCCGACCTACTCAAACTACTTGAGTACTCAAAACACAGTGTAGCACCAATGGACTCTGATACAAAGTCTACAAAGTGCAGGGACTTGGAAGCATCTTGCCTATCCTGCAAAGTGTGGAAGGAGGGGCAGAGGCAGCCTGTGGCTGCAGGGCCTGGAGCAGTGCCTGATTCCCTCATGCTAGTTCCGGGGCCGCCGGGTATAAAGAGCTTTATCCAATGTCTGGAGGGTGGGAGTTTATAGAAAACGCGATGTCTCAACAGGCGAACACGCCTTTCTCCTGGAACTAGCGGGATAAGAAAAAGACACCAGGCTCCTTGTGTTGCTGCTGTGCAGATCAGCACCCCGACCCCGGAGTCGAGGAGCCAGCTTCTGAGGAAGCTGGAGCATCCCAGCCCAGATGGGACCTCACCATCGGATGGATGGAAGAGCAGCAACTGCTTGCAAACTGCTCATATTATTCACTGCATGCATAATGCGGGGCAGTTGCCAAGGTAAGCGCTATGCTCCAGACTCTCCGGAATGGGACTTGCACCGCAAGGAGCACATCCCTCTCCGGGGACTTCTATGAGAAAAAACAAAAGTGCCTGAAAGTAGAGGGTTAACGGGCGCTGACTCAAGGAGTTCTTTCTAATAGCTAGGGAAGACAGCTGGCTCTTTCCAGGAGTCATTTGATGGAGTCGGTTTCTTAAGAATACCACAAGCGCCACCGGCTCCTTACCTTCACTTTATCTTGGTTTTAAATTACCCCAGGATGCTTTCTCTGATTGTTTTTCTGGTTTGTACAAACTTTTTTTTTTCTGATCGTACAAGACAGCAACACACAAATAGGGCTAAATTTGGAGGTGCAGCTCAGACATTGCAACTTCACTGTATAAACTCGCAGTTTTCCAGAGATGCAAGCGGGCAGTTTTTCCTGTAGCGAGTACTGCTTATGGGCTGTGGATGAGGCAAAAAATCCCCCCGCCCCAGACTTTTTGCATTTTTTCCTTGTGATCTTTGTGCCCTTCTTGCTACTGGAGTATGGGTGATTTTGCAGAGCAGAGTTCACCTGCATTCCAAGAGCTGGTTTGGTGACCACTAAAGTTGTACCTAGAGTTGTTTTTGATGAGTGCACAGGCTGCGGCACTTGCACGTAGACAGGTTGGGCTGGGGGGTGGGGGGCGGGCTATGCATGGACACGCTTGTGTACGTGTGGTATATGCAGTCATTTACAGAAGGCTATAAGAAAGAAACAGATGCTTAGTCTGGAGCACAATAAGCTCCCCTCAGTCGGTCTCAGACGCAGATTTGAAGTTGAGAGAGGGAGAACTTTTTCTCTGGGCTTTACTGTTGCTAGGCGACATCGAGGAGCATGTGACGGGCAGAGCAGGCTGAGTGCTGCTCCTGTGGTACTAATCTGGCTGCTAGGGATGGAGTAGCTGTGTCCCCAGGTCCTCTCTCCGGCCTGTGACTGCAGCCCATCTTCCTGCCTTCCCCTTCTTCCCGCACTTTAATTGCCTTGCAGTGCCAATCAAGCCTGTCTTGTTGGATAGAGTGGCTGAAGTGCATTTCCTCCACCCTGTGTATTGACCTGCAGTCCTGCTGGTTCTGTGTGTCTCTGTGTATTACGTGTGTTCAAATTGTTAATCTGCTTTCCTTGCTCAACTCTTAGTTTAAGCTCCTTAGACAGAATCAACCAAGTAATTATACTGCAACTGCTGCTAGCAGCTCCCACTTCTGAGCAGGGAAATAAGAGATAGCTAATGTGCAGCAGGAGACCTGCAAAAACTCTGGCCAAGGAGGTCACACTGGGCAGAGTTAATCCTATGCACTGTTTTACATTGGATAGAATGGAGGCTGCAGTGTAGATTAAAACTTTATTTCTTTGCTGTACAGTTGCTTGCGATTGTTCAGGACGTGGCTGGTAAATGACATGACAGAATAAGCAGAGAGAAGATTTGAACTAGTATCCATAGGTAGTGGAAGTACAGAAGTTTTTTACTTTTATAATGTCTCCCTGTTCCCCTGTCCCTTCCCCCTGCCTTCACAGTAGAATAACTGTTGAAATGAAGCAGTGTAAATGATAGTGCTTTTCCTTGATTTACCTAATTCTGATTTTACTGGAATTGAACATACAGCTTATAAACTGAGTAAAAATGCTGCTTCTCATTATTGCTAGGAGTACAGAGTCTGGTTCTGCAACCTTTGTAAGTCTTGTTGCCTGTGGGGTAATTGTTCTCAGAAAAAAATTGCTTCTGGAATCTCAAAAACTGGTTAAGTGAGGGTAGTGTCAAGCAGGAGCATCATGGGACTATGGTTAATGTTTGTTCTGAGGAATATCAAAGTGCTTCACACTCATAGTCATAAATTAGAGACAATGGATGGATGTTGTAGGTCAGCACTTTTGCAGAGAGCAAATGAGATCATTAGGGCAACTTCACATTTGAACCATGAGTTCTTTAATGTTACTGCAAAGCATACTAGATCTACATACTCATGCAATATTCTACATAGTATCTGTTACCTTGTCTAACGTGGAAGGCCTGCTGTACTTTTTTTTGATGAGTGAATATTTTTTTGTTAATGGTTAAACATCAGAGGTACTGTTATTTTAGTTTCTTTATAAAATCATTAATATATACAATAATATATAATTAATAGAAATATGCTTTTCTTTATAAAAAGAAGCTTTCTTTCTAGACACAAAGTATGAATAACATTCTTCACAAATTTAATATAGTTAGTATTTCTGTAACCTGTATAATTCAGAATACTTAAATTTCGTTCATTGCTTTTTGGTGTCCCTCAGGTCCTGATTACCTGCTTTCAACTGAGATGATGTAAATCTTCCAGAAAATAAATGTATTAGTATTAAAATCATATTAATTATTTAATAAAGGACATTGGTGTTAATTTTTGTCACAAATTCTGTTAAATTAGTGCAAGTTACAAAACAGCGCCAGCATCATCTTTTCCAGACTTGCATGTACTTACACTGAAATTCTGGCTTTGCTGCAATTTATTGCAAAATACCAAATTGCTATGTAAAGGCCAGGATTCCACTGTATTGTGTAGTTTACAATCTTTACATTGCTATTTGCATCTCCTCTCTTTCTGGCGGATACTTCTGAGGATCTTTTTATTTCTTTAGCATGCTTCATGTATAGAATCATAGATGATAAATTCACTTTACTTTGAATTACATGAGATCAGTGATTGCTTAGCCATGCTGTGTATTTTCCTTGCTCATAATCATAATCATGGAAACTTTCAAATTCTGGGAAATGCAATTGGAAATGCAAGCATTTCTATTAATGGTCTTTCTCACTACATATATGGAAATTTTTTTGAATTGTACATTCTCTATTAAGAGGCCAGAAGATCATAGCTCTGTTGACTTCTAGTGCTTATTTTTTTGCTTCTCTTTTCAATAACTCATAGTTTATGATTTTTTTAAAGGTTTCTGTTATTGATTTTTCTTGGGGGTTTTTTGTTTATTTGTTTTCTTTTAGGAAAGCTGATTAGCTGTTCTGTATGCATCCTGGCAAAATGTGACTTGTCCAGAAACTTTGCTGTAACATGAAAGTTAGTGTATCAAATTTGATTTGCATCCTAAATCTCCGCAATGATAAATCATCAGCTTAATGCATCCCAGACCAATATGAGTAAAATTTGTTACCATTATAAGGTCTCTGTTAGTCTGAGAATGAAGGCTATTCTAAGAATGAATGCATATGGTGTGATATCTCAGAGATCACCATGAACATTTGCACGAAGTGGGACAGGCCAGAAAGGAACAGGTATGATAAAACTCGAGTAGAGAAGAGGTACAGCAACTCTTTCTAGAATGGCATGGAGAAACATACTTTTCTATCAGGCATTGTAGTAGTTTAATTTCCAAATTAATAATTCAGTGGTTTTTAGACATTGTCTTCACTCAAATCTATTTAGTTTGTCTGTAGGATGATGTACAGTGACGTTGCTGTAGGCGACAGGCCACAGTCAGCATTCATACTTCCTTGTACAGCACTGAGCACAGTTAAATGACAGAGAAGCCTGTCTGTTAGATTCCACCCCTGCCAAGACCTAGTGTTTGAAGACCTTGAGTGAGACTTTCCTTGGAGACTGAGGATTTGGAAATAATGAGCAGGGAAAAAGGATGGCAAGAAAAACGAATATTGCAATGCAGTCATACAATTGAAAGGGTATTGTGCATGACCTGTGGGCTGCAGTGTTCATAATCCTGCACTAGTGCAATTTTCTTGGTTTGTCTTGGAGATGTTCTCACACAAAATCAAGAGCAAAAATCCCACTGAGTGTCCATCTACCTGGCTTTAAACTGGTTTATTTCTTGGGGTCTGACAGTTTAAAAGTACCTATCAGTGAAACACATTATAGTCTTCTCGCGTTTTAATTCATGAGTATTTCTGTGCTCTAACAGGTTTGGGTTTTTTTTTTTTTGGTTCCTTTTAATGAATAGCCCACTTGTAGTACATCTCTTGAATTTTCTTAATAATTTACCCTTTTTCTGTATTCTATTCAGTGAAGCATATCAGGTATTTGCAAAGTAATCAGCTAAAGCAAAGAATTAAGCAAACCACAGAATTTTAGTTAAAAATTGAAAGCAGTAATTGGATGACACCTGGTTAGATTTAGGTTCTATGCCAAATGCTAGGATTACAGTAGATAATTAAGCTTACAGGAGTGAAGGCAAATAGAGACAGAGCATCTAAGGAGATTTTAACTAAGATAAATGTGTGATGTGTACGATGCTTCTATTTGCCTGTAAGACAAATCAAAACCTTCTTTCATATATTGAGCTGATTGGAAATTTGAGCAATGAAATCCTACTTTAATCCAGATTTACTTGCCATGTGTTTTGCAGGAAATGAGCAAAGATTCATTTGGGGGAAAGGTAGAATGCAATTTCATTAAAGCCTTTTAATTCTTTTCCTTTTGGGCTTCCTGGACTGACATGAAATCAGTCATACTATTTGGAGCCTTTCCCTTCCGTATACCTTCTTGCACTCTTAGATTATTGCCAGATCAAAGTCTAGTGGTATTTGGGTTTTTTAACTTCTCATTCTTTAGCACTGAACCTGGAGATTTTTCTGTCAATATATATATTTTTTTTAAAATCTGAATACTCTTATTTTTAATTGAGCTGTAAGCAGGCACATTGTAGAGGAAGTTCAATTTATCTTTATGAATATTGGATCAAAATCTGTTTAGTCTTCCTACAATACTTATTTTTAGGTCTGAGAGGTTGTGATAACTTTTCAGATAGACAAATATGTAACTTGAATCATATTGTACTATCACTTTTTTAAGCTGGAGTTGTCTCTTCTTTTCCAGAGCTCTTCTTAAAACATACTGGAACCATATAGGACTTTGGATGCTTCAAAGGAAATTACACTTTCTAGAAGTTGTCATTGTTGACACTAAAGGTCCCTTCTAATTAATGATTGACAGGTTGACTTCTATTTAAAGAGAAGTGGATGTTTTTATTCCACTGCGGCTAATCAGTGATGATAATCAGATAATTTGCCAGTTTCTTTTTAGTAACTTATGCTGAATGTGGCAGATAAAGCACAAAGATACTTTTAAAGTTATTTAAAATTAATGTGCTTCTTTATATAATTTCATGACAACACATTATTCTTAAAATTTCTTGAGCTGTTTCTAGATGAAGGAATAATAAGTTTTCTTTTGAATCAACCCAGTGTGACTCCTTTAATTTAAAAGAAACTACCCTGAGTTGTACTGGTCTAAGACAGAAAATAGGATTCAGGAAGACTAAACATCTCTTTTAATAGCTTGGTATTATTTTAGATCAATTTTGAAGTCCACTTTATTATGATAATGTTAATTTTATTAATCAGTTTTTGCTTCCATATGTCAGTGCACTTTTAGAACAGTTTAAGACAACGGAGTTTCATTAGTATGCATAGAAATGCCTAATGGAATGGATAGCCTTTAGTGGATTCCTTAAGCTTTTACTGTTGGTTTCAAGGCTTTTAATGTTTTCTTTGTTTTGCAAAGCTTAAAGTGGATTAGAGATCAAGGATCACTGTTACAAGTTTTGGTTTGGATTAATGAAATGACATATAAAAGTTGACTGAAATTGTCCTACTTCTGTGACCTGTTTTATTTTATATTTTTAACATGAATAAATTGCCTTTGTTTTACAATCAAGAAGTCAGATCTTCAGCAAAAGGGCACTGTTTACAGCAGCAGTGTGTCAACCCAATTATTTCCTTGCACAAGCAGGTCATGATACTACACCCTGCTGAGTTGAGTCAGAGAATGGGGGTCCATTCCAACTGGGACTCCCTTTGATGGGGATTACAAGGTCATTCTTTTGTGGAGCAAGAAGATTGGGGGTTTCGTTGTCTTCTGTGGCATCTCTTTAAAAAAAAAAGGCATAGTCCACAAGATATCTGAGGAACTGATACATTCATTGATGTATTTAGGATCTAGGTAATGGTTTTTATCTTTATAAACCATGGTGCACATTTATCAACTCAGATAAATATACCATATAAAGTTTAGTTTATTTTGAGGAAGTATAAGACCTGCAGAACTGGAGTAGAGACATACATCAATAATCCTCCTCAGATACGTCCCGAAGAATGGGGGCATAATTTGCTATGTAAAGTTCCTGTCATTCAACACCAGTGGGAGACCCCATTTAGATCTGATCAAGCCCTTTGCCATCTAAGGGCACAGTTCTGAGAAGTGATGAGCCAAGTGAACAGTTCAGTGCTGCTTGAAGTAGGATGCCCCACTATCCTTCCCTCTCTTCTCTGATATCCCATACCCATGTTGCTGCCAACCTAGAGTTTTTGGTGTGTGCTTTGTGCTAGCGTGCCACTGCTCATCAGACCTTCTCTGAGGTGCTTTCACTTAGAAACCTGAGGGAAAACTAAACCAGACCTAGGGAATTAGGTGATTTCCTAGTGGCTTAGTGATTTTGAGCAGCATGCAGGTAGTAGTGGGGGGGATAGTTACTGGACTTTGGAAAAGAAAGAATAAGAAGGAGAGCACAAGTGAAAGAAAGAGAGGTGTTGGAAAGAGGGAGAGAAAGAGACACTGGATTCTCCTGTGATAAGTCAGTGAATTGTCTCTGCTAGCCATGCAACCACTGCCTACTGCTACTGCTACAAACTTAAAGGCAGTGCTTGGCTAGCATGCTGGTATCAAGAGTGGTCCATCAGGGCTGTAGTGAACAAGTGTAAGTGCTGCCAGAAACCCTTTTGTAAAGTTGTCTAGTGTAAACAGATGGCTTGGCTTGAGTGGGACTGCTCACATGTTCACTTTTGAGCAGGATTGTAGGGCTGTTCTCAACCTGCAATGCAATAAATGAACTGGATGATAACCAACGACATGGAATGCTGCTGCAGTTTTTGTTGGCCTTCTAGCTGTGTTATTAAAAATAACTTTTACTACTGCAAGGCCTAGTGGTTTTTAAAACCATTTCGTATGAAAGAAACAAGCTCGAGTTTATGTCTGAAATGAGTGACAAAGTCTGTGGTATCTTCCATAAAAATATTTGAACTGTTTGTATTACCTTTGCAGTTTTTAATTTTCTGCATGAATTCAGCCACAGAACACACTTTAAAGCCTTGCTGAAACTGGGTGCAATACTTTTAAACTTGTTGGCCTATTTAACTTTTTCTAATAGGAGACTTAAATCCTAAGAAATTTCATGAGGCAGTAGAGGGAGAGAGAGAGACCCAAATTACCACCCTGCTAAATGAAAAATCTTGTCATTAAACATTCTGTATGGAGACACTGACTCTCTGGCCAGCAATATAACAGGCATGGTTGCAATCTTCTAGCAGTTGTGAAAGACCTATGGAAAACTATTGCTATGAGGAAGGGATTACAATTTCAAGGCTGCAGACCTGCAGGCAAATGCCTGCAGTTCTCTGAGCAATGCTATTTGTATGTTGTGTGCTACCACTGCCATACTTGGGAGACAATGTATACCTTTCCTGTTGTTTTATGTACTTCCTTTTGAATGTAAGGACATAATGGGCAGTAGACAGTGTGCAGTAGTTGTATGTGCTTGTGTTTCCAGGGACATGGCAAGTGTAGGGCTTATGGAACTACACAAGCTAGAGCAGTTCTTCCCTACTATTCACCTCTTTGCCTGGAATGCTGCTTAGTGTAACTAGCTAATATAATGAAGGCAATTACTTAAAATATTATGCCTAGCAGCCACCAATGAAAGAAAGTAACAGCAGAATCAAGCATCCTTAAAAAAATCCAAATGGATGAGTAAATCTGATAGAGAGTTTGGATGGTTAGAGAAGATCTGACTAAAATGCTTCCATTGGTGTTGGGGAAGCAATAATGTTTCAGTGGGAGATGGTATTTCTTGTAGCTGTCCTCCTTTGATGAATTAAAGGATTTTGTCATTTTAATGTGACACATTCATTAATATTACTATTTGTGTAAAAGGATTTTTAAAGTTATTTTAAAATAGAAAACTGTAAAGAAAATATACTACACTTAGAAATGAAATAGGCAAAGGATGATTTAGTTATTACTGTTCATTTTCAGGTCTATTAAGATAAAGCTGCATTTTGTGTGAGCATATTGGACAACAGTGTTGTTTCAGTTCAGGTGATCTTGACAGGGGGTTTGGAACTAGATGATCTTTAATGTCCCTTCCAACCCAAACCATTCTGTGACTCTATGATTGTTCATTTACTCAGGCCTTCCTTAGCATATGGAATTTGCTTTTCAGGAAGCTTGATAAGGAGTGATCAGCCATTAGCTGCGAGCTGAAACAGTCTCACTACTGTATAAGGGAGAAATGTGAAGTGACAACACATCCAAAGAAATATATGTAGTTCCCAATGTCATGGGCAGTAGTAAGCAGCATTGGAATGTCTATCTAGGCACACTAGATGCTTACAGTATATAGTTTATCTGTTTACTATACTGAAACATCAGTTCTGCTTTTTTGAAAATGTTCTCACATTTTTAGCTTGCAACAAGTAACAGTCGCAATTTTTGAAGTACAAAATGATGACTAATGTCCTGTAAAGCTTTGGGACACAACTTGTCTTTTTTTTAAATCTAGAATCCTACTAATATGCTGGTGAAGAACTTTGTTGTGGATATGTGTTCTGTGGTGAGAAGACAGAAATAGCTTTCATTTTATGTGCTTACTGTATTTTATTATCTGTAAGGGAAAATGGTTTATTTTTTGCATGACAGGTTTCATTTTTCATTGAATAACTTGTGATATAATATTATAGTAAAGCTTATGATTTGGCAAAGTGCTATATGTTGCATAGCAATTTTCACTGTCATAAACTGCATTGGAAGGCTCTTACTGAGGCAAATTCTTACTGCTGCAATGACTCATCAGATTTCAGGAGTGCATGACTGAATTGAATGCAGGTCCTCATCTCAGCATGGGGTCTAATTTTGAGAAAAAACAGCACACTAGTTGGAAAATTTACTTAAAAAACAGTACAGCTCTCAAAATGAGTAGAACTTCCTGAGAAGTTTATCTGCATCTATTGGACTTTCTTAGTGATATGTACTGTACATGTTCTCTTTAAGTTGTTTAAGCACTTTTTTTTTCTATTTCCACACACTGTAGTTGTAAATACTTCCTAGTCTTGAAGATTTGCCTTGTTTGGTCATATTCCCCCCCTCCTTCTATTACCCAATTGTTATTCTACAGCAGCCTTGGGGCCATTAGCAAGATTCATTCTTATGAAAATGCTTGGGATGCTTCCTTCTGTGAGTAACTGAGGGTGTCTTTATTTCTACTGTGTTTGCTTGTTCTTCTTCCTTTTTATGTCATTTGGTCAATTAGAACAGATTTTTGCATATTTAGTATGCCATTCATGAAAAAGAAGCTTCTGAGATTTAGGAGAGCTCCTACAGTGTATGCTTCCCTGGAGTTCACAGGGCTTGCTTCACTTATGCAGCTAACACAATCACAACTGATTTGTGTGGATTAAGACACCTAATGCCAAGACAACTGGTTGAGGTTATCCAATTTAGTACAGAACATGTTCTTTACATGTAATGTGTCTGAAATACATTTTTATATTGAGAAAGCTACTGGAGGTACTGGTTCTCTTGAATTTGGCCATACAGATAAGGCCTTTACTAAATTCTCTAAGAAAGGAGTACAAATAGGTTTTATTAGTCTCATCCTGGAAAATACTTATATAAAGTTGAGATTAAAGAAAGTATCCAACAAAAATTAATGGCTGATCCTCAGTTATCACTGAAGTACAAGAAATTTGACAGTGACCTAAATGGAAGAAGGAACCTCGTCTGTTCTGTAAAAGGAATATTTACTTTATCAGTAGAAAGGAGTATCACCTCCTGTCTATTAGAATTAGCCCTTGCTTAAAGGGAATATTTCTCATTCCTGCCTTGTTCTAGGACTAAGAAGATAGTAATAGTTTATTTTTTGCTTTGAAAAAGTGTGTGAGTTGAAGCAAGATTATAAAGGACCAATTTTTATTGATTTGCTTATAGTACTGTAGGATGTAAAAGATGCATAGTATGGATATGTTCTGTTTGTCAGCACGTATGATAAATAAACTCTCATGGTTTTAAATTTAAGGAAGTTTATTTTTTTTACTTTTAGGGTCGGTGTGAATAATTTTAAAATATTAAATATCTTAACTTTTTTTTACTTTTTACAGAATGATTGGTTTTGAAGTGATAATGTAGAAACCATGCTTATTTTGTTCTGAGTACCAGAGTTTTAAGGAAAAAAAAATTAAAACAGATTTTTTTTCTCTAAGAGGTCCATACGTGGTTTATCAAAAAATTAGGAGCATTTTTTCTTTATTATTAGTTCAGGCTTATACTTTAAAAAAATAAAATTGAGTAGATTTATTAAAAAATAATTAGTAAACCATTTCTATTTTTATCAGGCTGTTTGCAGTTGTTGCTTTTTCAATTAATAAAGCTGAAGTAAGGTAGAGAGCGTGAGGATTATGAATATCTTTAACGTTGCTAGGAGGCATTTACAGTGTCATTCCTTTGAACTTGTTGTCTACAGGAGACTTCGACTCTTTTTATTTTGCAGGAAAGCTTTCCTGCTTAGTTTCAGTAGGTTAAAATCCTGAATTTCTTTAATTCTTGGATTTATGTTGAGGCATTAGCAGAAATTAATCTTTAGTCCTTTTATAACTGTATTATCTGAAAACAAATAGTTTAACATAAAGTACACTAATTTAAAGTATTTTTATGAAAGATTTTGCATGTGAGCATTACTAAAATGAGATTTGATGCTTTAGTTTTAACGATGGTTTTAGTTGACATGCAGACACAAAGCATAGACTATAATGTACATTTTCCTGGGTTTTGTTACTGCTTGGCAAGTAAAGGGAAACCATATAAATCTGCTGATGCTGCAAGGAAATGTGATATTTCTAAGTCCATATTGAAAGACAATATTTTCACTTTTGGTCTTGAATTTTAAGGTGCTTTTTATTATAAATCAGTAATTTAAAATGTAGGTATTGGATCTTGCCTATCAGAGTAGAACCCATTTATTACAGCTTCTGATACCTGTCATTCTGCTGAACACAGAATGTGGTTTACTCAAAACTAAGTCTAGCTAGTGTCAGTGAAGAACCAGATCTGTTGCTTCAAGTTCTGTCCTTTATCATTTCCACCACTGCCCCCTGACTCCCACCCCCAAATAATCTGAAATGTGCCTTGTTTCTTGTACTGTCTAATAAATGTACCAGCAACACAGAGTGTGCCTCTCATGTATGGTGCCTTTCTGGAGTGCTAACAGAGGGACAACAGGATATATGTTGGTGAGGGGAAGAACCAGGGCCATTTGGCCTCTTGGCATTGGGGCACCCAGGTGAGTTCAAGAGTCTGTCGTCTTTATGCTGCAAACTGTCTGGGTATGGCCCTTCTTTTTGTTACATCATTGTACAGCACAAGGCACAAAGAGTTCTTGAGCAGCTGTATTATTTACTAATAATAATCTCATTATATGCAATTGGATGACAATTCAGTAAAATAAATCCTACACTTCCCTATTAACATTGTGTTTCTGTCTCTCTGGCACTGCAGGTATTCTGCTACAGATTGTCCCTTGACTAGTCCCCTGTCTGCCTATTGATCTGTATACTAAGATCTTGCAGCCATGTGAAGTGGGTGCAGACACACATATGTACTGCCTTTTTGTTGATATTGTCAGTTAAAATTATTTGTCGAATATAACCTAGTTTAGAGACACATAGATACAAAAGACATTTTGTGTTGCAAGGTCTTGAAGACTGCAGATAAATCTTCTACTGCTTTCTGTAATAGCTATAAATGCTTATGTGGTCTTTTTTTGTAGATTGGAATAGTTTGTATTAAATAAAATGAAGTTTGAAGAGTGTAGAAAGATTGAAGGTTAAATATTGTCTCAAGGTATATGAAATTTAGCATAATTTTATCAGACTATTTTTTCTTATATTTTAAATAATATTTGTTCATTTGCCAATTGTAATTGCTAGCAGAATACTGCTTTTCAGTATCATAGGATATTATTATACAATAATAAGCTAAAGTTTTTCCTAAACTATGGGTTTTGTTTCTTTCTCCATTAGTGTGGGGGAACAGAGATGGAATTTACAGAGGTTCAGCTTCCCCTCCCTGAGCATTCCAAACACTTGTGCTGTTTGGCATGTAATTAAGCAAGGCAAAAATAGGATATCAAAGTGTATGGAGGGTGATTCTCCAGGATTCTTTTACCTGCAAGGCCATTGGAATGGGCTGCTCTGTTTGGGGGCTGAATGGGAGCAGAGAATACCCTTAGTTGGAAGACAGAAAGGGAGAAAAGAGAGCTTGTCACTTATTTTTCTCACTTACTTTTCTTTTTGTGAATTTTATGTGGAAGAGGTTTGTAATGCCCAGTTTGTTTGCATTTACTTGTTGAAAACCTGAAGATGTATTAAAAGTGGAACTGTTCAGTTGAAAAGATATTGCCTTGAAGAACATTACTCTTTTAAATTAAAAAGAAAAATCTGTAGAGGGAGTTGATTCCTAAAGTGTAAAGTAATTGCAGCAGTGTAAGTTTGATTTTTGAGTGGACAGTTTGAGAGTGGTACAATCTACCCTGGGCTTAATACATTCCTCATTACTTTAAATCCTTCATTCAGGCTTAACTGTTAAAGAAGTGTTAGCAGTTCTCAAAGGTATTGTGAGTACAAGGAAGGGAGAACGAATGAGGGGGGGTTTGGCCTATTCTGTGGAGTCAGAATGAACAGTCATGACCCTTAATCTGTGGATGACAAATGTAATTCAAAAGATTTGTAGTCAGAGTTAAAAGTGTGAGGGACTTCAAGGTTGAATGGGCAGGTAGAAAATGTGTGAAAAGAATAGAAAGGGCTAGAACTGTTCAGGAAGGAACTGCAAGGACTCTAAAGTAATGCAGAGTAGCAAAGAGTAAGGCTGTATTGGTTTCTACTGTAAGTCAAACATAACATTCTGGTTTTGATACAAGATGATTGAATTTAAGATATTTCTACAGAAACATTGGCACAAATGAAGCCCAGTGAAGGTTGAGAGGGTGTGGTGGACTGCCTTCCTATTGAAGACTGTAGCCCTATGGGTTAGAGCACTGTGCTGTGAAATGTATGAAGCTATTAACCTCTCTCTCTTCTGCTTGAGTTCCCTATGACTTGGAGTTCCCCGTGACACTGAGTAACATTCATTAGCTTCTAAAGGTTGACTGTCATCCTCTAATGGCAGTGGGGTTTGTCTTAGGCAGTGGTTTACCATAGGATACTTCATTCGTATGCAGGCAGCAATTGTTGCAGAACAGAAGGTGAATAGTGCTTGTATTGCATTATTTCCTTTGGTAAAAGATGCATTTACTTTTAATAAATTAAAAGTGAAAAAGATATTTTATTTAGTTTGTGTTTTGTTCAATCTTTGCTCTGGCAAAATCGCTATCATGTTACTTTATTCCAGTGGAAAATGACTACCTGACATAATCTTTGTTCAAGCAGCTTTCCCAGAGCCAGTAATGTAAGACCTTGTTTTACCTGAGCAACTTCTGAATCTTAAATATCCACTCAGAATCTCTTACAGAAGAATCCCAGACACAGAGAACAATGGAAAGTCTAGTGACACAATCAGCATAAAGTCCAAATATAGTAAGTGTAGGAAGAAGTTTAGAAATAAGGCTTTGGGCTATATTTTTGCAATGATGGTTCTGATCTTTGATTTGCATTTTTCAGTATTAGACTGGCTTATATTAAATATTATCTCATATATTTGTTATAGCCTTGGTGTCTTCCTGAATATTGAGCAGTCGAAACAGATCTTACCTTTCCAAATTATTTTTGTTGATGCCCAGAGATTCTTCATATATATTCTGGTGTCATTTTAAGGTCTGCCATGCATTTTAGCCTGTATTTTACTAATGCTTTAATGACAGTGAGAATTATGGTAATAGTAGAGCAACACCAAAAATTCAATCATTTCTGAAATTCAAACTTTCAAAAGTCACTCAAAATCTTTTCTATTAGCAAATTTTAAGCATGACAGTGAAGACTGATTATTTTATTGCTCCTTTTAAAACTCAATGGTTATTTCCTCCGGCAATCTTACTAACAGGATTCTGTTTGCCTAAAAGAAGTGTCTGGTTTTATCAGCATTTGTCAGAGTAAATCTGAATTCCCATGTAAATTAGGTCATTAGTATTAATTTTTATCAATATCTGACTGATAATTGAGCTGTCTTGCCATTAAAAAAAAACCCACAAAAACTCTTATGAAAAGGAAAACCTTCAAAAAAATTACTAATGACTAAATCTGGAGTGAATTGAGGCTTCAAATAACGTCCATAAACAAGCTAATATCCCTTGTCTTCTGACAGTCCCCACTCTTGCTGAAACCCAGGTGCTGCAGGCTCACGTTGCATAGCATATACCAAACCTGGTTATTGCTGACATGGTTATTTTTCTTTCATTCTGGGTATTTCTCCTGGGTATTAGTAGGAGTAATTTTGTAATCATGCATTCTTCTCCTGATTACTTTCTCCTTTATCAAAGTTAGAATTGTTTTTGACCACAGTTGAAGCATAAGCTTTTTAGAACCTTTGTGAGAAGTGCCCTTGATATTTTTACTTCTTTCATATTATTTGTTTTCAAAGATTATCTCTTTAATGAATTTACATAATTATCTGCTATGTCATTTTTTTTGTTCTGAAGATAATATAAAACAGTGGTAAGTATCAGTCTTTCATATTTTTATAGGTATTTCAGAGCTCTTTGCCTTCAGTTATAAGTAAGCGTAGAAGACAACACTGTAAAGCCTAATGCCATAATTAAATGAGTTATAACAGTTCTGCTGAAGAATTATATAATGGACATTGATACAGCACTTACTGTATGTAGGTGTGAGCAACTTAAACTATGATTCTGCAAAGTATTACAGAGTGTAGCAGAACTGTGTGATTCTCAGGTTTTGTGTTAACATTCACTTACCATTTCTCATACTGTACAAAGGCTGCTGTGTTTATAATGCTTTTAAAAAAGTTTATCAGTGTTATCTTCTCATTTTAATCACTAGAAGGGTATGTTTAACTACAGGAACTTAATACAAGATAGGCAAAATAAATTGCCAGTGTTGTACATAGTGCTTGAATTTTTTTAGCTAATTATTATTTAGAAATAATGTACAAATTACTCATATTGATTGCTTATAAGCATGTGTTTATTTAAAAATTCTAATCATGTGGATGCAGATTTAATTCTCTATTGTAACTTCTTAAGTAAGTGACTATGAATATTCCAGTAGTTTTGAAAACAATAATATATTAAATATACAAGCAGATTTAGTGTTTGCTTTGCTTAGTAATTGCAATTGATAAATGGTGGTTTATGTGTTGTGTTTATTAGAGCTTTAACTGCTAATCTTATATGAAAATATTGCTTTGTAGGGCAAAATTCAGGGAGAGGGCCTGGGATTCCAGAGTGAACTTGTACATTCCTTCAGGGCATTTTTGCAAGGGAGGTTGTTGTGTTTTAAAGGTAGTTGATAAGAGACCTGCACCACCAACCCCAGACCTGCACCACCAACCACCATCATGCATTAGTCTATAGAAGGTATTTGGGTGAACATACTCCTGTACCACTCCGTACCACCATTTATCCAAGTGAAATTTTTGACCATTTGCAGGATACATTATAAATCAGGATGTCACTACCAGACAATCAGATTTGAACATTCCTTGCATAAAGTAGCTTGCCTATATCCCTTAGGAATACATCACTTAACTGTGTTTATGTGACAGTGTTGATATGCCTGGTTTTACATGAAAGTTAGGGTAGTGTGTTATTTATGTCATCACAAATTCATGAAGTAGGTGGTTGTGCTTTATATATACTGAGGTTATCTTCTCTGGACAAATCATTCAGAATAATTGAAAGATGTAGTTTTATCTTATGGCTGTTAATTAAATCAGGAAACAGGACTTTTTTTTCTTCAGAGTTGGACTTTGCTACTACCTCAGGTTTTTTCAGTGTTCCCTTCTCTGAGGTGCTGACAACAGATTAACATGAAACAGAGCCGCTGTTGAACCTAATTATGTTATAGCTCATTGTTTTGGGGACCTATAAAACTGTTCACTCCCTTTTTATGAGGCCATAGTCACAATGAAAGGCCATAAACAGTGCCTTTTCTCTTTCCTATGGGACTGGAGATTTCATTAGTTGACTAATAAAGGCCTGATCGAGCTGCATTTACACCTGGGAATGAATGATTCTTTATCAGGTCTTAATCCTTAGTAGATCAAGCAGGAGGGAATGACAGCAGGACAGCTTTTGATCAGCCATAAATGGCTGAAAGCTTAATTTTTTAAAAATTATTTGCTATTCAGATCTTGACTGGAGACATGCTTCCTTGTTTTTCAGAGAAAAGATTTTAAATATGTGGACATTGTTAAAAAACAAAACAAACCTGAGATCTTTCTACACTTTGAAGCATTTACTGCTGAAACAAGATTTCCACATTAGCTAAAAGGATTATTATCATTATTATTATTTTAAAATCCTCATAGACTTTGGAGACCACTAATGTTTAACATGTTTAGTCCTTAGAAATAACATGCAAAATGATTCCCTACCTTTATTTAAAGTCTATACTGCTTGGGAATTTAACATTGATACATTCCTGCTAAATAGGTTTTTATAATGTAGGTGCTCTTCTGAGAGTTGTTTAGGTTAATTTTCCTTTTTTAAAATTGTTTTTGTTTTTTTTTGTATAATATAAAAATATAAAAATTATTGAAATTTTCTAACAATTTAGTTGGGAATGTCCTGTAATGTTTAGAGATGGTTATTTACTTTTTTTGTTTGACTGAGTGTATAGAGATCTTTTTTACCTATGTACTTTTTAATAGTTTTTGTATTATTGTAATATCATTTTCTCTCCTTTCTGTGCCACAAAGCAGTGGATAGATGACAGTTGTTTAGCAGGAATGAACGTCACTGTCTGTGTTGATGTGCCTGTGCTGCTAACCTGCTCGTTCCTCTGGTTTACCACAGGCTGTGAGCGGGGGCAGTTTCGCTGTGGGAATGGCCGCTGTATTCCCGCGGATTGGAGGTGTGATGGGGCCAGAGACTGCTCGGATGACACAGATGAAGCTGGTTGCCGTAAGTGAAACAAATACAGAGCAACTGTTTTGTAATATAATTATTAAGATCCCAATGTACATGGGGTACAAGAATGAATATTGAAGAGGGAGAAAACTCGTCTTGAGATACTGCAGGATCTCTTTGAGTCATATGTAATGAGTTTATTTGCTTTGGTAGTCAGAAAATCAAGTACTGCTCAGCTTCTAACATGACTTAATCTTTTCTTAAAAATCTGACTGTCCAATAATGCAATTTCATTTTGTGACTAACGTTCTAAGTAGATGTAGAAATGTATTGTATTCTATTACTGCAGTAATCCTGAATATTGCATGTGTACACAGCTATATCAGCATCGCTTGTGGTCCAAATCTTTGGATTTTTCAAGCCCTGGAAAACAAACTCTGCCTACTGCACCTGAAGTAGAGTTGTGCTTAGCTGTCCAGAGTTGGCTGTGCTGTGCCAGCAGCTCAGGGACAGTTGTATTCATATGGACTGTAATATCCATGCACAAAGATTCTCTCAAGCTAAATGGAAAAGTGTGAGGATGAAGAATTTTCTTCCACAGTCTGTTTTCAGGAACTCACCTGCATTTTACCTTCTTGGATACAGTTTTTTTTTAGGTCTTGTGTGTTGGTGCAGTTATCAGCCCACTTACAGTTTTTGCCCCTCAGCTGATGGGGAGTAAGAAAGACTACTTTATGTCAGTTCTTTTCACATTGTATTATTTTTTTACTGCTTGACCCATATAATAATTGGAGGTCATTGACATGGCTTGGCAGTCTGATTTGTTGCATAGCACTTTAGTTAGCCTAAAAAAAGCAGTGCAGTTCTGGGTGAAGAATGCCTTTAAACTGAATGGTGTTGTCCTATAGCCTTTTTTTTTTCTTTCTAGCTGTTTCAACTAGACATAATATTATGTATCAACTTAGTTCTGAGCTGCAACTGAAAAGAAGTCACTGGGCTTTGAAAAAGGAGTAGATAAAATTCATCTTGACTTTGTGAAAGATAAAAAAAAAACCCAAACAAAAAAACTAACAAAAATCAGGACCCTTACTACATTTGTCATAGTTATAAACATGAAATTTTTCTCGTTTTAATTCATGTGATGAATTAGGAAGACGAAAATTAAACTTTTCAATTTTTTTCAGTTAATTGTACTTCTAAAAACAGTATGTTAGTGTGCCATAGGTAGTAGGGCACATCAGGTGTAGCAAGATAGTTTTAAACTGTTTAAAACTGGTCTGAGATTAAAATAATATTAAAAGATTATTCTTTGGTTCCCAAAGCAGGAATTAAAAAAGTATGCAAGAAGTATATGTCTAGTATGTGATCTATTTTATCCCTCCAATTAGTTTACCTCTAATGTTATTTTGTTCTTTGCAACTCTAAATCTACAAATTTTCTCCCTTGATGCTTTAGTTACACTGGGAGTTGTGCTTACACATCATCCCATGAGCACAAAGTGTTTCTAGTTAACCTTGCACAACTGCAAAAACACAATCCTGAGAAAAAAAGATGGTTAAGACCAGGGTCCTGTCTACTGGACTGTGTTATGCTAGTGATTCTTCCCAGGGTTATTAACTAGGGACAGAGTAGGCTGTAATACAGTTTCAAACATTTATTTTGATCTTTCTCTTTGATGGGTTCCTTTTTGTTTGTCTATTTGAAAAGTACAGGGTGGAGCTGGGACAATAATTCAGATTGTTCTGACCTGGCCCTCACTCTTTCCTCATGAATTCACAGGGAAGAATCACAAGCTTGTCTTGAAAGGCCTTCTTCCTACCAGGGATAGAGCACCTGAGGTGGAGTGACAGCAATTGAACAGACCCGTGTGAGACTAGGGAGGCTAGTGGGACTCCATAGATTACTGAAAAAAAAAGGGGCTCTGCTGGAGGGCAGTTCAGAACCTGAACCTCTTTGGGGCCTGCCTTCTAGAGGAGCCTGGGTTTCTAGGAGAGGATATAAAGCTGAACATTCCCGTGCAGAAGTTCACTAAGCTGAGTTTTGCCTTTGAGCATCCTTTTGCTGGTCCCCTTTCCCCTCTTGGGTCTGTCTGTTTTCTTTGATCTGTTAAATGCTTCATGTGTTTTGTGGAACTTAAAGTTCATCAACACTTGAACTTTAAGCTTTCTTTTCTCTTATGCAATTATTTTCTCTGAAAGTGCCTTCCCAGGTGTCTGTGAAATGACTTTTTTTCTTTGCTTACACTAGCCCACCCTACCTGTGAGGGAAATCAGTTTCAGTGTCAGACTGATGGCGAATGTATTCCACAGTCATGGGTTTGTGATGATGAGGAGGACTGTGAAGATGGCTCAGATGAGCATCAACAATGTCGTAAGTATTTTAAGTTTTATGTTATACTAGCTTTGTGAAATAAGGTAATTTACATAGCATCACATTGAGAACATACACAAACAAGCCTGCTGGAAGTATTGAAGAGTCTCTCTAAAGTGTTTCTAGAAATTAAATGATCTGAAGTCTGAAGTAGATAGAATACAGAAAATACGTCCAAAAATACACCCCCAGATATTGAAATCTGAAAATTACTGATGTTTCAGTTAATTAAAAAAAGAAAAATAAACAGTGTATATTAGTTTTACACTTGATACAAAATTTAGTAGTTTTAAAAACAGTGAAATAGACATAATACTATGATGTCTGCTTTATCTGTTACCTAACAAAATTCACACTGGCATCTTAGAACTATATATAAAAAAACCTGAGAATGATTATTGCACCAAATTACATTCTCTGCATTATTGCATAAGATGGGGTGTTCTGAAGAACTGGTTTCCTGCTACTTCTAGTATTAGAATTTACTTTAATTGATGAGGATAAGATTAATTTATTTTCATTTTGATTCTATGTATAATTTTTTTATCATTTCTTTAAACTGAACAACTCTGGAGCAACTCACCAACCCCTGGGGAGGTTCAAAGTTTTAAGTTTGGAAGGATTTTGCTCACAGACTTGGTTTGTGCTTTTATATCTTGATACTTGTTCCCACTGAGGATGGAAAAATTTCGATGAAAGTTAACTGCCTTTTGCTCCTCTCTTCTTCTGAGAAGGTGTCAGCACAGCTGCTGGTTATGTTTTAACTAAGGAATCTGTAGATAGAAAATGCAAAATGAGCAAAAACTCTGACTTTTGAACGAGGTCACTGTAACATTGTTCTCCATGTACTAGTTAATCATGAGTGTTAGTAACTACACAGTGGCACTGTGCTGCTGCCATTTTTGAGTAATCTCCTGGTATTTGTCTTTGTTCTTCTAAAGGGACTTTTTATCTCTGTGTTTGGGAAACCTAGAGGAGCTTTTCCTCCTTGAAATATTAAAAATTTTTCCTGAGAAAACTAGCCGACAGCTCTGGAAGTCATATGTGCAGAATTAAAACAAATTGTTTTACTTTACTGTCTTGCTCTTGTTTTCCCTCATGACCCTAGTATCCCAGTAGCTGATCTTACTTTGAGAACACTGCTGGCAGAAGGCAGCATAGAGAGCCCCTGTAGAGCAGCAGATGCCCAAATGTCCGTGTATAGACTGGGATATGTTGAGATATAGCATGAGTTTGAAGGAAACATGTGCAGGTGGCAGAGGGAAGGAAAAGTTTGCTGTAAGTTTGCCCTTCAGCTATATCTTCACATATTCAATTACTTTGCCTAAAAAGAACTGAAAGTTTGATTTAACTGTAGTGGAATGAAGGTGGAATTGAACAATTTTACGTGGTTGCTTGTCACTGACACCTGTCATCATAAGACCGTCATAATCATTCTTGATCCTCTCTTAGTTATAAATGTAAACAATTTGTGCCTGTTGAGGCCCTGGCTGTATTAGAAAGCAGTGCCTTACCTTCAGCTCTGCTGTGTTTTATGGTGTGACATTCTGATTGACCAAATAACTTAGTTACTGACAGATTTTGACCCAGTAAATAAAATAATAGAGAAAACTTTAAATCATTGAGAATTAGTAATTTAATGTTTTTGGCAGAACAATTGTAGGGAGGTAATTTTTAACCTGGGGGTCAACCCCTTCAGTGAGAAAAGCAGTGAACTTGCTGACTTACAGAAGGCCTCACAGAGCTATCCTATCTGCCATGTACTTGTCAAATGTTCTTCAGTCTCCCTGAAATATCAGTACATGAGAGGAGAAAGTGCTGATATTTATGAGAAAGATTAAGAAGTTAAAGAGGAAGAAAGATAATGCTTTTCTTCATAAAAAGCCTTGGTTGATGGAAAAGACTGATGGAGTGCCTGTTTCTTGCAGCGGGAAGGACGTGCTCAAGTGAGCAGTTCACGTGTTCCAATGGACAGTGTGTCCCGAGCACATACTGGTGCGATCGAGTAGAGGACTGCATTGATGGAACAGATGAAAGAGCCTGCCGTGAGTGTTAATTCTTAGCATGAGATCTGGTTTCATCTCATCTCTCTGGCATTTTAATAAATTTGTAAGATTAAAGGGCCTGTTGATAGACAAGATGACCACAATATGCTTCTTGTTACAAGAGTTTCATTTCAGATTCTCTTGTGTATTGAAACTGGTGTAGTGATACAGATCCTTTATCGCAGAACTCAAATGCAAACTGCCACCACAGGATTGGGGCTTCTTGTTTCTCATCATTTGAAAGATAATTATTACTGCATTGGGAAAAAGTAACCATATTTAATTGACTTATAGCTTTGGGACATTCAGGGCTAACTTTGCCAAATTTTTTCATATTCTTTTTTCCTGCTTCTTGTGAAATCAGTAGTAGTTATAACCTGTGTAGAAAATCAGAATTTGACTCCAAATCATTTTTTTGAGGAACTTTCACCCTTTCAAAAGCATTTGTATTCTAGACTGCAGCTTCCTGTGGAGATAATTTGGTCATACTGTATTCAGACAAGTTGTTTATATTGTGCCAACAACATGTAGATGGACAAGTAGTTTTTTTGAATCTAACTTCCTCAGAATTGAGTTGGCCTAACTGGTGACAGTCTCCCTAGATCCTGGCCTAGATTAAATACTGATGGAAAGGAAAGCTGGCCACAGAATAGAGACCAGAAATGTTTTTGTCTAATATGTACACAGCAGTGTGTAACAACATATCTGTTCATTGTTAGTACTAAGGACAACATTCACACACCCTGAGTGACATCTAACACATAAGCTGCTATTCCAGCTGTTAGAATTTAGTGTGCCTTTGGGAAAAAGACATAACTGCGTAGTTCGCTCAGAACCAGACCCAGGATGGGAGGTGAGGAAAAGAGGATAGGATGCTAAGGGATGGATAAAGGAGCAAGAAATAAAATGTTGTTAAGGCTGAGCTTAGAGGAAAAAAGGTCATGTGCACATGCTGTATAAAGGAAAACTAGAGTATTGCATGGTCAGCCAACTGCTAGTGTGTTTTATCCCTGACTCACAAGTGACTAAAAGGTATACTATGTAGATTGAAAAGTGATTTAGAACTATATGATAGTCTGGAATAAAATGTTGCTGAGTCATCCAGCTTGGAATTTATTATGTGGTAGACCCACAGCCAGTTCTGAAGTCACCAACACAAATGCCTAAAAGATTCCAAGTACCCCATATCATTGCTGGAAGAATATCTTCTGTAGATTGGTATTTTTTCTCTCAAAGTTTAGAGGAAGAAAAGAGATGGGTAACTTTGTTTAACAAATCTATGACACATTAAAAAAAATCCTGAAGAAAAGATATTTTTTTAAAAAATGCAGTATCTGTGATAAGAAAGGGGAACTGCTGAACGTCTCTGAGAAACCTGTGAGTAGTCATTGAATAGAATGTGGAACACTCAGATGCCACAGTGTGATTGTTATAATGCAGTAAACCTATGGCAGGCTGGGAGTGGAGTCCTAAGGGTAATAGTTTTTAAGACTAGAAGCTGCTGTGATGTTTGAAAATTGAAGTGTGCATTTTATTTCATTCTCATCTAAGTAAATTAAAAAGGCAGTTAGGAAGGGGCCCTCTAGATATGTTAATAGTAGCACTCTACTCCTGTGTGGGAAACCCACTGCATCATTGCTGCATCAGCCAGTAGGCCCCGTGACTGTTGTGAAGACAGCATATTTAGCCCCAGGGAGAGGGACTGTCTCCTATCATTCAACAGCCTCTACTCTGGTTTATTAGGCTATGTGTTGACAGTCCCTCTAAGACAGAAGAATGACTGTGACTTGGAACACTGAGAGTAGCTGTGTTGGACTAGTTTAAAGAAATGTGACAGTGCTGAAGACAAGAAGATCAAGAAGAATGTAATGACAAGACCCTTGAGGAAGGCTGATTAATTTTATTACCTTTTTTTCTTTGCAAGGCCTGGAACTTTAAACAGAAGCCATAACATGGGATTAACAGTTTGGTGATTTTATGATTAACCGTACAGTAGGGATTAGTGTAAGTGTTCGATTTTTGCAGCAGATTCTAATACTTGCTTTGACTATTATTTTTCCCCACTGTTTAGTCCATTTCCTTTTCCACAGTATCTGATATAAACAAATATGAGGAATATTACTATTTTAACCTTTTCATTTGTCATTAGTTTTTCCTTATTTAATATGTACTAAAAGGTTTCATAAATACAAATGAATCATCTATGAAAAACAAAAGAAAAAAGCTATTTATAATTGATTGTTATTTCATGGAGCATAACAAAATGCAAATGTATGTCCATTTACTTATGCCTTGCACTCACTGATCTGTCCTGAAGCAGATTTAGATAGTAAAGAAGATAAAGTTTTGTTGCCGAATAGGTTACACTATTTAAGAAACTAGTCAAATGCAAAATGTCACCAATATAAAGTAACTCTGCAATTAAATGTGTAAAAAAATAGAACAAAGGAATTCAGAGCCCTAGTCCATTTTACTGCTAATAGGATTAACAGCAAGGGAAAACTGCCCATGCAGGGGCTAAGATAAACATCAGAACAATGTTTCAGCTACAGGTCATTTAATTAGTGCATTGAAGCTGTTTTAATTTCATAAAATTGTGGGGTTTAATTTTCTTTAAATACATGTATCAGGCTGTTTTTCTAGCTTTTTAAAATAGTCAGCAGCTAGCAAATATTTTAATTTTAAAACGTCAGAAACATAAAATGAAATGGGAGACTATTTGGGGTAGCAAATACTTTTTGGGAGTAAGTAGTCAAAACTGGTGTCATTTTTCTGTGTTACATACTTTATTTCTCTCAGTTTAAGGTAGAATTCTCTCTCCTGCCTCAGCTTCGTAGTTGAAAAATGAAAATCCCAGCCCTGTCCATTTTGCTTTGCTGTGACTGACAGAATAATGTATCCTTCCTGGATACAGCTCTGGCAGCTGAGCACTGCTCTGAGGCTGTAAGGGAGGAAGGGGAAGTATGTTAAAGACATGTTGTTTGAGGCTGATGGGCTGAGTGTGAGCCTAGAGACTCTATATTTTTGATTCTAATTTTCATGTTGAGTTGCTACCATAGGTCAACTGTTGAACCTGTTACTTTTTGCCTCTTGTTTGCTGTGCTAAATAGCTGTTGTGGTCAGGAAGTAGGCAGCCAGCTCTGGGATTAATTTGCAGAGATCAGGGTGAAAGTGAACAGAGATCAAGAACTGAAGAAATCATAGGGGATGTAGTCCAAGAAAGAAGAAAAAGGCCATGGCTTTTTTCCTACCGGGAAGTAGCAAAACTGGATTGTGGTAAGAAAGGCAACCAAAGACTAGAGTGTCAGGGATCAAAATCAGGAACTAAGGCCAGGAATGAGAGTCTAGTCTAGTCAGTCTGCCAGCTCTGAAAGCATCTCTGCTATGAACACTGCTTAGCATCATCTAGCTCACAGGATTCTTGGACTTGGAGTAAGTCCTCCTCCTGGTGTCTCCAATAGTCCGTGAGCTGTCTGGGCAATGTTTTGCCACCTGTAAGGTGGTGGGTGACTCATGGCAGTGAGTCAAAGGGATTTAATTAATTTTATTTTGTAAAATGTTTTGGAATGTTGCTGCAATAAAAGACACTTGTGAGTAGGAAATTGCCATTTATTATTATTTTTTTATTTCTCCTACTTGTAACATGGATTAGGATTACAGAAGGTTACACTTTTTGACTATGTGACAGAAATTAGCTTCTGCTGAATCAAAAACCATTTGCAACTGTTTCCTGTTGCTGTTTTCATATGGACTTATTTCCAGCTTGCAGAACAAAAGTGTTAGACAGAAAGCAAAATAATGTAGGTTTAGCAAGTCCTGTGACATAAGTTTCAAGCATCTTCCACGGGTCAATGGAAACATGCCATTTCAAAGGGATTTGCAGCTGTTGCCCCAAAACAGTTAAAAGGAACAAGGTGCCTCATCTGTCACTTGTGCTGGCGTTTGCCAGTTTGTGTTTTGCAACTGAAGTGCTGGCATGCCTGGGGAGACAAATTGTGTAGAAATATTTTGGCTAAGAAAGAGATGCCTGAGAGAAAGGGAGAGAAAGAAGAGCTCCTTTTCTTCCTGAGCATTGGGAATGAACATAGGGGAAAATAATTTCCTTCTGTTTTCACATATTGTCTTCTATAATTGTGATGACTAGGGAAACATTTTTTCTTTTTAGTTTTCTGTAAAATTATCCACAGGTTCTTGGGAGGAAAAGATAAAGGAAACAGTTTCATGTTGGAGGCTCTTGACCATTAAAACCAAGGTGAAAGAAAACAGTGTTTATGTTTTTTCTGTCCCTTCACTTTTAATGCCATGTTCAGTCTTATACTGTCTCCTTTCACTCTCTCCTCTTGTACAGCTGTATTCTCAGACCTCCTTGGGTGCAAACTACCTACCTTCTTGTCCTTTTAACTCAGAACCTTATCCTTCCTTTTTAGCTCTTTCCAATTCAACTGTCACCAACGCAGAAAAAAAGAAGTTCAGTTCCCTGGAAGAGAACCCTTTCAGGTCACTCACAGAGCACAGAGACTTTTTCCATGTGCCCCCTACAACAGAGGCAGTATCATCAGTTTCTCTGATTGGTGTCAGTTCTTGCATAGCAGTGGGTTTTTATACTCAAATAAATCAATCTTGAATTGGGTGCGTGCAGAGAAACCTTAGTTTAAACAAAAATTCAAGTAAAAGCTAGGAAATGTTTATTGTGCAAGCCCCAAAGCAGTGCCTAATGTAAGAGCTCCCCACTTAAATTCAAAATGTCATGATAATCAGTTTCCAGACTTTGTTTGCTAAAGAGCTTTTCATTAAGCTAAATTGTATAGGTCTTCTGGTTTAGAGTTCATCCTGTTCCTACCCTCCTCACTGCTAAGGTTCAGATTCTTTTTTTCCTTTTAAGAAGTTCCCATTTGGTGATAGGAGTAGAAGAACTAGGCTCATTCATTGCTGATACTTTCAAAATTTTGGACAGAAAGAAAGGGAGTTTAAGTTCAGTTTTTTTGCAGTTGAAGGACAGGCATTCCTTTGTTTTCAGATATCCTAGCAGTGTTATGAAGTTCTGTTTTGGCTTCCTTCAGTCTCTCAGCATCGACACCACAAACACAATGCCATAGGTGCATCTTGTGTGTGATTTCCATAGGGGCCTTAGCTAGACACCACTGGAAAGTGGTTTGCCCTCACAGAAACCAGCATTTCTTGCTTAATTCTTTTACTTTTGCTACTTCTCCTCACATAAAAATAACCCAGCTACTGTGGAACTGTCCTGATGGCACAGATGCTCCCGAAACCTGCAGTGCATTGGCTACAGCCTTTGGTGTAGCTCACAACTTTGCCATTATTCATGAGGATTAGTTCTTAATGCCCAAAATAATTAAAACCATTTTATTAAGATAATATGCTATAAGGTACAAAGAGTACAATGTACAATGCATAATGCAGTGAAAAATATCTTTCAGATCAGTGAGCAGGCCGTGATCAGAACTATAATTTACTAAGCACCATCTTTTGACAGAGAATTGGGAATGGGATTACCTGTACAGAATTTAAAAATTAAATTAATCTCCACTGGGCTTTTCAAAGAATATTCTTGCTTGTGCAAGTACAATTAAAATAAAGAATCTGTATGCCAAGTAGATTTGAAAAGAAAATAAGGAAAAAGAAGCTTTTGTTCACATTTTGGTAAAACACCAATTTAGTCAGAATGTATATTTTCAACTGTCTTCAAAACATCTTTATTTATTGTTCTGTTTGATATTTTTACAGTAATATGCATTTATACAATACACTAGATTATATAATATAATAAAGATTTTTCCAGGCTGAGGACATTGCCAGGCTTGTTGCTGGAGAGAAGATGTTGACAGTGTCTTCCTTCTTCTAAGGGAGTTTAGTATAGGCTTGAGAAAATCTCATTACTGACTAGATCCTTAGTTTGCCTGTGCATTCTTGAAGAAGCAGGTGCTTCAAGGCAATGGGTTCAGCTGTCTATTTGCTTGACATTTAGTCCATCAGAAACAGCATAGAGCATCACTGGAGGTATTTCTGTGGCATATGAAGAAAAATGGAGAAAATCACAAAGCTGTCCAATATAAATCCCTTAGAAGCTTTTCTGCTTCAGTGCAGTTACGAGCACATACCTTATATTCTTCTTTTTCTTCAATGTGCCCTGTAATACTAACAGTATTCTTGTACTGCCATAGCTATTTCCCCTGGGAACTAACACCAGAAGGCCACAGGTAGCATGTTTTGAATTCCAGGGGTATGAACGAAAATGTGCCTAGATGAGATCCTGCTCCATCTGCTTTATTAACTCTCAGGGAAGTAAAATGGGATAAGAATTCAAACTGAAAATCTAAAAGGTACAAAATGTAATTTGGCTCTTCTGTGTCTTGAGTTCATTTATCTTCTGTATAGAGACAAGGGTTCAATAAAACTCACTTCTAAAATCAGCAATTATTTGCTTTCATACTTGCCATTTGGCCAAAATAATTAATTGTTGTGTATATGGCAATGAGCTAAACTATGAGCTCATGTTCTCCCACTCAGCTCTACCATGTACCTATGCTTAGTTTGTTAGATAGTTCCACTGAACTCACTGACTGCTTGTATAAAGAGGTATTTTCAGAATTTGTTTCAGATAATCCCTTGTATTGGCCTGTAAGTCATCTACATAAGTAGAATATGAAAAAACTGAAAAATCATTATTTCTGCAGAATCTGTTTTCTTTTCTGAAGGAGAAAAGCAAGTAATAAAAAAGAGAGGTCCTAACATAGACCATGGACCTGGAAGTTTAGTATCCTTGGCTTATTTAGAACAAGTCCGTAAAAACCTGAAATATCTGAGTTTGAGAACTCATGACATTCTAAGTGGACCTAGGAACTGTAAATTTCTGGAATTCCTTTGCTATTTAAACACTTTTATAAAGATCAAGAAAGTGTAAAACAGAGGTACAAATAAATTAAACAAATGTTCACTGCTTGCTCTCTTGTTGTGTTGCATTGTTTTCTGTCATATTGTGAACTGTTTGCGTTGCAAATCTTTTTGGGATGTGGGAGGGCATCTAATTTTTCCCTTGTTGCTTGCAAGGTTTTGTAGCATCTGTCTAGAGGATATTTTTTGAATATCTGTTGGGGAAGAGAGTAAAGGGATTGTTAGTCAGTACTAGTACAGGAAGTTTTGTATTACCTTTTTGTTTTTCTTTAAATCAAGATATTCTGTTGACACTGAATGTGTATGACTCATTAGAGTCTAAGATTCATGCTAATACTAAAGGATTTTTATTGCAGACTACCCAAGATGCGAACAGTTATCATGTGCAAATGGAGCATGTTTTAATGCAAGCCAGCGATGTGATGGCAAAGTTGATTGCAGAGATTCTTCTGATGAAGCTAATTGCAGTAAGTACCGTGTGCAGAGTGATCCCAAACAAATATGCTTTATAGACCTCCTTTTAGAGTTAAAGACTGTAGTTTTCTGACAGATTTTCTTTATGTCTTTTTGTGCTAAAATGTCTTTCAGCCCATGGCTGTACCAGCACGCAGTTTCAGTGTGCTAATGGAGAATGCATCCCTCGAGCCTTCATCTGTGACCATGATGATGACTGTGGAGACAGGAGTGATGAAAACTCTTGCAGTATGTTTTGGGGTTTTTTTCAGTTTCTTTAACTGTTTTACTAAGAACTGGTTCAAGCAAATAGCAGGAAGTAGATTGCTTGGCTATACAGCCATCAAAAGCTAGTCACTCTTCTACAATGACTTTTTTGTATAGAAAGATCAAAATTGCAGTACTACTTTGATATACTTCTTTCAGGTTGTCTTTGCTGCTAAGTCCCTGGGTGTAAGGTTACTATTTGAATTTTCTGGATTCAGTGACAGTTTGCTTCTTCATACAGTTTCACTTCTTCATTCTGTTGTCATATTCTTAATTTCAGCATGACCCAGAGATAATTCCTTTGCTCTGAAATACCAATTAGCTGCAGCATGCTATTGTTTTTTGTCCAGATTGATTTGACTCTTAACATTTTTATTTTCTGATAAATGGAATGAATATTCTAGAATTATTCCTAGTGACTATAATGTACAACTTTATGGACTGATAACTGTACAGATACTTGTCCTTGAGATGTTCATGTGAGGTCTTCAATTGACTGCTCCATTTCTGGAAATTTCTTGCTCATTCTTTTCTTCACGATCAGGGTATCCTAAAATACTGCATCTCCAGCCAGAATCATGGCTGTACAGTTATCACTTGTGTGAGCTATATAGAAAGGTCCCTCACTGCTTATAGGATCTAAGTTAGTTTTCTATTTTGTGTTGCAGGAAGGTCACATGTTATCATGTAGTTACTCTGTGCTACCAAGGGCATCACA
>NW_021939632.1:12300470-12420161 GCF_001715985.3 Manacus vitellinus | reverse complement strand
TGTGCCGAGCCGTGTGTGCCGAGCCGTGTGTGCCGAGCCGTGTGTGCCGAGCTGTGCGGGACGCTCCGTGGCACGGTTGTCAGTGCGCCGAGGGGTTTGCACCGAGTTTGCAAGACCGCAGAACTTGTCCTAATGGCAGTGCCGCACCTGCGTGCACCTGTGTTCAACTTGGTTCAGCGATTTTGCCAGTGGGCCAGGTGTCTGTTTAGTTTTTATTTATGGGATGCATCCATAGTTTTGCATTGCTGATACTCTACATAGAATGAGGTGTTTTGCATGCTAACCAGTGATGTAGAGATATACAGGTAAGGTACCAGAGGCCCTGGAGAAGTGAAGACCTAGAATGAACCATAGAGACCGGAGACTCTATGGCAATGAACAGCTCAGCCATGGTCAGCTAACGAAATGCAGGCCTGGAGCTGGACAAAAGTGGGTTTGGGGGTAACAAAGAAATAGTATCTGACATATCTAAAAGGCAATGTATGTATTAAATTCAGGTGTGGAATTAGAGCTACAGACCAGTGAAAAAAGAGAAAGGGAGAAAAGTGAGTTAGCAAAGATAAAAATGATATTAAGTAGAACCTAGAGGATGAAGAAGAAATCATAAACCTGGACATCATACTTCTCCTGGCCAAGGACTCCAAATGCTCACAAGTCACTGTTGTCACGCTAACTTGGAATGCAACTGATCAGGAGATCCAAAGGAGCAGTGGAAGGGTGAATGTAACAGCAAGAGAGGAGCACAACAACTTTAACTGCATTATTACCACTTTTTTTCTATAACTAGTAATTATTAGACTCCTAAGATTTCAGTTACAGTAAATGTCTCTTCCCTCTTTTCCTACCTCTTTCTCTAAAAAGCCAGATGAAATGCTAGAAAAGATTTCAGAAATATGTTTTATTGCTGGATTCTTTTCAGTGTTGGTTGTCTTCATACACTGTTTTGGAATTTGTTTGTCAGGTAGATCCCCTTGCCTAGTTTCGTGCTTTATTTGCTGATTCAAAAGGTTGTGGAGGTTTATTAATTCCGAATGGCTTGCTATTGTATTTCATGCTTTTTAGAAAGGTTTCTAAAATTAAATAACCTCTCAAGTTAATCTGGTCATAAGTAAATGTTTATTAAGTCCTTAATGAAGGAATTTATTGCTGATACTAATATTATATTATATTTATAGACAGAATTCCTTGTTTAGTCATACCAGATGCAGGTACCCTCATCTTTGCTGAATTCAGAACTGCTGGTACTGTTGAACAACCTGAAAGTCATGTCCTTTTCTTTCACAGCAGCTTTTTAATGCAAATTTTATTCTGGTGAGACTGATGCACCACAGTGATAGATTTTTTTCCTCACACTCTTCAACTGTTTACTTTTTTTCTTTTGTGGTAATGAGGCATTTGAGTTTACTGTGTCCAGTGTGAAGATTCAATACACACACTTTTGTTTGGAATGAAATAACGAGAAATGTTTTAAATGCTTATGGATTTAGACACTGTGTAATAGCTCAGTCAAAATGTCTTTTTTCCTAGCAGATGACTTTTATTACTAGAGGAACTACCTCAAGCCTTAAAAAAGTATGGTGTTAAAAATACATATCAAAAAGTATCAGGTTTTTTTACTCTTTGTTAAAGCAGGAAGGGTTTTTTTAACCTTTGATGTCAGCCATATTGTTATCTTGAAAAAACCCCAAACCCAACAAATATACTTTATTTACTGTTAAGAGTTTGACAAACGTTGCAGGACTGACTAAAACATTAAACAGCTACAACTTTATAACTCCTGCAAAGAAGGAGGAAATATGAAAAATAATACTAAAAAGAAAGCTCTTTGTAGTGAGTAGAACATAAATGTCATTGTTTTTAATATTTTAAACTTATCTAAAATTGTAAAGAGAAATTCACATATCCTCTCTGAATTTTATGCTCATGTTAAAAGAGTAGCCTTTGAGGTTCAACACAAGCTTTTCGCAAGTATATACACAGCTCAGTGTGTAAGTTAACTAAATCATTAAAAAGAAAGACAAACCACCACATAACAGCTAAATATCCTAAACATATGAGGAAAAAAAATAGCACACCGGAAATATGAGTCTGTTCATGAAAGTGCCTTACAGTACACATAATATATTCTGAAGTTTAGCAGAGCTCTTAATACCCTGATAAACTGGGGGAGTTTCTTGTGTCCCAGTTAGCACACAAGACCATAATTTAGCTTTCAATCCCATAAGTTAGAAGAGTTCAACAATTCTTTCAGAAAAATGATACAGCACTCTTGAAAAGTATAAAGGACATACAGGAGCTGAACTGCTCTTATTCACAGCAGAAACAGTATAAGAAATGTAATCCCCATACAGCCCTGTCAGCAGGATTTCTTTCTGTCCTGGATCAACAGGGGTGGCAGAAGTCAGGAATCATACCTGTTAAATCATTGTTTTAGCTGTTAAAACAGCCAACAAGATGTAATCTGCGGGCTAAATATTGGTACTGGGGACCCTGGCAGACAGTAGGAACTATGCTGAAATTCATCTCCAAAAAAAAAAAAAAAAGGAAACAAAATTCTGTATATCCTTTAGCGTTTAACCTCAGATTTTAGGAGAGCAATACTGTAGTACTGAGGCATGTTATACTGGCAGATCTTTTACATCAAACTGTAAAATAACCTTTTAGAGATAAATGTTATTTCACTCATCTGTTCTGTTCAGGTTTGAATATTTAACTGATGCAAGGATGCAGTGCTGCCTTTACAGATCTAGGGGAGGAATATTTGATTATTTATTTTTAAATGTGTTACAGTTTGCTATTCAGCCTCATTTGGTAAACCATTTCTTAATATCATGCAGATGTATGCTGTGAGATGCAAATCACAGTTATGTGATAGGTGCTATATAGACAAGTAAGGAAACAAAGTTCTTGTCCCCTCATGGTCTCTTCTGAAGTGCATTGGGATCTGATTTCACACTGCATAACAAAGTGTTTCCTTTCATTATTTTATCTGCCATGTATTATGTCAGCTGGAAGGAGGTGATCTCCCCATAAACAAAGCAAGGCAACTTCCTTTGTGTGCAGTGAGTCCTTCAAGATGCTTGTTTATCTACAGTGATCAGCTGCAAGCACAGCTTCCATTTATATAGTGTCCTTCATAGCAATGTCACCATGAACATAATGAATATACTTGGAAGTATTTAAAAACTCCATAAATATATATTTCTTTGTGACTGCCTTCAACAGTGATATAAGGTAGGCCTTTTGAATGGAAGAATGGAGGGTGGTGGAGTGTTTTTTCAGATCTAAGCAATTCTGCTTTGCATGAGTGACCAGGACATATGAAGAACATTTTTTTTCTCCATTGCTCCATTCAATTTAGATATTTTTATCTTTGTTTTAAATGTATTAGAGTTTTTATTGTTCTCCACCCCATATTTAATTTTTTGTTGGATCAACTGTTTTGACAAGCATTTGCACTAATACCTAAGAAATTAATTATAAAAAATTACTCCAGCTCTCAGCTGGGTTAACCAAGAGAGAAGAGCCTTCACATAACAGTCAGTGGCTGAATCCAGCTGGCAAAAATCAATGTGGTTCTGTTTAATCATGATTAATGTTTTCACTTATTTTTTCATTTTGCATGCAATTTTCTTTTTAAGGCTCTTGGAGGATGATTTGGCAATTGCTACTCAAACCAGAGAGCTTGATTCTGTGTCATGTGATTTGCTTACCAGCAAGGGGATGTGACCAGTAGTGGAATGTGACTTGTCCTTAATTTCCATTTTCTCAAAGGACACAGTTACCAGAATTCAGGATTGTTGTCCCTTGGTACTGCTCTGCAAAGGTTGGAATTGTTATCACTGGTAGTATTTTGTGATTGACACACAGGACTGTTTCTGTTACCCTTATTTTCATTGAAGATCATCTTAAGAGAAATTATTCACGTTTCTGTTTCTGTTGTGGCATCCACATAGATTAGAATGCTGCCCAGCAAGGGGCTGGGAACATGGGTATCAAAATTTTTTGCAGAGATAGAAGAACTACATCAGGAACATTTGTCTGTGTGCTCTTGCTTATCATCTGGAAGAAAAATTTGTCCAAAGTCTCAGTCCCAAACAGCTTGTAATGCAAGTAGAGGAGCAATAAAAGGAAAAATGGAATATATGGATAGAAAGAATGAGGGGAAAAACAGTGAAGCCATCACATTATAAAACAGTTTAGTGGTACTGAGCTTGCTAGTTCTATGTATACACAGCTGGTGTTACGGTAATTTCCTGATTGCTTGTGGTTCTACTTATGTATTCATGAGTATTTATCTATTTAAATACATACAGACATATGACATTCATATATTACATTAAAAGAACATTAAGTTTGAAAATGAAAATGCCTGAATTCAAAAGCTATCTGGTATAGTCTTTAATTTTGTGATTTGTATTTTTCTTAGGACTCTTACCTTATTCAGAGAATGGAAGGGATGAATCCTGCTACTTGCAGGATTGTTTAGTATTTTGATTTATTGAATTATTAAACATATGATCTCAGGATTTATTGATTACAATCTCCAATGTATCTTCTAGTTGCTGCAGCAATTCAGAAAGAAGTCCTAATAAGAATGTTCTCCCGGCTATATATCACCAGGACATGATGTGTACCATAAAAAAATAACGTGACATGTTGCAACGGAAAACTATATTGCAAATGTAGTTGAAATAGAACAATATCAAAATTGAGACACTAGATTGATTTAAGTTTATTCAGATGAAAGGTATTTTTTAGTGTGGGCAAAATTCTATGCTCTTACCAGGTATTCTTCCTGGAAATGGAGAAAGCCTTTTGGGGAAAGCTTTAAAAATAAATCAATCTGTCTGTCCTTTCCTGTGTGCAGAAAGCTTCTCCTCAAATAGATAACATTAGACAAAATTATAAGCAATTGAAAACAGCATTTTTTAAATGGCAAGTGTGCAAAACTATTACTAGAATGGAACTACCTTTCCCCACAATTAAAATGCATACATGCCTGCATAGGATAGAATAAAACATAGATTTTTAACACCACAGCTTAACAGGATAATATTACTTGAGTAAGAGTGTGTAATTTACAGAAATCACCCCAGACAGGTGTTGGTGTTTTTTTCTGCTCCACCAAATAATTTAATGTGTGTTAAGGCAGAATCATTCTAGAAAGTTATTGGAAATTCTAGTATTTGTTTTTATCATTCCAAGACTTGAATCGGGAGGAATTAATCCTAATATTTTAAAACTTAAAAGTCCAGCAGTCCATAAAGCATGATATTTTGATGACAGTCTCTAACAGTTTTCAGAACTTTCAAGTCGATCCAGATTTTGAATTTCCAGACCTCAACCTGTTTAATTGTATTTGGCACATATATAAGTATGTCTTCAGCAAATCTGTTAAAGGAAAATTAAAGTTGCAAATTCAACCACTCAGTTGTTAGTAAATGGTAAAATTATGGTTGTCTATTTGACCTTATTTTATGACCCAGTGAATTATGATTACTTTTTAGAAATTATGGTCGCATAATATTGAATCAATAATATAGTAGGTATTAGTAAATACAGTAATACATTTACCTACATTTGGACAAAATCAATAAAGGTACAGGAGGTGCAGAGCTTCATCCATTAGTCATCTTTTCTGTGTAGCCATATCAAAAAAAGCAATACTACGTCATTTCTGTCTCTTGTAGGTGACAATGGAATTTGTAGCTGGTTAAAGAAAATGCTTTGTTTGCTGGAGTACTGCAGTAGTCTTGAAATGTCGTCACAGAACATAGATGTCTGGACACCTAAACCCAACCTCTTCTAATTGCTTGGAAGATATTTGGAAGAAGTTTATAAAGCTGAGTTTTCTTACACAGGCATTCACAAATAAGGTAAATTATCCCTGTTATTTTTTTACCTCAGTTTCCTATCTTGACATCTATAGTGCACATATACTTTCATTAAAAGTAAAAAAAATAAGATACAGAATCACAGTATTGTTAGGGTTGGAAGGGACCTCTGGAAATCATCTAGTCCAACCCCCTGCCAAGACAGGGTCACCTAGAGCAGGCGGCACAGGAACATGTCTGGGTGGGTTTTCAGTATCTTCAGAGAGGGAGACTCCACGGCCTCCCTGGGCAGCCTGTTCCAGTGCTCTGCCACCCTCAATGTAAAGAAGTTCTTCCTCATGTTAAAGTGGAACTTCTTGTGTTTTAGTTTATGACCATTGCTTCTCGTCCTGTCACTGGGCACCACTGAAAAGAGCCTGACACCCTCCTCTTGGCACTCACCTTTGAGATACTGCTGCATTCTGCAGTATGTTAGCTTATAACATTAGTATTTTTAAATATAGTTTGCCATACATTATTGAACATACAAATGTTCATATCATGATACCTCCAAAAACATGTAAAGGTATTCTTGGTTGTTGTCTTAATACCTCACTTTGAAGAAAACAATTTAGACTTCGTATTCTGGCCCAAGAAGCTGAGTCCGTGCTGTTTCTGTTTTATGGCATGCTGTTGGCATGGATAGCTGCCAGAGCCTATTAAAGCAACTTTTCATTACCTTCTCTCCAGGCACACAAAACTCACTGCTCACCATGGCAAAATACTTTTCTCAGTCAAAGCCACCAAGACTCAGTCTGTAGCTTTCAGTACAGGAGTACTGTCCTACCAAGTTAGAACAGCAGCTTATAGGACACAATAAGGAAAAGGGATTCTAAACAGTATATGACACTATGTATGTGCTATTTCCTCTTTAATATTGCTTTGTGAAAAACTGTACAAAACCTCTTAAGATTGGAACTGCAAAAATTACTTTTTGTGTTCATCTATATAAGCAGAATTCATAGCTATCTGTTTCTTCCTTTTTATCTAATATCCTGTAGAGGTCTGAACTGTGATCACAGAAAGAAACTGGAAGCATATTTTAAGGGGTAAGAGACTATTTCATATAGATTAGTTATTTTTCTTGTTACCATATGTGCACTAGTGTTACAATTAAGTACTTTGTTTACTGCTCTATTCGCTCGTGGTACAGCTATACCTCCGTTCCCCTCCCTGTAAAGTTTTTAACTGTTTCATCTTTTGTACTGAAAATTCTTTTTTTTTTTTTTTCAGATGACTTTCTTGATAATGAAATTTTGTATTTGGTCAATTTTTTTCTATAATAAGGATGACTGGAAAAACTACCTTCTTTTCACTTTGGAATATGCAGTTTCTGTGGGGAAGGAATGGCTCTTTCATAGATATCTGTTGTGATAGAATATTATTCCTTTTCAGCATCATACATTTTATCACATGAATCATTTTATCAGCCTAAAAGTAATTTAAGCGGCTACTGATAGAGATGGTTACAGTGCTAAGAGACAGAAGGTAAACAGAAGGTAAATTTAAACAGATTATAAAATTTTGAAAATAACCTGCTGCAAATGTATAGTAGATTTTTCATGTCTGTTTTAAATAAAATTGTAGTGTGCTTAGGTAATGAAATCCAAATTCAAAGTAAATGTGAAGACTTTATTCTCTCTTACTCTCTCACACCCTACTCTAAGAGAGGGGAGGTGAAGAAGCTGTAGGAATTATGGTCCATCGTGAGGTAAGGCTGAATTTTTCACCTCTTTTCCTGTAGCAGTACATTACACAGGTGCCTTATTTTTTTATTTAAAGACTATATTGAAAAATTCAGATCTTTCATGGTTAACTTGTCGTTTACTCTTTTAGAAAGCCCAAAAGTAAGGTCAGTCTGATTATGTTTCCAAGCACATTTTAACACAGATCTACTCTCTAAAACATTTAAAAATGCTTTTCATGTCAAAATCATTAAATGTAACCCACATACAAAGTGAAATGCTATTAGTGAAAATCAATAAAACTCACCTGAAGTGTTAAACTTAGGTGCCTCTTAAGGGATGAAAGCATTAAAAGAGACAAAGGTTTTAATCTGTCTCTTTTTGTCTTTGTGTTTTCCTGTTTTTGTGAGTGTACCCAGGGTAGTTAATGTTTTTGCAATTATACCTAACAGCTGGAAGTATACTTGACTGAAATGGCCAAAATCTTTTATCAGTAATTCTGATAATTATCCTGCACTTTGAAAATAAGACCTGAACTATAATTATTTCTGGCAGGGATATTTCAAGAAATGTTCTGTGTTAGAATAAGGCAGATCCTTAGTATGGCTTTAATGTCTACCCTGAGCACTGTTATTTAAGATAACTAGTGTAGGTCTGCCTATTGATATATAAGAAGAAGATGAATGCTTAACAGAAGACATACAAGGTATGTACACTTTTTGGAGTAATCAAGTATTAGCTTTAAGCAAGTTCCTCTCCTGGGAAGAGTCCAGCTGTATAGTAAAAGTGTTATTTAGGTCCCTCTATGGTTTTGAGGATGCCCCTGACTCTATAAAGACTCCAAAGAGATTAGTTGATGTGCTGCATCTCTAAAAACAATTTAAATAGCTCTAAGTAAGCCTTTGTGCCAATTATGTTAATGAAGCTGCAAAGGGACTGCAAATTTAGAAGTCCTCTAAAGTCCAGTGCTGGCCTAGCCATTAAATCAGGCTCTTTAATCTCTCTAATTGGTGCTTTAGAGTATAG
Organism: Manacus vitellinus; assembly: GCF_001715985.3. NCBI lineage: Eukaryota > Metazoa > Chordata > Aves > Passeriformes > Pipridae > Manacus > Manacus vitellinus. The sequence continues at coordinate 12,411,574 of NW_021939632.1, read as the reverse complement.
AAGAATATATGAACCCTGCTGTGTTCTAAAAGCTGTAGAGCATCTTCACTAGCCAATAATACCCAGTGAAAATAGACTTCTCAGACTCCAAGCCTCCTTTACTAAATAATGATGTGGAAAAGTTTCATTTCACTGCTACCTGTCAGTGCAGTTTTGCCTGTTGAACAGTGCTTGGCTGCACCTGTGCTGGAAATGGATCAGCTCTGACCTCCATGACTGTAAGGTTCCTGTCCTAGGCATAGCTACATATCCTGTCCATGAGACAATACTTAGGAGTAGCCAGAAATTCTTGTCTCACTGACAGATTAGGGAGTTCAGTGCCATGATTCCTCTCAAGAGCCATCAAGCCTCTCCTCACAGAATGAGACTTTTACAAACTGATGACCAGTTATTTAAACTCAGGTACTAAAACTTTGATAGCCCAGATGATTAGTTAAAGCTGTTTAAACTTAGAATAACAACTTTATCTCACAAAAGTATGGTTCTAATGGATGCTAGTTCTTTTAAAACCATAAAGACCAGCTCCTTGGCTGCAGTAAATGTGTATGGTTTCACCAAAATTCATAGGGCTTTTTGGCAGCTAAGGAGTTACTATCAATTTAGTATTTAATTTAGAGAATATCAGTAAGGTTACTACTTTCTAGCTACAGATTTTATGCCAATCTCACTTCCAGCTGCTATATGCATTCTTTTCACAGTGTGACTTCTGTAGTGGTAATATATGTGTGCATTAGGGTGACTCAGGCATATGCCATTACCCATCTCTTTTGCCTTGCTTGGAAAAGGGAGTAAGGTTCAGTGAGTTCCAGCCTTGTCTTGTCTCTGATTGCTTCTGCTTTAAGCTTCTGGCTCAAGTTCTGAAGAACTCTTATACTTCATTTTTTTTTTCAGATAATGTTCATTCTTTTGTAATTTTTTATTGCCCATGGCTATTAGTTTTCTAGAACAGGTTTACAGGGTGTCATCCTTATGATTTGTATAAGAACTCCAAGACAGTATAATGGGGCTTGTGCTTCAAAGAAAGAATTATATAATATAATTTAATTTTTCCTTAACATCCACCCTCACTACTGGAAGAAGAAAAAAAGGCTACTCGCTGAGAGAAGAGAATGCAAAGCTAATGAATCCACTAGGGGAAGGCTCTGCATTTCTGTGTCCATCCTATGCTAAGCAGAGTCTCGATCATGGAATATCAAAAGAGATTTGCCCTGTATGGTATGTCATTTATGTATGTTGTCTTTTAAATAATATTCCCTCTGGGAATAAAAAATTTTCTGTAGTCTTGTTTTTTTTCTACTATTTCATCAAAACCTTTATTTCAGTCGTCTCTAGCTGGCAAAAAGGAACACACTTTTTCTGTAACTCATTTTCTATTTTGCTTAGGTCTATATATTGTAGGTCTATATATTGTAAAGATATTTTTAGAGGCATTAATTTCTTGGTGTAAATGAGTTTTTACTATCATAACTGATATTTGTCGCTCCTCTAAAATTGTTGTATACAAGTCTGAATTCATCAGAATATGCAAAAGGATGGAAAATGGCACAGGTACAAATGTTGCAACCATATTAGCTTTTCACTTGAATTATTGACTTGATCACACCTACATATGTGCACATAAACAAATACCATTTCATCCGTAAGATCGCTTCTCTTTCCTAACTAATACAGTCAAGACCAATCTTATATCTAATAAGAAACTTTGAGAAATGGGGGAGATTTGAAAGTTTAGTTAATGTAGAAGGCTAAATGTTCCAGACAAATTCCATTGATTTTCTTTGGGCATACATTTTCTGAGATTTTTTTTGTTGTCTCAGCAGGAATTTTTTTGATGTTATTTTTAGTTGTGTTATCTACTCAAAAAGCAAACAACATATTTTAGCTCTATTTACTCTCTTGGGTTTTAAAAAATAATTTATCATGGTTACAGCCAAATGGGGTGAGAAATAAGAGAGAGTTCTCCTGCAAAAATAATTCTAAAATGTTCACATTTGGCTGTAGACTAATACTTTTTAATAAAGTTCTCAAATAAAGTGGTATTGGAGTGCCTTGTGTGAAGGCTTTTCTTGTGACAACATTCATTTTAAGGGGTCTTTCTGTATTTCTGCATTTCATGAGAATACTCTGAAGTAGTATACTCTTAAAGTATTCTTGTGGAAGAAGTACTATGTATAGCTTTTCTCTTGCGTGATACTTTATCATTGTTTCTGTGCAGGTGTGGAAGAGTGACGTGGACATCCTACTTACCCAAAATCTTGTTGCCTTGGACAATGAGTTGCAGTGCAGCAGGTATTTTGTTCTAGAACTCTGCGCAATAATTTCTTAAATATTTTAACATCAGCCTGTCTTTCCTGCAAATTTTTTCAAACACCTGCCTGTGTCAGATACTTCAGGAGTTATTTTAAAAACTGTATTTTGATTATCCTTCCTTTTCACTCACACTTCAGTTGAAAATATTTATTGCATGAAGAATTTCATACACTATTTAAGGAAAATCATATGTATAAATTCATATTGAAAAAACTTCACAAAATACTTTTTTGTAAAGTACTTTTTTATTATGCATTGTCAACAGTTAATGATATGTTGCTGTTTCATGCAAGCTGGTGTTAAGAGAGCAAATGTTAATCCATAAGCATAGGTTTTAAGGAAAAAAGTGTGAGGTCTGCATAAGTTTGTACAGGTTTAAGGATGAAACTGGAGAGCTGCTTCAGTTAAAATGACATTGAATTAGTTACAGAGACAACCACTAGTATTAATTGCTCAGTGTCCCCAAACCTTGTTCCAGTTCTGCCCAGGTTGTTTGGTTTTATCCTGGGTTAAAATTTACACACTCTGGGGGATTTTTCTGTCATTCATAGCAGCTCTAGGAATATAGCAAAACATTACTGTTCCCCAGCCCGCTGTACTATTCAATAACAAGTCCATTTCAAACTAAATAGTGCATGATAATCCAGAAACACAAACAAAAAACCAAACACCACCCCCCCAAAAGCCCAACCAAACCCAGACTTTCTACTATGAGTTAACACAACAAATGTACATAGTTTGTCATGGAGCAACAGCTCAGTTACAATAATAATACATAAGAAAAAAAACTATGGAATTTTTTGTGCACACCAGGTGCTTCACATCTGAAGTCATTACAAATGATAAATATTAAAATTTATTGTTTCTCCAGGATGGTCATGTAGTAAAATATTCTTTGCAATGTTCAGAAATGTAGAAAAACAAGATTTTTTTTTAATTACTGACTGAAAAAATTTTATCTTGTGCATCTTTATTGCCTTAAATATAAACTAAGTAGATAAAATCTGCTTAATTGACAGTATAATTGTATTATTTTTTATGAAATCTCTGGATATTAAATTCTTCAAGGAGGACTAAAATAACTGGACTGAAGAAATGCCTATTTATGACATACTTTATAATGAGTGACAAACATGCCTGACTATTTAGCTGGTTTAATAATTTTCATCATAAAATCTATTTCTTTTAATTTGTTGCCCTACAGTGAGCTGTTTGAACTTGACTTTCTTGCCTTGGAATGATGGAACAGCAGTATGTCTTGAGCACAGTAAATCTAAGCTTGTTTTTATGTCATTCTTTGCCACTTTTTTTATTTCACTTCCTTGACAAGCATTAATATAATTCAGTTCTGTATCACAATTTCCACGTTCTTTTGAATATGGTGTGCAGGAGCTTTTACTTATGTCTACAGAGTCTATTAGACCACAGTTTAAAACCAGGTTGTCTTTTTTAAGAAAAGATGTTTTCATAGTGTTAGATAAAATAGTATATAAATTTTTGTCTTTTTTGTTATATTTGGATTCCTCTCCAATGCACACCAACTCGATATCAGCAGGCAATGTTGTATTAGTTGCCTCCTTTAAACCTAATGTGCTATTAGTATGAGACTTCTGAAAAGTGGCATCATTGTTAAATTGAGCAAGACTCTTAGAGGTAACGGCATCTTCATCTTTTGAGTCCTGTTCATCCTGTGAAACAGTTACAGTATCACTAGAATAGCTCTCATGAGGTTCATACATCTCAAATATTTCTTCATTTCCAGACTGACTGTCCAGCTTTGCAAAGGCATACTGTGATTCAGTGCAAATCACAGGGCTTACCGTTGTCTTAGTCATAGCTGAGAGAGTTGTTTCCTCTCTACAAATGTTTAGATGTGAAAAAGTGGCATAATTATTATTGTTGTTGTTATTCAAGCTGCATTCTTTGTGATTCCTTTGTACTGTTACATCATCAATATTAGTAACCTGTACAACTTCTGAATCATCAATTTCATTAATTTTTTTCCCTTGCTCCTTCCCAGTACTATTCACAATCACATTATCACCTTCCTTAATATCCTTTCCACTTTCCTCCTTATTCTGTGATGCTTCTGGTTTATTCAGCTTATCTGGCGTGTTCCCAGCTTTCTCATCATTTCCCTTATTGCCTGCTTCATTTTTGTTTGCTTCTTTTTCAGACAGAGAGCTAAAGGATGAGGGTTGATTTTGTTGTGCATTTGCAGTGTTATTTTTGTTTTGCTCCATCTCAGTGTGTTTTTTCTGAGGTTCGATTTTGTTGCCCAGAGGTTTATTTGTGTTCAAACTAGAATTTTCTTGAACAAAACCTTCTGGGGGCCACTTTGACTTATTTACTTTAGCTACTTCTTCAATAGAAAATGTTTTCTTAGATGTTTCATCATCTGTTGAAGGAGGCCATGACATCTTTAATTTACCTCTTTCTGTGGATTTTTTCAAATTATTATCCAAAATATCAGCATGAGCACCTTCAGTGCCTGAGTACAAGTCTTTATCAACTTCTGTAATTGGTTTAGGATCAATGGGTATACTGTTAATGGGATTTGTTTCTTCAGTATGAGTACTGTCAACTGAACTTTGTTGATCCTTAGAACTCCATAATTCTTTATGCTGCTTGTGTCCAAAACCTTCATCATAATTTCCTTTTGACTTGAAAAGTTGCTTAAAATGGGGTTTACAATATATTTTTCCATGAAGTGATGCATAATTTCCCAAGCTGCCAAATGCAAGAAAATCAGTTTTATACTTCTACATATCATAAACTACCGTGAACTTTACATTTTATTTGCTATTTCAAGCACCTCTATATATCAGTACATATAAAGAAAGGAAGAGCAAAAAGAGAGCAAATTCAATGTATTGTCCAATTCTGACCACACACCTTCCCTGCTTTTACTTGTGATGTCCCATACTATCTCAAAGTCAAAATGAAGGAGAAGAGTCATGCTTGGTGATTTAAGAAAGAACATAAACTCACTCAGTTGTTGCACAGCCTAAGTTTCAAATAGAAATGTTCCACAGCACAATTTTTCTTTTTAGCCTTTTTGCAAATTACAGAAATTTGTGTTTAATTATATTTGGATTCCCAAATGAAGTAAAGGAAATGTGTGTAACTAACCCTCAATGTGTTAAAGTCAAAACTGTTGGCCTTTGCAGTTTGATAGAGCAATAAGTCCTGCATCTCATACAAAGGTTGCAGAGTGGTTTGCTAATGCAGAGAACCATCATAACTCCTTTTACAGATGAGGGAAATTAGGAGAAAATCTGGTGTGTTCAGATCCACCCAAGTTTCTGTGTCTGCTGCTTCCTGAAGGTCTGTAACAGTCAGTAAGAAGTAACGTGCAGAAGAATTTGGAAGGTACTGGGATGAAGCAGTTCTTTAGAGAATTTAAAGAACTTGTTCCCTGCCACAGGGCAGATGTGAGGAGCAGAGAAGAAAAGGGGAATTCAGGATACCTCCCTGTCAATCCAACACAGTTGAAAATAATTTCACCATCTGTATTTATACTCATAAGCAGAGTTCTGTGGGTGGACATGCAGTTACTTCTTACCTCAATTGACTGCCACAGTGATGACATCGGAAACATGATTTGTGAAAATTCTGCTTGTCAGCAACAAGACATTCCATTGGGTAAACTCTCTGTTGGCAGAGTTTGCATGTTTCATTTTCTTGAATCTGCAGTTTCTAGAACCACATATTAAAAAGGTTCAAGTTAGTTTAAGCCACGTTATGATTTGATTTTAACAAATATCCATATATTTTGTTAGAACATTATCCACTTTCCATTAGCTGATATCTTAGGTGGTAATTATAGGGCTTCATTTTTGTTCAACTAACAGTAAAGCCTAGGAAGTGAAAAACTATTTACCTTTCCCTTTGCAGGAATCCATGCATTTGAAAGGACTATTCACTTCATCAGGTACAATATTTTCCATTTATTTGTTATAACTAATTATTTTGTGAAATGAGATAGGATAATAAAAGGTTTTATAGTATAAGTGGAATTGAGTATAATGTATTTACAATCTTTGAATGTACAATGTGATGGAAAGATCAATAAACAGGTGCAGATGTTTGAAATTCTGATGAAGAAGTTTTGCTTAACTATACCAAAAACACATTAGGGATTACTGCTTTTGTGGTAACCTGAAGACTGTGCACTCATATGGTCTAGATATGTTATGGAAATAATTATTTTTTAGTTTTACTATTTTAATTTCCAGACCTGATACTTTTTTTCAGTTAAATTTTAATACTGAGATAGCTACATTTATATTAGCAGCTATATCAAATTCTTTCTTCTATGAATCACAGTTAATTATAAAGGAAACTATTTCTCTATAAAGCACGAAATATGAGTAGAAAGTTTTTTTCATACTAGTAAGGGGCAGAAGGAAATAATGGATAATCTGTTGGGCTTGGAAAAATGCCTACTGCTCTTCTGTCTTGATCTCTGAATTACTGTGAAAATGGAACTAGCAGACAAATACAAAGAGGGTGGATGAAATAATTGCTGTATCAATATATCTCCACTGACAATAATAATGCCCCTTGACATCAGCAGAAAATTTGGCCCATTTCAGTATTCTGTCTGTGTTTGGTTTGCCTACTGGTATCGATTTTATGGCAATTCACAAATCAAGACAGAAAGCAATGTAGATTTTATAACCACAGGTTTAGTTGCCACATACCTCTAGTCCATAATGAGAGCTGTGAAAAATGCTGAAAATTAAGTATCTTCAAGGTAATGTAGAACTTGCAAAAAGAATAAACCACCAGCAAGGACTCAGCTGAACATTCTTAGGTACACAAGTATTCTGAATGTAAAGAGGGAGGAGAGGAAGTGGATAAGGTGACTGGGAGGGAGAAAAAAGGTGACATGTCTCCTGGAAAACTATTTAATTGAATGGTTATACTTTGGTGTAGTTGGGTAGTTGAGAGTGAGTGTTCTGCCGCAGAAGGCAAGTCAAGGGAAAAGAAAAACAGATGGGATTTAAGGGAAGTTTATCCCAAAACCACTTCCAGGACTGAATAGTGAAGCCAATATTCCTCTTCATGAAAATTAATCATGTGTTGTGAAAATTAATCACGTGCAGGGCACGGCTGGGCCCCTTTGTCACGCTCATGGTGCCTCTGGGAAAACGTATTCAAGAAGAGGCAAAAAGCTGCACATGCAGCCAGGACTAAGGGAAAATACTGTGAGAGACCCTGGGAACACCAAGGTCAGAGAAGAACAGTCCTACAAAATCAGTGGGGGAAAGGCCGGTCTACTGTTTGAGGTCATCAATATTTACCAGATAGAAGAGATTAAAAAAAAAAAAAATCCAGAGCCTTGACTATATAGAGAACTTTCTATTCTACTGGTATGGGGTATTTCTGCTCATTTCTACTTTTAACATGCTTATTTATACTGAGACTGTCTAGAATTCAGTTAATTTTCTATATAGGAGGGCATGTAGTGCTGTGTTTTGGATCTGTTGCTGAACTGTACTTGCACAGTGTCAAGGTCTTTTCTTCCTCCCACTCTGCTCCTTTTCCCTGTCTGAAGCAAGTAGGCTGGGGATGCACAAGATGTTGAGAGGGGACAGAACCAAGACAGCTGACCCCAGCTGACTGGAGGGATATTTCATAGCATATGATATCATGCTCAGCAATAAAAGCTGATGGAAAGGGGGAGGAAGAGGGGACATTCAGAGCTGTAGTGTTTGTCTTCCCAAGTCACTGTTGTGCATGTTCAGGCCTGCCTTGCTTTCCAGGAAGTGGCTAGAGATCTGCCTGCTGATGGGAAGTAGTGAATCAATTCCTTCTTTTGCTCTGCTCGGGCTCCAGCTTTGCTTTATCTTTTAAAGTGTCTCTACGTCTGCCCACAGGTTTTCTTCCTTTTGCTCTTTTGATTTTTTGTCCCATCCCACTGTGGGGGAGTGGATGAGTGGGTGTGGACTTAGCTGTCAGCCAGATTCCACCCACCACATGAAGTATTTTGTTGGGCCACCACCAGGCTGTGCCTCATTTTACAGACTCACAAACTATTTGTGTTTAATTCTGCTCCTAGTGTTCACAGTGTTGGGAATCCCAAAGCAGAGCTTTCTGTTTAGGAGTTACACTGGTACAGGAACATTTAGCTTTCTTCTGCTGTTTTCTTTACTGTTCAAGCATAAGCATTCTGTTCATGTATTTCAGATGGCTAAAGCTATGGCAACATCTGGTCTTCCTGCAGGATGCCATACATATTCAGTGCCGAAAATAGATGCGAAAAGAAGAACACTTATGTTCATCATGTAATAGCATATGTAGTATTTTCTAAGTTTCAAATGCATAACTGCAATCTAAATGCTATTTTAATATAATTTTGAAGTAACACATGCACCATGAGAAGGCATTTATTTTCGCTGTTTACTTCATATTCAAATATAAAAATATATACCTATATTCACATCATATAGTTAAAAAGTTTACTTCAATATGATACAAATAATGGGCTCCAGCTCTTTGAGGGACACTGAGTGGCTCCAGTTTTTCATGATGTGAAACCTGCACCCTGACATCAGGTTTTGCCACCTGATTTCAGACTAGGGCCTCATGAAGCAGTGAAATCACCCAGCAGGAAATAGTAGAATTAAAAAAAAAATAAATTATAGCAATTTCTAAACAATTTCATTAATTTTACTCAAACAGAAAACTGACTGAAACATAATTCACTTTGTTTACAGTCACGTCTTGTATTTTAAAAAACTAAAAAAAGATGTGCACAAAACATGGCCATTATTTTATTTCTACAGCTGTTTTATACAGGCAACATTTTACCTCAGTTTAGAGGATGTTGCATTAATTTTAAGCATGAAAAATCAGATGCATTCTGTGCACATTTTCTAGCATGTTAATATTTTTCAACATTACAACACTAATGCTATTTTAATTTTAATATTTTTAGTATCTTTTTATTTTGCTCTATATAATTCTTCAAGATAGCTCTTGTAGTGTTAATCCTAATAACGATGGAAAAGATAGCAACTAGAGGTTTTCACTAAACAGAGATTTTTCACAACAGTATCTGCATTTTCAGCTTCTTTACCTCCTGGTCTTCATGGAAATCTATTTGAATTCCTACCTCATATTTTTGTACTACTTGTGTATCATCACCATCAAATTCAAACTCAGAAACTGTGCTTTGCTCTGGTGCTACAGGAACTGATGCATCTTTTGTGGGATCTTGATCCTGCTTGTCTGATTTTTGTAATGGATGTTTCAGCTGGACTTAATTCCTCTGAATCCCGTGTGTGCCAAGGCTGTGTTGCAGCTGTTTTGCCATGTGTACAGCACCACTTATATTTTCCTCCACTAAGACTACACACAGGACTTTAATTTCCACCAGGTCTTTGATCATGGGTAAAGGCTGCGTTTGGCTGGTGTGCTATTCTGAGGTTTGAAATATATTAGACTTCACTCTGCTGTGAAGAGCTCAGCTTCCTTTTCAACTTAAACTTTGTCTTCAGCAAGTTAAGGACATTCACTGAGTTGAGCTGCTGAAATTTATCCAAACTCTTTGCTTCCAGCATGTACCTTGGAGTCCTTACAGCACCATTAGAAACTTCCTAGATACAAGTTTCAGCTGATTCTTTTCCTCAGTGGAATGATTTTTATTTATATATTCCAGTAGCTGCATTTCAAACATCCACCTGCCTGCACTAACACCTACTCTACCTAATGCAAGAACACTGTCCATAGTTCCTGCACAGCCTGGAGCATGTTCCCACAGCAAATCAAGAGGCTGGGTCTGAAACATCCAGGCTGTGTATTTAACATTTCCACCTGCAATGATGTGCGGAGAAAAGGGTTGCAAACAGAAGATTTGGTGAGCAGATGGTTAATTTTAGTTGTTTTCACTCAAGATAACTTTGTAGCTGGGAATGCTAAGAATATATTTTCAGTGTGGTAGTTTTCACATACTGTGTTTCCTTTGGGTTGTTTTCTGTCTGTTGAAAGAAATTAAATTCTCTCAAAGAAGGTAACAGAATGTTGTTAAAGACTTAAAAGCACTCTTTCCCACTGTCTTGGGTGGAAGGGAGATAAAAGAGTTTAGAATTGTAAAAACACAGCCTGGTGGTGAATTTACATGTGCATCAGGCCTTTGATACATAAGGCAAAGCCCAGATTGGGCTGGTGCTTTTTGCCCCTGTGAAGTTTTGACTTAGTGCATGTGTGACACTGAAATGATGGAATAAATCTACTCTGCACCTCAGCTATGAGCCATGGCCATCTTGGTTAACCTGCATCTATCAATTCCTACAAATGGTTCCCTGGTCTGCAATACTTCTGGCTTGATCTGGGTCTGGCAGATCATCTGTAAGTGGAATGAAAGGCTGGTTCTCAAAGACCCATCTTACAGAGAGGACCTCTCCTCTCTGAATTTCACGCCACTCTAAGCATTGTTTTTTTGGTCTTATTAGTGATGAAGGCAAAGCCATTTCTAGCCTGCTACACATCTGAAATCATGTTCCATGTTTCAGATTCACCAGATAAAATATTAGAAAATGTTTCCCTAAGTTATTAGAAAATGTTTCCTTAAGTTTTTTCTTAACCGTGTGTATAAACATTTATATGAACCTCTTAGTTCACATGGATTGCTTTGGGTACAGATCTGTGGAGACAGTGGTCTTTGTTGGAGAGTTGGACTCAGAATTTACTGGCATTTCCATTGAAGCTTTCACATGAGTGGTGGAAAACTTTCCTGTGCTTCCATATTTATGGTATCTGGAGCAAATACTTGCAGAGGTAGATTTTCTATCCTGTTTTTTCTTTGGTGTAAAAATTTCCTGTAGTCTGCTGAAGTTGTAGCAGTAGATGAACTATCTGTTGAAGGCAATATAATTACCTGGTATGTATTTTCCATCTTTAAGGAACAAAAGTGTTGGGGTTTTTTGTGCTTTTGATTTGTTTTGTTTTTTTTTCTTTTTCTCTTTTCTCTCTCTCTCTTTTTTTTTTAAGTATAGTAACATAGGAAACAATTTTTCTATTCTTCACAAAAGCTAGTTCTGCAAGCATCCAAGCAATAGGATTATAATAAGATCTAGAAAGACATAATCCATCAACTATTGCTCAGAATGCATAAAGCCAATCTTTTGAGCTAAGAGCTGTGCTATTTGCACCATAGAATATATGTGAAAAGAACTGTGGAATTCGTGCAAAATGATGATTGAGCAGTTTTGGAATTTTTGCTGCAACAAATGCAGACTTTGCATTATAAGCATAATGTAAATTTTAGCTGTAGCCTATGCTCATTTTCATTTCTTCTGAAAGGGATATTTTCTATGCTTCTGAGAATCTGTGGTGACAAATTATAAATACATGTTCAAAACAAGCAAGGAGGAGACTATTCAGCAGAGGAGAACAGGAATAGAGAAGTTTTTACTTTTAATTGTGTTTGTCACATACTGTAAGTACTTTTGAGCCATCTAATGTATTTCATATTATGTTATGTGCACTTAATTCCAAAAGTCCATATATTCCCACCACTTTCATAGGTTACATTTTATATAATAATTATTCAAAATAGAAATTCAGACTGCATGACAGACCAGTTTCTTAACTTCTAGTTTGCATAAGGAATGATCTCTCATTAAAAACACAGACCTTTACTTCTTTTGCAGATGATGTGGTCTCTCTGTCAGAGTGAACAGCCCTTTCCTGAGCTGCCTTTTCAATTTGCTGTTTTAAAATCTCTGTTACAGTCTTTGGGAGCTCTTCATTCTGAGCTGAATTGATTGCTGCAATGGGAAGAAGAACAAAATAATTGTTTTTCCTCCAACCTGCATTTTATGAAATTGACTTTATCAGTGAATTATAGAACATTATTATCTTAGAAAAGTTGTGCTTAGCCTTGTAGAAGTCTAGAGAGTCACTTGATCAGGAACAGAAATCCATAGAGAAAACAACAAAATAATTGTTGATGTACGTGATATAACCTGTTTTGCCATACCTGAGTCATGTGGCAGGGCTAAAGGTTGACTAGGATCTGTGGAAGAATATAACACATGAATTCTAGTACAAGGACTAAACTGCAGCAGCAGCAGTGTTTTAATACTGTGGACATATTCTGCAGGGTTATTCAGTTCGGGTACAACTCAACCTTTCTCATCCACAGCTGTGTACATACGCAGACTAGTGTTTGCCTGTGTTTTTAGTTCCTTCAAGCAACTGAGATCATATTTAAAACCACATCCTTGTGCAAAAGTAATCTCTTCATACTGAATTTTAAACTCACTTAAGTCCTGTTGACGTCAAGGAATATGCTTTGCTGAGAAGTCAGAGCAATGTGTGTTTTCATCTTTGTATGCTGAGAACGGTACATTTGTGTGAGTAAAGACAATTGCCATTGCTCATTTGTGAGCCTTTATTCTCATGCAACTTCTTACCTGTGTCATGCTCAGTGGATGTAGAAGCCATTTTTATTTCATGAGTAACTTGCTCACGATGAGAAACCTGCACATAAAACCTTCATTTTAATACAGGATTTATTGCAATTCATAAGAATTTTCCATACTTCTAAAACCATATCTAAAATGTTACCTCAATGAAAAATATGAATGTAAACCTAATAATTATCATGTTAAAACAATAAAAAATTAAAAACACTTAATAAAACACCTTTAAAAATTATTATGCACTACCTAATGAGAGAAACTGTGAGCAGATCATCCAGATCTTGCTGTACCAAGTGGTAAAGGAGGAAGGAGCAAAACAGATATAATTGTCCAATGAGACTATTATTAATTAATATAGTTACCTCTTGTCTTTGAGAGGCTTCTGTTTGACTTTCTTTGGAGGTCATTTCATTGCACTCAGCTTCCCTGGTGCTTCTTGATACTGTGTGGTGCCTGCTACTCAATTTTTCCTCAAGACAAACAAAAATAATTGCACATTAACAGCTAATAGGTTGTTTTTGTTTTTTTTTTTAAGTATATGAAGGGCTGTCACAAATAAATTCTAATGTAAGTGGTGTAACTAGAATAGTCATTTTACAGCAGAGTACCATTGTTATTATCTTTGGTATTTGTTGCCATAAACATTGGGACAGGCTTTTTTTATAACACAGAAGATGTCAAGTCATTTTTGTTACTGCAGCCAGACACTGGCCAGCAGATGTGGCAAGCTGCGTGAATACAGTGTATAATTGGACCAGAAGGGGACAAATGTGGCTAGGAAGATTGGTTCTGGCTTTATGTGCTGTGCTATCAACTTGTTGCCTGTCAGCAGCATGAGGGTAATGCAACTTTGCAAATGGATGTATAGTAATACAACTATATAAGGGGTGATGACTTCCTGCATATGCTTTATACAGCTCTTCCAATGCAAAAATCACACTGAATTGCAATTATGAAAAACATGACCATAGGCTAATGAAAAGATCCTATAAAATACATGTTAACACTGTATCTATAAACCTGATAACTGCAGTGTAATAATCAGAGCATATTGTTGGGAGTTTAAACTACTGTCCAAGAAGTCTGTGCAAACTGATTTCTGAGGTTATCTATGTTTATTTTGGCTTCAGATTCTGGCAGTGATTTGTTTCCTTACTTGAAGCCTGACATAGAACCTGTGCTACATCACACTACTTGTGTCCGTGGGGTACTTTGAGGTTTAGTGATTAGAAGAAATAAATCTGAAAGATTGATATTATTAAGGCAGCAGTCCTGTGCTTCCTCTCTCATGCACGCGGAGTCACTAACAAATAATTTCACTCATGTCAAATTATATTTTCTTCTTCCTTTGTGAGAAGGAAGCTTTCCTATGAGTTTCTACTGATAATAAGCTTTCAAATGAAAGGAACTTCTGGTCCCTCCAGCAAGAGCTTCCCAAGTGTTCAGTGTAACTTGAGTGGAAGCAGGACTGTGTTGCTGAGATTGGAGCTATATATCTAGTGCAACAGAGAGCTGTAAGCTTCCTACATCTCAAATCCTGGCGCCTCCTTGAAATCCAACTAATTTGGGGACAAGAAATTAGCTCTCTCTGTTAGTCATCCCATGAAAAAGCATATATTTATGGGATTTATTCCACCTTCAAACTAAGGAATGCTTAAACTGCTTGCACTCCTTTAATATTTCTGCTGAATTAATGTAGGGGGGCATCTACTGCCTGGCCTGTAATTTCTGCCGTACAGGAGGCAGCAAGGGCTTTTAGATTCTATGGCAGAGAAACAACGTGCATCCCTTCATGGGCTTTAGGAATTCTTTTCCACTTCTGTGCTTCCAAATCCTCTATTTTAACTCTAATATGAATTAAAATCATACGAACAAAAGGCAGAATTAATTTTCTTATTATTGGCCGAGTAAATGACTTAGTGCATTACCAGTATCGAAATCAATCCTATCTGAACTGTCACAGTGAGTTGAGGCCGGAGGAGAGCATGGTTACACTTGCAGGTTCTGTATGCATAACAGTTCTGAGGGAGCTGCACAACATGTGAGGACACACAGAGCTAACCCCATACCAAGTTGAAAAGAGGCAGTTCAAAGAAAATGAAGTGCAAATTTTCCCATCTATTCTCTCTCTAATGACCGCGTAGGTGTATGTATAATATGCCTTTTCATTGTATGTGGATATGCTTTTTAATATATTTATGCATATATATGCTTTTTTCATTTAAGATATGCATTTCTGTTCTTATGTGCATGTTTTAGATATGTAAGTCAAGCTCTCATTACTGGAAAACTCATTCATGAGACACGAAATATGTTCAGAATAGTCATTATGTGTCCTTTGAATGGTGTGGGGTATTAAAAAGAAATATAATTAGGCTTAATGTAGTCAGGAAGCAAATCTAATCTGAATGTCACTACTGCTTTATTGCTGTAACGTTGGTACTGCTTATGAAATAGTTGCCATATTGCAAAAGATTATAATTGTTTAATGTGATAGCTGTGACTCTCTGAAATGCAGCCTAAACATTATAAGCCAGATTTTGACAATATAATTACATAGCCTTGCTCTGGGCATGCAGGGGGGAAGAGGGACATGGAGGATCTCATATTTTGTGTGTCAGTAAAGATGGCTAATTGAAATTCCAGTAACAGAGTGTTAAATGAATGCTGCTTGTTTATTATTCCAAACAAATAGGGAGCTTGAAGACCTGTGGTTTCATCCCTCCTCTGTGGTTGCCAGCTGTTGGATATAGCATTACTGTAGGTAGGATTAATTTAGTCTATCCCATCACGTTTATGGCATGTTTTGTAGATTCCATAGATTTTGGAGAATATTCTATAGAATTATTTGATGGTCAATTACTTCTTGTTCATTCTATGACCTATCATGAATAAGCTTCAGAAAACACTGTCATGTCAGCCGGATGGTTGTTGGAATGCTGCTAGCTCATGAACGGTTTCTTATGGTAATTTTATTTTTATTTCTTTTTCAGACTGTCATCATCCTCCAGTCTCTCATGTTTGTTTCACATCACCCTTCATGTGAGCTGCTGGCCTTCCCATGCATATCTGTGTGATACTTAGGACAGATGACTATAGTGTCCTTTGTGCCTCTGGGTAATAAGTCATTCTGACCTAAAACAATATGAGAACAAGTCTGTGTAAGTTTTGTTAGAGGAGTGGTTCTTTTATGTAGGCTTTCAGATTCTGTTACTAAAGCGAACTGTAATTGCTACACACGTTTTACATGTTAGTGGCCCATACATCAATTTTAGTGCCTCTGTGCTGCAATAATTTAGATGGACTTCTGATTGCAAAATGTGCCAAGATTTGAATTTTCGATAACTTCTCTGTGTAATTTAGACCAAGGTTTGCTTTTTTTTGTGTTGGTACTTATACAGTTTCCTTCTGTTCTGATAATAGACAAAACATACTTTCCCTTTCAAAAATAAAATTGTTTTTCAGATCAAAATATGTATGCTATATGTATATGTACATAAAACATGCGTGCAGTTCTATATATATATATGTATGTATGTATTGTTCAAGGGGATCAAAAGTTCATCCAAGCACAAGAAAGCCTTTTACTAGCTCACATTTGAAGCATACTGTGTTTAGTTGAACTGTACATTATGGTCATCTTATAATCTATCTGTGAAGTTGGCTAATGAATATTGTTTATGTATTGGCAGATTTAGAACTTTCTGTTCTTAATGAAGAGTATGTACAAACTTGCAGGCAGCAATGGAAGTAAACATATTGCTTTTTTACCTGTTTATGTTCTTAGCACAGTATCATCTGCACATCAGTACTGTGAGAGTCCTGTAGAAATTTCTTATCAGAGTTTCACTTATCCTCACTTCATCCCTATGATTTGTCAGCCTTGCTTAGTCGTATGTGTATACTTAGGGTGTCCTGGGCACTATATGAAAGATTTTCCTAAAAATGTGAGGTTTTCACCATTCAATAGCATTGTCCCATTATTCAATCTGATCCTCTGCAGTTGCTAGAAAATTGGCAATTGCAACGCTACCCATCTTAGAAAATTTGTCTGGAGTGACCCTCAATGAAGGAGGGGGAGCTCTACCTGTGTCATTCCTGACACACAATACTATATGGCTGAGCAAATATCAGATGCTTTAGGTGTATTTCACTCCTCTTTGCTATGTAGGAGGTTCAGCTCACTTGCCAGAAATGGCTTTTTTCTGACGGTGTGAGACTGCCTGAGCAGATACCTAGCTGAGCTGGGATAGCAAAGCGTGCCAGGCTGACATCTGCACAACTATAACACCAAAGGTTATGGCCTCTTCTCAGCTTGGTGGCTGATGGCAAAAGGTGCTCACGATGTCAGTGGTCAAATTAAAGACTAGATATCAAATCAAACTCTAGTTGAATTTGTGAGCACATGACAAGTCTGTGATCAGGTTTCATTGCTGCTCAGCATTCTGGACAAGAGTTTAGTGCATTCTAGTATGGCACATTCATATGGCACCTCTCACAAGTAACCAGTCTCCCTTACAGTATGAGTGATGGCTGCTGCCTGAGAAAAACAGAAAGATAAATAATTATCATTTCCATATTTGATGGCAATATTTTGAATTAAAAGCCATGAACTCCTCATGCAATGATTGAATGTGTAGTAAAATGTTCAGCTATTTAGATCACTGTTTAGAAAAAATGAATTACTTTCTTATTTTAGCTCGGATTAATATTTTGAATTTATCCAGATCTGCAGGTCTGTCTTCAAACTACATGTTTTCTCTGTTTTGCCCCAGGATGGATTCAGTGACCTTGAATAATCTTTCGACTACCTAAGTGTATAATCCCATTTTCCATGTAAGTGCAGTTATGTTAGATAGAAATGGGATTTTATGGTCTTGCAGTAGGTTATTTAACCTGAATTTAAAGTTGGTTACATATAGTCTGAGTAACTTTATTTTCTGTGAACGTGGCTGTTTCTACTGATGATTTGAGAGAGCCTTCTCAACAAGCCACAGAGGACAAATACATGGGTAAGTATGCTTTGAGGTCACATCTTTGTTGAAGAAATGGAACCATCACAGTGGATTTGGGGAGAGCTAGATATCCAGGGAAAATGCATCTGCACATCACAGAAATGAAATTATTGGGTTCTGAATAAGAGAAAAGTCGCATAATTTCTGTACATGGTTCTGCATTTCTCATCCAGAAAACTGACAGCTATGTTGGGCCACATCATCAGAAAAGTATGTGCATAACATTTCCCATCACCATGGATTATGCACCAATATGATTATGTCCCACTATGGGATTTTCTGCTTAGCTGAAAATACATTAATACCTCTACAGCAACCTGTGTCTTCTCCCCTATAACTGGAGTTTTGTTTGTGGTCTGTGCAAGTTGCTGATGTAGGTATTAATGTATAAGAAATGAGAGATGACTGGTAGATATGATGATACTTAAGATTAAAATGAACCTATGGCAGAACACTGGTGTGTCTTTTTCTACAATGTTGGGTGAACAATATTTCTTTAAAATCTTTCCAAGAAGTGTAGGATGGTAGAGAAATTTATTGTGCCATTACTGTTTTTTAGAGTGCATGGGACAGATTGTACAATGTGTTTTATTGTAGGGGATTTCACATAGTCCAAAGTCATTATCTCTTACAACAATTTTTCATGGTATATGCTAACAAAGTAATAAAATGTAAAGGCCTTTTATTTAAAATAACACTTAACTGCTGCTTTGTTCTACTTTTATGCAGTATTCTGTGCAAGTTTTGATCTCTTTAGGGGAGTTGATTAGATTTAATTCAATGGAAGCAGGAAACTCCTTTTGAAAGAGAATTACTTAATATCACATCAAGTGCAATAAATGCAAAATATCATCATGATACTTGATAATGTATAAATTACAGTCTTACAGACAGCTCAGTATAAAATATTGCTATGGTAGTAACTGCTTTACTCAATCTATGTCAGTTGACTCTAGTCTATATTCAGTGTTCATCTGCATAAAAAATATGTGATTACTGTGGTATATCTCAAAGATAAAATTCTGAGTATGAGCATTAGGGAAATGTTGTCTCAGTGATAATGAAGAATTTTGTAAAGCAAGCAGTCATATTTTTCCTCCAGTTATAAAGCAGAGCATACCTAATTTGTTAATATTAAAATGCTATTTTTACCTGTACAGATCTATGCTGCTGTTGGTACTGAGCAAAGGTCTTCTGTGGAGAGATCCTCTGCACTTTCTCGAATTGTTTCCGCACGGCTTCCACTACTGTACCAGGCACAGTACAGAACTTGGTTTTCTGTGAACCCTAGAGTGATAAAATATGTCCAATTGTTTTCCCTTTGCACTAAGAACGTATTTCTATGAATTGTTTTTTAAAACAAAATAGTTAACAACAGTATACTATAATGCTTATAAATTTCAAAAGGAAAATTTGGAAACTCTTGGTTATGTCTGTAGCCTCTTACAGGCAACTTCCACCAATGTAATCTGTAAACCCTACTTCTTTAACATTGCACATGAACTAATATTAGCATTCAAAATAGACACAGTAATGAGACAATTATTTTTAGATGTTATCGTGAAGATACAAAACATATATGTACTGTTAACATTAACTATTGAATCTCATTGGCCCATTTTAGGACTTGTCAACCAAAAATTAGGACCTGCAAATTATGAAGTTCTTATGAAGTCTGAATTTTGCGATCTAGAACCTAGTTAACAGTAATATTCTCCAATGTGAAACAGCTCCTGCTGATGTAGCTGCATATTTATATCTCCCTAAAGTAGTGTCTGAGGACTGAGTGGTCTCCTCTGTAGTTTTAGGGATCAGCCATATATTTTCATCGATGTAATACTCTCTCTTTGCAGAAATGACTCAGACTATCATAAATACTGGGTTTGGCGAGTTCATAGACCACTGCACAGGAGCCATACATTATGTTTTAGACAAATTAAAGGTATACTTGGCCTGAATCTTGAGCACCAAAAGAAGTAAAATCCATCTACTTGACTGGCAGTAGCAATCGCTTTTAAGAACAATCCTTCTGCTGTTCCCTCTTCTACTTGTCTCTTCTGAGTTCTGTGGCATTTAGAGCTGCCACCTGGTCTTCTCTGTATGTTTTCAATAGGTGTTGTTGAAAAACATGCAGAGAGCTTCAAGCAGGCCTTTGTGAGATGATCTGTCTTCACCAATAACAGCACTGAAGATCACAAGACTGTCCTTACCCTCAGGCTTCCTGTTCTGATTCTGTCCCTTATGTGTTACCTCAGATGGTACTAGACAAAGCTTTCAGCATTTGAACTTTATTTTCTATAGAAAATAAACTACCCAAAAATTATGAATAGCCTTGTCATGAAGGCTACTAAGTAAAGTTAGGTTTAGTGCTTACACCTGATGAGGAAGTAAGCAGATCATAAAAAAACCACTTTTTTTTCCCCTGGTGATGAAGGTGGCAAGATTATATGTGTACATGGATGTGTGAATGTGAAAAGTAATTGTTTTAGTGAACAAACACTTCAGGCACACTTTACTAACCATTTGGAGATATTTAGAGGGGGTAAATGCAGTTATGAGTCCTTTAGGATGTGTATAAATTCCCTTTAATGGAACCAGATATTAAGCTCTTTTTTTAGGGAACCATCCATTTCAGCAAGAAATTGAGAGGAGTTCCTGAGTGAAAATGAAGTAGTTCCTATGTGCTCAACACAGTTAGGTTGGATCAGGCTTCATGCAGTTCTTTTCTTTGTGAGAGAGTACTAACTTAAGCAATGTTTCCAATTACAGGACTAGAGAACTGGGACCTTCTCAGCCAGGTGAACTGCAGGAATCTGCTCCAAATACACACCATACAGTTGGGAAATAAGGGAATCAGCAGGCAGGAATTTGGTGGTTGGAAAACACTTGGACTCTGGTGTCTGTTTTCACTATGTGGTTTCTGGGCTATCCAGGCCCCCAGTTCCTTCAGGTGATGCAGACCACTTTTCCCAAGACCAAAGTGCGGGTAAGACTGAGGATCCTTCTACAGCTCTACTGGCATACGGACAAAGATGCTGGCTGGTGAAAGCTGAATTGTAGTTCTTCTTTTGCTGGATGTGGTCTTTGATTTACAGAAATTACTCTTGTCTAGTTTACAGTGAGAAAAAGGTGTTCTACCCATGTGCCAAAAGTTTAGTGTAAACAAAGACCATTGTCATTCTCACATTATAGTAAGCCATCATAATGCCCTCCATTTTCTTATTCAGGGAATCTGAGCTACTATTTCTAGGTAGGATTTTAAGATATGGTAAAAATATCTTTTTTATCCTTAGTATTTCTGCATAACTGAAACAGATTTTCCTGGCTGAGATGTGAAGATCCAATTCTCAGATACTCCTGACTGATAATTAAACATGTGGTGAAGTGGTCTATTTTAATAGATTGTAAATTCTCTCATATATTATGTGATACTTGGTATCAGTATTTTACATTTTGGAGTAAAATACCTAAGCTCTATTGATAGACATATAGAGAGATGAGTAAAACGAAATTAAAATTTTTTTTCTATATATTCTTTATATATAATGCCCCTTTTTAGTAAATTTATTACAAAACAATACTTTTTCATACACCTTGTCTCATAGAGCTGCTATTTTAAAAATACAGCAATTTCAAATTCTTTAGTTTGAACAGTGAGAGATCAAAACTTAATGTGGTTTTGAATATGATTTTATTTTTTAGTAATGCAGAAACTGCTGGGTTTTGCCATTGTAAAGTGAAATAATAACTGTGTTGTTAATCTGCCACAAGCCTAAGACCCTAACTGCAGTTTGTGCAACAGTGGAAAAAAAAAGAAGAGTCCTTCCAATGAGTAAAGGGAATTGTCCAGGTGACCAAAGGCTTATAGCATGAAAAATCTCATTCAGCAGAGACAAAGACTGATGCATCAATATGTTTGCTAAGTAGATTTAGTAATTTGGGTTTCAAATTTTGATCCCCATAATGGTCCATGAGTCAGGTTGTTTAAATAAAGAATGCAGGATATGTCACAATGCAAAGCAAACAGAGAGCTAAGAAGGTAAGAAACCATTAATATCTTACATGAGCAAAGGACACAGCAGCCTTGTACATAGCCATTCTTTCTTTAAAGGAGACATTCTCCTGGAAATCCAGCAGTGTGTTATCAGCCCTGGGAGTGCTCTCTTTAGGTCCTCTTACAGGTTTACGAGACCCCACTGCAGGTGCAAACAGACATCTTATTTTCTAAGAAGGAAATGGGTATGTTTTTTTCAAATCTTGATGGAAAAGCAGTAGTAGAAAGAAGTAGTACTACCAACTTTTTAGGAACTGTATCTTATTTTCAATTTAGAACTTACAGAGTACAGAAAAATTTAATTGAATGAAAGTTTTGAAACCGGGGGAAATTCCTTGGGGAAAAACCAAAAAGTGTTTTAATAAAAAGTATATAATTATAACAGCAAGTATAGTATAATTTTTTTTATATTGTTATATTTGCATTATTTTGTACTGTAAAAAGTAATTGTAAGTACTACAAATAACTTAATATTATGCTCTAATTAGCTTTATGCATGATAGTATTAATTTGCTTAGCAGTCTGTTCCAAGTCTATTGTAGATTTCAGTTGTTTACTGATACTTCATTAGGGTATGTTTTAGTTGGTTTGGTACTACCAAAACCTTATTGAAAATTATCTCGATTGCCAACTACATTTTAACCGCGTTTCAAGGTGTGAAGAGGTTATAGACTTATCTAGAAGCATCTGCAATTCAGCTACAGTGAATGTGGACATGACAACTCAGAGTAGTCCTGAAAATGCAGCACTGAGTTACTTGCACTAGAGGGTTCTTGTTGCTGCTTTCTACATACATTTAACTGTGTTAGAATTCAATATACAAAGAAAAGTGCCTTAAAATGAGTGTAAAGGTATTTTTCCTTCTTCTTTCAGACAAAGGGGAAAAAGTATGTTATGAACATCTCTCTTATCTGTGATAAGAGGCAGAAAAGATTTCATATAATTCCATAGACTGGAAGTTCCTCTTGCCCTTCCAGGGTTTTTCTGAAGTACAGGCAAAATTGGGGTGAATGACACTGGGTTTCTGTAGCCAGAAAGTTCCCTTACCTTTTGGAAGAGGTGGGAATTGTAAGACTTCAAGAAGGTACATTTTTAGTAAAGCCACCAGAATCTAATTTTTTTATCCTTGTGCTGCCAATGTCAGACCACTCTGATCTTCCTTAAATTCATCTATGTTTCTCCTCGTCCTTACATGATAGGACAGAATAAATTTGTTGCAATCTGCATTGCTTTTTTTTAAACAATTGTATTTTCAGAAATTTCAGAAACAGGCGGTAGCTGAATGGAATTATCTCAAAAATTCTACCAAAACCCACTCTGTGTCCCATCCCAACCTCCATCTTCCTGGTTCTGTGTTATATATCTTGGAGCTTCTCAAAGTTGAGGAAATTACTGACTTAACAAAGGAGAGAAAGGGGCAGGAAGAAACAGTGTGGGTATGTTCTCCTGTTCTGTGTATTCAATTCAAGCCAGTAGATAACTAAATTAAAACCTTAAAATCCTTTCCAAACATGAAAGGAAAGTCAGAGGAAGCTTCAGATGTGTGCTTTCTGGTAGCCATTGGCAGTTTACTTGAATTCTTAAGTATTTTGGCACCACTGATACCCTGTCACCATCTTGATGATGATTTGCAGACATTAAATTAAATAAATCAACTTGCTTGACATAATTTTGCTAAGAAATTAGTAAGTTTTCTTTGAACAGTGTTGGCTATCCATGATGTGCATTTTTAGGGCCTGCCTGTAGCATTTGCCAAAGTCAACTCCTTGTCGTAGAAACCTAACTGTATTACCTTTTGTTATACATATATGCATTACAAAATGATATTGTTATACATATATGCATTACAAAACTATGTGCCTCGTCAACTGAATTTCTGCTTACCTAAGCTGCTTCAGTATTGATTATTGTATTGCCTCAATGAGGCAGTGGCTGTGAAAACAAAAGATGCGGATAAAAAAAAATCCTCGTTTTCTTTTTAAGTATTCACTCTTTAACATTATGAAATACAGCAACAAAAGAGACTTTTCAAAAAGTTGTCTGTTCATCTGGCACAGAACAGAGTGCCAGAGAAGGGATATCCCACCAAACGGGGAAGATTTCCAAGGCACGACTGGCCTTTCTACCTATTCCCTATAAAACTGTTAAGCTGTCATAGGTGTTCAGTTCAGATATAGCAAGCAAATATAACAAACAATTCTAATCTTCAGTAAAAATCAGATGCAGACATGCATGGAAGAGTGATCTCAATGCAAACATACACATAGTATTTTTACCTGACCCTACTCGTAACTTACATAAGGATAATTTTCTTTTTTATTATGCTTATCCTATGCAGTACATTTACCTAATGAATGTAATCATGATAGAGAAAAGAATTCTACAGTTAAAGAAATAATAATAGCAGCAGTGAAAGAGTCAATTAAAGTCAGCTGGAAGGAAAAGATTTTCAGAAAAAGGAGAAACCAGCAAAGGGAAAAAATTGCTGTTCTTCTAATAAGAAATCTGTATACTAAACCAAATCTAATCAAAACAATATAAAGATTGGAAGGACCTTTTGGCAACACAGGGTAGTCTGCCATAGCCAAACAGTGTCCATTCATTTTTAAAGGCAGATTGAATTACGTGGCAGACTAGTACCACAATGAAATTTCTAAGCCATTGCTTTAGTTCTCGAGAGTGTTAGGAGTTTTAAAACTTTCTTGGTATTGCTCTGATTCAACAAGGGATTCTTGGATTCTACCTAGCCATAACCATGTGAATGGTTTCATTAAGTGCAATGGGAATACTCGTGTGCTTAAAGTTAGACGTTTGATTTAATTCCTTGCTGATATGGGGCCAATGAATTTAATGGACTGTTTTAAAAAACATTTTAATAGAGACCTATTATTAACCACCTGGGGAATGAAGGTAATAGAAACTATTCTCTTGTTAACTTTAAAAGCTTTAAACAGGAAGTACCCTGTCTTTAGAAGCTAACTGGTTTATAATACAATGTGAAACTCTTTTTGGTGGTACAAGAGATTATATGTTCTAAACTTTTGCTCATTCATTTTGCTCTAAAGTTTGCTCATTCAAGGGAATTTAAAGGTGTAATATCTTTGATTCTTTCAGAAATTAATGTGTGTTTTGAAATGAAAGAGTTGGCAGGAGAGCCTTAGCCTTATGTTTATCAAGGTGAGGTATGCCAACAAAATCTGTTTGCCTTTGTCATATGGGACTTGTACAATAGCACCTGTTTCTGAGAATCTAATTCTTCTATTAACAATGAGTTACATTAATTCTATAAAGTAAACAGAGCTTGACAAATCTTCATGCATAATAGGACTTGGTAATTCTGACTTTCTGCCATTTTTGTCCAACAATATGACTACATTAACTATCCCTTATAGACTTCTCCAGGTTTTCATGGTAGGTTGAACAGCAGTATGAGCATTGCCTTTATTTTTTTTCAGTGAAGACAATAGGAATTGTTGGTACTCAGTCATAGAGCTTGCTGTAAATGTTGTTGGATACCTCCTCTAGGAAAATAAGATTTTGGCATAATTGAAACATTTAGCAAAAAGTTCCATAGCACTTTAGTGGTTAGAGGTTATTGTTCTTGCCGAAAAATTGAAGCAAGCTGACATGTATTGTTATTGGTTATAGAAAACTCAAATCTCATGGTGATGGGAGAAATAATCTATGAATCAGCATTATCTTATATTTTTCAGAACCTGAGTATTTTTTCAAGTGCAGAGTTGCAGCTTTCAGTGCCTAACTTCACCTATTAGAAGTTTAAGAGTTTTCACCAGTGCTTTCAAACACTAAAATGAGTCTATAGGGAATTTACTTCTCATAAGACTGTCTGAATGCAAAATGGGGTATTATGGCTCTCACAGAAATGTAGAAAAACATTATCCCCTGTAGGTCTGTCACA
Source organism: Manacus vitellinus (assembly GCF_001715985.3). Classification (NCBI taxonomy): domain Eukaryota; kingdom Metazoa; phylum Chordata; class Aves; order Passeriformes; family Pipridae; genus Manacus; species Manacus vitellinus. The sequence continues at coordinate 12,385,840 of NW_021939632.1, read as the reverse complement.
TTTTTAGAAAAAGCTTCACTTTTAGGAGGTATGAATTGTTGACTGTGCATTTTAACATAGCTCATATTCTTTGTTATTCTGAAACATACTGTGCCAAATTTAGATTCAGAGGTAAAGTGGATGTGGAATGGAGGATTCTGTTCTCTCAGAGGGGAAAAAGAACAGCTTTGAACTAGAAGATTCTAAAAGGAGAAGGAAAAAAAAAGCCAACCAAAAATAGTTTTTACAACCATATTAATAAAAAGATACCTGAAAAACTTGAAAATATATAGAGAAGAGGCAAAAAAAAAATACTACCACACAGAGAACTGCAGCTGTATCTGGTTAGTGGAATAGGTGGTTATGGAGTGTTATGGTCATAATGTATCACTATCCTTAATTAATTTGGTAGGGAAAAAATCTTGTTAATTTTGTAGGGTTTTGTTAATTTGGTAGGGAAAAAAAAAAGAAAAAAGAAAACCAATGGCTGAAAGTTAAACCTCATAAAAGATCAGATCCTTAGTTTGAATAATGACCGTAATAAACTTAGCAGCATTATCTATAAAAGGTCGCATACACTGAAATTTACCTTTCCCTTTGATCTTTTGAAATAGATAAACATGTAGGCTAAACCTTTTCTGATCAAAAAAAGAGTGGAATCGGTAATTGGTTGATTTTGTGTAGAAGGCTTATTAATTTTCTTGACAGAGTGGAACAAGTCTTTTTATCCTATTTATTTGGGTAGTCTGTGGTTTTACATAAGGTCAGGTCCTAGACCCTTAGAAGTCAATAAGTGAATCAGAAAATTTGATTATCTGTATTCTTTGTCTGTTAAACCAAACCAAAAGACATATACATACACTCTGATATTGTCAAGCAGTGGTCTCCGAAGTGAAATGTGTGTGCCCCTTGGACTGTGCGAAACAGTTCGTTGGGGTGCAGCAAGCTAATATTTTTTGTGAATAAACATTTCTTAAAGAATTTTTTATTTATTTCATCCATCCTTCTTTAACTTATATTTTTGTGTATGTTGCCTAAGGTACATAATGTATTAGTGGACTAGTACATGGAATATGATTTGTAAATAAGTAGATATTCAAACATTGGAAGTGCATGCTCAAAAATATTTAATGATAGAGGTGACCATCAAAAAGATTTGGAGACCGCTGTCTTAAAGCAAGATATCAGGTGAACGTGGTAATGCTAACCTTCAAAGCTGTTGCTGTGGCCATTTACTGATGACATCTTTTCAAAGATTGCTCTCCCTCTTTTCACACAAGACTCCTCCAGAGACATGATGGAATGGCTTCCAGGTTGACTTTTCAATGTTGATGAAAGAGAACTTCTCTCACTTACTGTTTCCTGTTAGAAGACACCAATGGGATGTGTGTTAAAATCTATTGGTAGGAAAGAAATATGGGTTTTGGGATAAAGAGAGTGTATGGAGATGCAGCGGATTAGAAGGGAGTTCTGTTTTGGGAGGGATGTTCTCCAGAATGCCGTAGGGTAAATTTCTGTAGCACTGCAGGCTGTAGATTCATGTGTGCTGTCCAGTTTATTGTTCAACAGATACTGATGCTCAGAAGTTTTCTTTTGCCATTTCTTGCCTGTGGTTTGTTCCATAATGATAGATGGTGGTAAGGATCACAATAAAAGACACCAATTGCTCTTTTAAATACCATTTGTACATAGAAAAGTTGACAGAGGGAAGTTTATTAATTTCATTTATTGATATGTAGGAATATGTAAAATCAACAAATGATGACTTGGAAACCAGATGTGTATGGGCATTTGTATTTTAGAAATTTGATTTTCAATTCTCCTGTGTCCTATCAACTGAATTTAGCTTAATCACAACAGTGGCTTGATGTTCCATACAGATAGTTTACACAATATCATTAGTATCTCATCATTACACTATGACCTCAACCTTTTAAGGCCAAATGGGTAATTATTGCTAACCAAGACTTTAATGAAACTGGTGTTTTGGGGTGCTTCTCCTTCCTTCCTTCCATGCAATACTGTAATCAGTATGGAGTTGCACACAATGGCTGTAAAATCTCATCTAAAGCTCTTATGTTAAGTCAATAACTGAAACTGCTGCAGTAGCAAAAATAGCCTTCTTTTTCTGGCAGGGGAGTAACTTGAAAGGTCCACTGCATGTCCACTTCTGTTGTCCCTGTAAAAGAGGTGGTGATATCAAAAAAGAGAGTTGCAAGGTTGTTTGTGTGGTGACTGCATAAATCTCCCCAGCAAGAATTTGCAGAATTATTTGCAGAACTTATTAACTCTTCTTTAATAGCCTCTAATTTCCTAAATGGCATAGTTTTCAAAATATTATGCCTTCCTTAGACTAATTCCTTTTTTTTTGTGTGCAGGCAGCTTTTGTATTGTATACAAATTTAATGCTACCCTTGCATATATCTCACTGAAGTTAATTCCTAACTGCATTTAGATTTAGATATTATGCATGGTGTGTAAGAAGCAGAATAATTTGACCCCTGAATTGATTATTCTAGATTGGAGAGTATCTTCCAGTAACTACTTGGAAAAAAAAGGAAAAGAAATAGTGTAATGCAACTTAATGAATCCTCAAATAGAACCCTTACAAAGAAAACAACATAATATAAATTGTAAAATCAATTTTTGCTGTAACATGTAAGCAATTAATATGTTCACTTTGGATTTTATGAAACTAACAGTGAACAAGCATTGGAAATATACTTTTATAATGAGTTCATCACTGGCAATCAAGGACAATTGTGCTTCACCTGTCTTTAATAAATTTATGCTTTTCTCAAAGCTGCTAATAGCTTTTATCTTAAATACGGTTGTACTTCATATCCTGACCTGTAGTCAAGAATATTCCTTCCAGTACATGTACAACAGGTTACATCTTGTGGGAATTCATAATTTTATAGCAGTCTGTCTACTTCTGCAATTTATAGTAGCTCTTGCATTGAAAATAATGACTGGTTAGACCATAGAGGCTAAAGATGCGTTATTACCAGAAGTATTGTAAACTCCTTTTTTTCAGAAAAAATGCCTATGGTATCACCAGTCACCCATTATCTTGTCACATCAGTCCACCCCTTCCATGTCCACCCTCCCCAAATCCACTGCTGCTCCTGAATTGAACTTAAAAGGTAGTCTTGGACATGGTGGGTAGTTTTAGCAGATGGATCAGGAGGTACAATCAAAAAAACCCACCCTTAAAAAAATGTAGCTAGACTTAAAGGGGATCTTAACCAATACTGTGGGGTTTGTTGCCTTTTATTTATCAGATTTATAAGACATAATTGGTTTAAAGCTAATTCTAATTATTCTCTAATTGCTTTTACATTTAGAAGCATATTTTCCATGGCTATTATGGAAATTATTTTTGGAGGCTAATAGCAAGAGAAATATTTTTGGAGCAAAGAAAGTAGCTGTCTTTCTGCTCCATGACTCTTCCTTTCACCTTCCTCACTAGTCTGTTGATACTTTCAGGTTGTACATCCCACTCAGAAATGACACAGTGGCACAGTGCCAGTGAGATAAGCTCTGTGACCAGGCTGGTCTACAGTTCAGGCACGACAGTGAAGGTGAGCAGTTGCAGCACAGGTAAGAGAGAGAGCTTGGCCAGAATGTAGGTATGCTGAGAGGAATGAGATACTTATGTACCAGGGTATCAGGAGACAGCAGGTATCTAAAATGAATAGGATATTTTGTAGGGGAAGAGCTATGGCTTAAGACTGCTCTTCGTTTTGTACCCTTTTCCAGAGTTGGCTATCAGTTACAATTACAACCCAGTATTAATGATGATATTTTGGTTTAAAACAGCTGAAGAGTTGCAGATTATGGCTGAAATGTTGTAGAGAGAATCCATGATACAGAAATGGCTATGCAGAGGAGTAATGAGGATGGGGGAGGGAGAGAAGTTGAAAAAATGCAGCTGTGCATGTTATTAGATCATGTTTGTCTCCGCCAAGTAGTGCAGCCCCCCAGCACCTGGCATAAATGAGAACAGCCTCAGGATGATATTGTCCCAGCATTGTGTGTGCTTTCAGGAGTGAACACTAGAGAATTGCTTTAATGATGTTCCAACTTCTACAGTATTAGAACAAAACAGAAAACTCAAAATGCACTATGTTTTCAACTACCATTGGCATCTTTGAGAACAAACTCATCTCTTTTTGTTTTTTTTTTCACTATTACATTTTTCTGTAGTTACCAATAACAGCTAAAAACCTGGAGAATTTACAATTTCTTATTTTTGCAAGCTAGGGAGCAATATAAACTTGATTTGCATTTTTCTTAACTCTGTGAATTTTAGTAACTTCTAACATGTTTCTATAATGGTTTTTCTTCAAATTCATATCTCTCTGGTAGCAATTCCATTACCATTCCATAAAATTCAAATAACTCAGTATTTTGGACATTAATTTTAATAGGAATTTAAAAAAAAAGTCTCTTTTTTTGACCTTTTTTAATATCAGTTACCAAAATATTTGCCTTATGGAAGAGAATGTCATGTCAATTCTTTTATGGAGAGATTTCTAAGATGTAGGCTGGTGTGGCAGAGGGTGCTTTGACTAAGCTTCTTTTCCTGTGTTCAGAAAAACATATGTGTGAAATAAACCTGGAAATCTGGGATAGTACTTACAAATTGCTTAGACATAAAATACTACCATTTGTCTTTAGTGTTTGACTTTTTCACCTGCAAACTTTTCTAAATCTCAGATTTGTTTTGCACTAGGCATTATTCCCATTTTTCAAGATTGCAGTGGGGTTTTTATTTGGTATTTTTGTAATTTGGGTATTTCAATAAACAGTGTCAATTACCATTTCTTGGAATATTCTTTTCAGTTTTATGCCATGATATTAATTTGTCATCCTAGTCCCATGAAGCATTTCGTTATGGGCGACTAAATGCAATTTACTGCAGTTGCATAAGTAGTCTGAGGCTGGTGTTTATTGTTCCAAATTTCCTTGTTAATTTGTCTTCTGATTTCTGTTTACTGCTGCCTGTAATAATGTACCCAAAAAAGAATAACTCTATTTTCCTATGTAATTACACTGACAGTTGAGGGAATGCTTATATATTTGTCCACAAAATATACTTACACTGTAGTGTATCTATTATTTTAAATACATTAATATCGTTGTTTCTAATTAAGTTATCCTTCCTTTCATGGCCAGTTTTAGCTTTTACCACAGCTTTCCACAGTATTCTTTAAATCCCTGATATGGTGAGCCCCTGTATAGGCAAATAGTCCACTTAAAGTGTCTGTGGGGATGGTGCTGCTCTGATTTACAGTGGTGATGGTCTGGGGCAGAGGATCTGCATGCTTAGGACTATTCAGAACTTTTTGCTTTAAACAAATCAGTTCTAACACCATGGCCATTCTTCTGTTCTTTCCTTTTGCTATCCCAGACCCCCCCAATGTGACAGTCTCCAGCTGCTCCAGCCCCATTTTGCAAAGAACATCCCCGTCTTAGGGGGCTTTGGAAGGATGATTTTCTTGCACTTTTATTCCAGCTGCAGTGCTAGAGCTCAGATTTTTTTCTCAGGAAATGGTATTTCCTATTACGAAAAAGTTATTGAAAGGTGTCATGATTACCATAAACTCTTTTTTTGGGATATCTACTTAGATAACCTAATGACAGTGAATGCCAAAGACATCTGCTTAATAAGGGTAGAATTAACATTTGAAAAAGCAGTGAGGTAGTGCCAAGAGGTGCTTAATTAGAAGCTAATATGTGCAACTCTTGCAAAGCTTGACAAATTAGAAGTAAAAGAATTATTTTTTTTTTTCTGATTAATGCAGGGTCCAGTTCATGCCAAGCTTTTGTAATTACATGTGTGGTCTTGGTGGGAGCAGGTATTCAGTTGGGATATAAACTGTTCTATTCAACACCCTGTTTAACAGCATTTATTCCATTTTTTTGTTGGACATAATTTGTTGAAGTCTGTCTATATTTAAGTAACTTCCTATCATGCAATTACTTCAGTTTTATGTACTGGCTCTGATATTATATTCTATTTTTGCATGTGCTTCTCAGAAAAAGGTGACACAAGAAGCTATTTTTATGTTCTGATCTCACACTCTAGACATGATGATAAGAATAAAGCACTGGAGTACCAAATTTCAAGGAATATGCAGGCATTACAGTTGGAAATGCCAAGAATAAAGATTCCACTTTCAGTGGCCTACTGAGTGGCTATGCTTCATTTAGATAGTGGATTTTCCACTTGCTATCCAGTCCTGCACTAATCTAAAAGTCAGTAAGCCAGAACACATGAAGTTTTAAATAGAGGAAAACTATTTACCAAATTACTACTACCTTTTTTGCATACATAAAACTACCTTGAGTTGGAAGAGGAATTTGCAGGCAGCATATTAAATAGATTGTCAAATCCACTATTAATGTTCAAAGTATTTAATCTTTTTTAAAGGACAGCTTTAAGTGTATTCAAAAAATGTGCTCATCCATCGTATCTTAACTATTGTTAGCTAACTCTTGTTACATGTGCTAGCTAAAGGAAAGCTGTCTACCACCTCACTTTCATTTTATCTGTGGTGTCCACTAAAAGAATGCATGTTAAGAAATGACAAAGAGGGGTAGAAGGAATAGGCCCAAAGAGAAAGGGTAAAAGCATAAGTTGAAAGGAAAATAATAAATCCACAAAAGTATCATGAGATAGGAAACAAGTGGAGCAGTAGGATAAATGTAGAGAAATCAAATCTGTTGCTTTAAAAAGTTACATAAAATCTTGATCCATCAATGCACTACTGTGATTGTAACTTTAAATACTTGAGGGATGGTATTCAAATAATTGCTCTCAATGGCAATCCAAATTATACTTCATCTCTTAGAGCTGTGCTGGACTGGCTTCTGACATTTACTAACATTTACATTGCCTACAAAAAGCTGGCATCTCAAATTCCAATTCAAAACAAGAGACTCCTTTGCTGGAGAGTACACAGAAATTATTTGATGTTAAGTCTAGTGCTGAGCAAACTGATAGTATCTTCTGTGAATCACTCAATTACAGTGAAATATAAAAAAATAAAAGATAAAACAATATAATCCTGGCCTGCCTGGAAAAAGCCTTTGGAAATGCCAGCATGAGACCAGTTCGTTTCTGAGACATTTCTCATTTGCAATTAAAAATATGATGGAAATCCATTCTGGTGCAATTTAGAAACAGGGAGTGCAGGAATCATGTCTACCATCTGCTGAAATGCTGATCGCATTATTAAGATTGATGACAGACCCCCTCAAGTGACTATTAGAGAGGAGTGCTAATAACACCTGCTGCATAAACTCTATGAAGCCAGCAAATAAACTGTTGAGACAAAGCCACAGCTCTCGGTTGATGCTCTGCAATGGTCCATTTCACTAAGTCAGGATTTCTCAAGAGGCTTTAGAAAAATCCCTATGGCTGCCTGAAACTTGCTCATTCATTTTATCTCCAGACCAGCTCCAGAAATGCTTATCCTTTTTAGCTGTTACACACAGTTTTAAAATAAGACTATTTTTATTTAGGGGAAGGGTTTAAAATAACTCTACTGTATACATGTAACAGAGGCCCTGAAAAGAGCTTGTGTCAACCTGAGGAAACAGAAGATCTATTTGCAGAATTGCCATCTGTGCTGATTTTGCCTGGGATAGTGTTAATTTTTTCACAGTAGCTGGTATGTTTTGAATTTGTACTGGAAACAGCCTTGGGTAATTCAGGGATGTTTTTGTTACTGCTGAGCAGGGCTAACACAGTCAAGCCCTTTTCTGCTCCTCACACAGCCCCACCAGCGAGGAGGCTGGGGGTGCACAAGGAGCTGGGAGGGGACACAGCCAGGACAGGTGACTCCAACTGACCACAGGGATATTACAGACCATATGTTGTCATGCTCAGCATATAACACTAACCCTAGTTAGGAAGGAAGGAGGAAAGGGGGACATTTGGAGTGACTGTGTTTGTCTTCCCAAGGCACCAGTGGAGCCCTGCTGTCCTGGGGATGGCTGAACACCTGCCTGCCCATGAGAAGTGGTGAATGAATGCCTTGCTTGGCTTTGCTTGTGTGCACTGCTTTTGCTTTACCTGTTGACTGACCTGGCTTTACCTCAATCCATGAGTTCTCTCACTTTTACCCTCATGACTCTCTACCCCATCCCATAGGAGCAGGGGGGTGTGAGGTGTGTGTGAGGCTGTGTGGTGTTTAGTTGCCCTCTAGGGTTAAACCACAACATGATCTCAGAATGTGGCTCTACAGTAAGAAAAAGCATTGAGGGACTAAATTTTGTCTATAGATTTCCCTCTTAATTGACAAAACTCCCACTGATTTTCCATTTATCACCGCAGCAAAATTGATACAGGGTTCCCAGACTCACTTCTTAAAAAAGCACTTGCCTAATTCTTTGAGCTAAAAAGGAAAATTGTTAACAGTGTTTGACATACATCAAATTATTGAGCTTTTCAGACTGTTTCCTGGAAGGAATATCAGTTATATGCAGCTAATTGAATTATGTTGATTTGAAATGGTATAGCAGTTCTCACAGCATGATAAGGACTATTTGTGCTAAATCAGCAAGTGGACAATGGATTTAGTAGACAACTACAGGACACACAGTAGGTACAGAAACTTCCCTTCCTAAACCAATACTGTGCAATGGTCCATGTCAACTGGCATTTTTGAAGGACAAAATACTTGTGTGTTTTAGAAGCACATAAGGAAACTGAGGCCAGTTAAGTAATTTGACAGTGACCAAACATGTTTAATGAGTTTTTTAAAAAATGTGATACTACTGTGATTGAATAACATTATTTAAAGTAGGCCAGCTACAATATCTGTAAAAAACTAAATCAAGATAAAATTTAGGAAGACTACAAATTAAAAAAACCTCGGTAGAATAAACCTTACTATAGCTTTTGAAAGTGAATATAAATAAAATCACATAAAAATCAAACAGAATTTATACTAAGTTGGTACTAGAAGTCTGTATAAATAACTGGCAATACATTACCAGCAAAACATGCAGAGTAAGAAGTCTGGATCTGAGACAGATGTGTTTAATATGAAATATATTAGAAAGAACAGCAACAAAAGACTACAGAGAGTACAGGCAGCATAACTTTCTAACCAGCATTAACAGGCTACAGTTTTCACACTTGGTTCAAGTTGTGGAAACTGTTTACTAAACCAGTGTGATTAGTGACCGAGAGTAGTGTTGGAGTTCTTTTTCTAGAATTATGACCTGTGGCAGCATAAAAAGCTCACCACATAGGAGGCACAGAATGAGGTTTGAAACATAGAGAAAATTAAACACAGTAGCTTTCCTATTCTACCTTCTCTTGCCTTTTTCACTTTTTTATTTACATATATATATCGAACATTTGAATCAAATATGTGATTTATGTAATAATAACTGTTTATATCATTCAGAAGTAAATGAAAAATGTTTTACGACAACCTTAAAAAAAAAATGAAACAACACACCAATACTTTTGTATGTAATTCTGCTCTTTTTTTAGTGCAATGTGTGGGTTTCAGTTTTTTTGTTTGTTTCTTGTAAGATCACAGGCACTATTTGCTTTTCTTTGCACACTAGCTGAAATTTACTTAGATACAGAGGCACATGAGTTTAGACCTCTCAACATTCTTAAAATATCTCAGTGTATGTCTGCCTTTAAGCAAAACAAGAAAATGATTGTGAAAGTGGTGATTTTTGTGTCTCATATTGCAGTAGACATTTATGTTCTTTCTGCCGTCATTTTCCACAGTTATTTGTTATTTCATTATTTTTATAATTATTGTAAACAGCTGAAAATTATTAGAAGTACATTGTGATGTGAAACAGAAACAAAAATAACAAACCAGAAACAAAAGCATTAGCAGAGGGGAAAAGTAAATGACTTACATGATGACTGGTATTTCTAGTTCTTAGTAGTCACTTTATTTTAGCTGCACATACACTTCTCCCTTGACCCTCCCCTTTGTTTTCTTCCACAATATTTCCTGGCTTCTTGGATTTGACAATTTCCCAGTAATAATGAGCATGTGAGTTCCCCGATTTCACTGATAACAATTTTAGAAGCAGGACAGGAGAAACATTTTCCTTCAGTTCTTAAAGCAGCTGAAGCAGATCCCTCTGTTATAAAGAGCCAAAAGAAAGATGCACAGACTTAGTCTAACTACAGTCTCTCCCTTAGTAAGAGCTCAGAGTAGTTGACACATTTTAAAGCCTCTAATGTATTTATTTCCATTAAACATATACTAAATTGAAAAACTTAAATGTACTGTATTCTCTGATGTTGCTTCCGAAACGAGAGTAAACAATAAGGGTTCAAGTGCCCAGAATTTTTCATTTATTTACTGATAATACAGGGCACCTTCTACATCTTTGCTCTTACATCATCAGAGAGTTACATCCTGGGAACTTTTGGTGAAGTCTGCAGCAGTCCTGAATTTAAAATTTCTTGTAAACTTTTTCTCAGTGGGCTAAATTAAGTTTTACCCCACTGCTTTTTATTATTATTATTTTTAGTAGAATGGTTATATAGGCTTGAATAACTATATTAAACAAAGGCTTTTTTATCTAATATTCATTGCATGTTTTTAAATTAGTTTCCCCTCCACAGTATTACTATCTAGAAAAGATAGTAAAATTATGTATTATCAGTATTGCCTACTTTTAAGAAATAGCATTTTATTTTGTCAGATACTGAACTGATGATTGAAAATGAGTAATAAGAGAAAATGAAACATAATCTATGACGGATGATTATCAATGAGCATATAAAGAGGGTATTATGTAAGAAATGTAGCTGCAGGGAATAAAGATGAGCTGTAAATGATGAAGACTCTCAGACAGTGGGTATAACCAGGGAGATTCTCAAATCTAGTATTACTATAGCCCATTTTTATACCCATAGTCCAGCAGTGATATTTATTATCTGTGATAGAACTTCATATAAACATCTTCAGAGAAAGACAATGCATAACTCGAACACTCCTGGGTATGCAAAGTTCATGAACTGCCCAATCTTGAGTAACATCTCTTATTCCAAACTTATTAATCAAGTGTTCCAGTTGAAAAACCATACCATCACACCATGACACAGAAGAGAGAAAGAGTAAACAAGGTTAAAGTATGGCAGTGGTATTTGCTTTTAATTTTTCTTTGCCATTTGCTAGATGCCTTGCTCAGCTTTAAGGTAACATGTCGTGGTGCTTGAAATCTAGGCAGCAAACATCTGGGAAAGGATTGCATCTTCACAGAACTTTTTTTGAAAGAGGCAGCAGAGCAAGTAGAAGACCTGACAAAAGGGAAAAGACACAGAGCTAAAGGAGCACAAAAAGAAGCACACGAGAGATCTTTTCAGTGAAAAGGATCCCTGAAAGATCTCTTCTATTAAGACAGTTGAAGTAGTAAAATGTATTTAGCAGGTCAGTTGTACCTTCTTTCCTACAGTGGCACTCACTGGCATCTATCCATATACTGGTACTACCTGTGCCTTGGACGTACAAAGATGGGAAGTCTTCTACTTCTCTTTGAAAACCCAGGAATTGTTCTGCTTTCATAAATATTCACAACAGTAGCATGAAACTCCTGAGTATGGTTTGTTTGGACCCATTTACTTCAACTTCATCACAACTTAGTAAACATGGTGAGTCCATTTCTCTTTCTACCAGATATTGTCAGAGAATAGCAGAATTGTTAATGGCTTCTGCTTACAAATGTTATACAAGCTGGAGGAAAAAGAATAGACATATTGTATATTTTATTTTACATATTTATAGCCTATTGAAATAGTAATTGTGAGTGCTGGTGCAGGTGCTTATTTGATTAACTTGATCTTGTTCATTTGGCACATTACACTTTGTACTCTGCAAGCAATGTCTCTTTCACTCCTGTTTAATTTATGGATCTGCTCTCCCCTGCATGCCACCACCTGTGGATTTGTCAGGATTTAGGTCACAAGCTTATATCCTTCCTAATCAATTCAGATGTTACATTTCCCTCCTAGTGCTGTTTCTAAAGGCATGCTAGTAATGGACATATTTACTTCCCGTGTTTCCACATCACTTTCATCCTTCAAGAATTGATTAAGCTACCACAGGCTGATAAATTGTTCCAAATAAGAGTAGGCAGAATGACAGTGAAAATATTTTCAGATTTGTTGCTTTCTGCACAAGGGACAAATATTTAAGAAGTTACTTAGAATAAGAAGTATTGTCTGTAAAATATTGCAAACTAAAATTAAACTAAATGTGTATATGAAGTTAAAGAACATGTTATAAATAAAAAACACTTTTCCAAACATTTTCTGGCCCCTGACCGTGGAAAGGAGCTGTGCCTTTCCAAGTGCTTTATGCTCAGTTTCCCACAGAGGTTATCAAGCTCTGCTGCTGCTGGCCAATAGGTTAGAAATCGTACAACAAAAATAGACTTGGGCAAAGCGAGGTATTTACTGACTTATGTGTCAGAAAGAGAAGAAGTAATTTTTTTTTTTTGATGACCCAGAAAGCTCAATTTCTCATCAAGATCAAACAGTACAAAACTACAGAACTCGATGGACATCATGACATCTCTCTAAGTTAAAAGTTTTGAACTTTATTGACCTCTGCAGATTTTAAAATGTTAAACATTATTTCTACAACACTCAATTTTTGAGTAATTTCTAAGTGTATCTTTAGAGAACCTTTCTTCTTTTTTTTTTTTTTTTTTTTGTGGTGTGTGCCTTTCCTAGGAATGGCCAAAGGTCATTTTTCTTGGTTCTTCATCCTTGGTGTGGTCACTTAAAAACACAGTGTGATTACAGATAGCATCTGCATACAGAAGGCAGAGCTTCTCTGATTTTCTCTGCCTTCTGGAGACATGAGCCAAAGAATAGTCAGTCTGCTATAATACTGAATTTACAAGATGATAAATTCTGCTAAATCAGAAAATTATCAGAAAGAAATACAAAAAAGATGAAATCTATCTGTTCAGAATAAAATTAACAGTTTTTAAAAAATGAAGTTAGTCAAGTTGTTTCAAAATCTAGTTTCTTCTTGTAACCACCACAGCTTACAGTGCACTATGGAAAGTGTAAAAAAAATTAAAAATCACACTCCTCTAAATCCTCCTAAAAAAAAAAGAGGGAGAGCAAAATGAGACATAATTGTGTTTATTTTCATAAACCTTAATGTTCTTTCATCAGTGCCATTTTCAATGTTGTATGTGGACTCAGACATAGATAATTCTACTACTACAAGTAGATTTATATTACAGCATTAGCACACTGAAAGAAAAACCCAACCTGATGCTTTTAGTTCTTCCAGTTTTCCTGAAGTGAATGAGATTGTTCTCCCTCTACTCCATTTCTTAATTACAGGCTTATTTGTAGAACTTCAGTTAGCACAAAATAAAATATTTCTCTTTTACTTCAATGGTCTTTTAATGAAAGACCTAAAGGCAAAACTGTGTTATATCTGCAGTGATACAGGTAGAAGTTCTGAAAATATCTCAAAAACTGTCAGATGCCCTGTATTTTTAAAAGTCTTTTTTGTTATGCACCCTTTTCACTTTCTAGACTTCTACAATACCTTTTAAACTGCTGTGTATATATTCAAGTTTTTAGGGGTATCTATCACCATGTAATGATGGAAGTATGATTGTGTTAACAGAAAAAAAAAATTGGACTTAATCTTGTAAAGAAAATGTGCTTTGTGTTTTTAAATGGCCCTATTTAAATGCTTCCATGTTCCAGATACAACTTTCAGAGTTTTAGACTGCCTTCCTAAGAACTTCAGTCATTCTAGGAAGTAGCAATTGATGCACTGTTGAAATAATTTTTTCTGTTAGCTAACTGTGCTCCACAAAATATTCAACTCATCGTAACAGATGAAAAGTGTCTCTTTAAATTAAAAACACAACAGCAAAAAAACAGACAAGAAATCTTTTTAATAGTGAGGCAGAAAGAACATAGAGGCAGACAATAATCAAACAAAAATGAGACCCACATCTGAAATCATTGCAATTTGTTGAGGACAAGTGATCCTAAAAGTGCATAGAACTGTAGTCCATCCCATCCCATCCAGCCTACTCAACATTACTTTATATGAGATTAAACTCAAATTTAACTTTTCGTAAGGAACAGGTGACACAGAAGTTTCAATTTTCCAACTGATCTGTCCTACTTTTTTTTTTTTCTAGGAAGTTTCCTTGTTGCCATAGCTCAAGTAGTAACTTCTCTCACTGTGAGGAAAAGTGGATGATTCTACCATTTTAAGGTGAGAGCCTATTATAGATTATTTCCTCTGCTGTCCACACCTCCAAATAAAGAACAAAAATGGTAAAGCTGAATCGAGGGCAGAAGAATAAAAGAGTTCTCGAGGATTTGTTAAAGAAAAATATTATCATTTGTTATTTGGAACACATTCAAATGTTTGACCAAAGCATAGTTGCTTAATTAGACAAGTAGTGAAACAAGTTGCAGGGACCATTAGAGAAACTAGTGAAATTAGAGAACTAATGGGCATGGTGGAGGAGAAGGTCTGAAATATTGTCACAAGTGAGAGTCATTTGTGCTGATTTCAAATCCAGTTTTGCTGAACACCTTGAGGTCGTGCTTTCCAGAACCACTTCTGGGAGAATATGCAATGAAAGTGTAATGATGTAACTAACACCTAGAAAATAGCTCAGAGGAACTGAAGGACTCCAGGTAATAAACAGGAATGGAATGTGAATCACTGCCAATTGACTGATGAAACAGGAAGTAACAGTGGTACATTATGGAAGAACTTCGTGTGTATCTATCTATCTATATATCTGTGCATGTGTGTGTATGTGTGTGTGCATATATATATATATATATATGTGCACACACATACTGTACTGCAATAGTTCGTGGAACTGTTTGTGAACAAAGAGGCTTTAGGAAGCTTCATTTCTATCATCAGAACAGCTGCTTTTCCTACTGTAAAGCATTGTAAATATCAGTGAGAACTCTGTCAATGTGTCCACTTTCTAAAAAGGCAAAAATTTAATACATCTTCCAAACTGTGACAAACCAGTCCAGTTTAGAGATGAGCTGAATAAGAATAACTAATGTGAGAGGAGGATTGTTTCTTCAGATGATTTATAAGGTACCTGTAAAAAGCTGATAGATTTGCTTAGCGCAGAAGAAAAGTTTTCCTACTGAAGGAAAAGAAAAAGAGAATGTGAATTTTTATCAAAAACTATTCTTCAGTTCAAGTCCCAGAGAAAATGTGGTCTGTCCTTGTGGAATCTTTAGACATTAGAATGAATTCATGAAAACAAAAGAGGGGAATATATGTGTCAACAAAAAGAATGAGTTAAGGAAGAAATGAAACCAAAGGCTGACCATACAGCACTCCCTTCAATAGCAAGCTTTTCAGCAAGGGGAATTTTTCAGACAGCCTGTGTACTCCTCATTCACTTCCATTCACCCAAAATTACAAATGATGCAAGTGCTAACAGGATACAAAACTGACCTACAGTTGTCATGGGGTTTCCATTTTTTTCCACACTACATAGCTATGCTAAATTAATATAAATTTTTCTGACAGTACTAAGGGAAAAAAAGATGCTGCTTGTTTAGACAATTTTAATGAAAGTCTAACCTTTTACATTAAACATGGGTCGCCTTCATTTACTTTCTGCAGCAGTTCATATGTTTTTAGCAAAGGACATAGTTTACTGAACATATACCAGATTATTTAAATGAATGGTTTTAATGAGTTCTTCAAATAGGTTTCTCTAAAAAGTAAGCATGAAATTACTTTCCCAGCTGGGATGTTTTAATGTATTTCAACAAAAACATACATAATTACTTTCCAGCAAACATAAGTCGTAGTTGCTTTGACATTCCAATGCCTTTGAGTGCTAATAAACTAAAGTGGTTGTTTCATGGGAGTGATACACCAACACAGAAAATTGATGTTTAATATATTATTAATTTCTAAGAAACAGTTTTTTTCTTATAGGAAAGGGGAAGATACTTTTCATTTTATCACAATGGGACATCATTTTATGTCTAAATAATTAAAATATATGGACAGGCCTGATAATATAGACTTCAGTTAAAAGGCTGCAAAACCAGACTTGATTATTAACTTATTAATAATCTCAAGAGGGAAATATATCCAAGTTCCACTGGGATAAACTCAGGTGAAAGTAATTTGACTTCACTAAGTGATTTAACTTCAAAATTACTGAATTTGGTCCCTGACTATTTACTCTTTTTTGTATTCTTCATTGCAATATGAAGTATTAATTCCATTCAAATAAATAGGATTGGGCATAGTTCACCATTTAGCCACGAGGAAGAAAAATATGCCAGAAGTCTAAATACATTTGCAGCTGCCTATAATGATGTCTTTCACTTCTGAACAAGTAGAGTGTTCTTTATATGATTGATCTAATTGTTTAGCAGTGACTTCATGGTTTAATGTGATTTAATTGACCTGATTTCTCTCTATTGATTTTGTACACATATAAATAACAGCATTGCAATGGAAATGCAATGCAAATGAGACGTCTTAGAATTTTTAATCAGCAGTATTTTGGCTTAGAATAAAATATATTTTTCATATGGATTAATGTAATAAAATGGGCCTGATCTTTAAAATCTGATCAGTCAAGAGAGAGTCCAAGCAGGGTTCCAACAGTTGGCAGTCTTTTACTGTGCATAAAGTTTTGTTTAAATTTTTAAGATTTCACTGTGATTTCTATGGCTTTGACTTAGTTTTACATTTAGCCATTTTTAATTTTGTTCTAACCTTCTTTGTGGCTTCTGGGTGAAACCACTACAAAAATCCAAGGAAAATAGATCAGCTCATTCCCCATCCTTCACTCTTCCTGCCCATGGAAATGTACTCCGGCTGGAAGAGACTGAATCTTAAGCAATCAGTTTGCTAAAACTTTTGCATGACCTTGCATTATATTGTGATATAAGTATTTTTTTGCATCACTCATTACTTGGTAGAACTACAATCAAAATGAGCCTTCTGAAGGCATACTAATACAAATGCTGTTGTTTTTCATGATGTCTTTTATCTCATGGTATAATATTTAACTACTAAAATACTTAACAATCATTAATATGAATAAATGCCTTTGTTACCTTTAACATCTAGAGTCTTTATCATTAACCAGATACACATCAAATACTGAATGTGTATCTTTAAATACCTTCTGTATATTAATTTAAAATACAATACAAAGCCCAGGTTTTATACATGCAAAGCCTGAGATTTCTGTGGATCATATTTGTCTCACATGATATTATTTTTTTCCTGCTTATTGAACTGTTACCAGAGGAGGAATCAGTAATTTCTATATACTTTTTGTACAATTAGATCTTGTGCATAGATGTTGATGTCATTGTTAGTAGCGGCATCAGTTTGGCTCCAACTTTTCATATTACTGAAATATTCTATCCTTTCACAGAAGACCTATGTCTATGGAATTCACACTTTTTTTTGAAACCTTGCCAGTCTTGCTTTCGGTCAGTGTTGCCAAGATTTGTAAGTGAAAGTCCTGAGTTTAAATATCCATACTTCAGCATCAGAAACCCTTTGTAGGAATGGCTGCATTTTTTGTAGTTTTACTTTCAAAATATTCTTTTTAAGTAAAAATGTTTGAAGTAATGCTTATATTGTGAAAGTCCTCTATGATACAGATTCCATTTTCCTACATTTCAAATTGATTGTATCTTGGAAACCTCAAGATGTTTTACAATGCTGGAGAAATAAATCCTCAAAGGCAATATAAATCTTATTTCCTAAGACAGCTACCTGAACAAGATAACAGAATTAAAGCTTTTCCACTTGAATTCTGAAGAAAGGGACTGCTCATCATGCTTTTCCACCCCTTGTCACTTCCTAGTTTATAACCACCCTCTGATTTTCAATGTTCTTTGCAAGGTACTGATGTTAACAGTTGTGATTTCTGCAGGAGTTTCACTGCAAGGAGGAAAGCTCTCCAGAGAGTACACCTCTTTTTTCACTTGCAGATTTCCAGAGAAAAAAATTATTTTAACTAGAGCTCTAGTCAAATGCATTTCATATGTAGCAGTCTTGGCAAAAAAATGACCAGGAAGAGGAAAGCAAGATCCTTGACTACTTTTCCCCCACCTCCTACTCTTTTTATTGAGCCTTTGCTTCCCTTTTGTATCAGAAATGACAATTTTTCACCTGGAGGATAACCTAGCAAAAAGACATATACTTGGAAATAATTTTTATGAAGTGTATCAGTGAAATGATAATACTAATGGTTGGTTTCTAAGCTGCATGTGAATTTAAAACATTTGCAGATGAAACAGTAGCAAATTTTGCAAAGGAACCATAACAAAATAATATTTAATTGGTGTAACAGTTGTAAGACTGGGAGTAAGGAATTCTTTTACTTCCCTGGTAAGTACTGTTTGAGTAAAAGTCTGCAATTCTCTCAAGAGAAGAATGCTGTTTAAGTAAAAAAATTATTATTTCTCACTCAATAAGGAACTCTTTGTTCAATAAGACTAAAAAAAAAACCTAATTTGCTCCTACAAGATTGATCATGTCTGCAATACTGAATGTATTTCTTCGTAGGAAAAAAAGTTGATTTTGCTGTTTTTAAAAAATGACTGTTAGATCCACCAAAAAGGTCTCCACCTTAAAATCACTTGAGTATGCCACTTAGCATCAGTCTATGACAATTTTTTATAGTCTTTAAAGTGCTTGATAATATCATAAAGTTTTAACCTTTATTTTATTGGTACCTGTTACTTTGTGTGTTATGTGTTTAAAACCAATGAAAAGATTTTTCATGAATCACATGAATTTTTATGTTACTGTTCACATAAAAAAGCTTTATTGTATCTTTTAGTAGCAGGATTTTGTGTATGAATTAAATAATTGTCAGTATGCATTTTTCTGAACTGTAGTTTCTGGACCAGAAAACCAGTTTAAGTCACTCTGGGCATTAAAATGAAATGGGTAAATTACTTGACTGCATCAACTGGCAGGGTCATCCTGCAGCAGAATACAGAGTTGTGAAATGAAGTATTAGTATATCTTTAATTTTGAAGCAGTGTAAAAGTTATTCAAAAGGGATTTTTTATTTACTTTAGTTTTAACCTGGTAAGTGAACAAAAACTGGGGAATCAAAATGTGGAAGGTTTAAAATACTTCATCAGCAACCAAAAGTTGCACAGACATTTCAGCTTTTATGCAGAAGAAGTAAAGCTTGATGAAAGACTTTTTAGCCACAAAAATGAGTCACCTTAATTAAGATTACTAACCTTTTCAGTATCTTGTACTTCTCTGAAGCACTTTTTAAGTTTCAAAAAATCTAGCTTCCTCCAAGACAGTTCAAAGAAATCACAGAAATTTCTCATTTCTCTGATGCCAAATAAAATTTGCAATTTGACCATGCCTGTCATGTTAATACCAATGAAAACCAATGGGTAAAACAGGCCTCTCATTGAAAGGGAGTCAGTACTGCTCTACAAATAAGAAGCAATTGCTTTAGAAAGTTTTAGAATGTTTGTAGATAGTTTCATTTGGGAATTCTTCTCTCAGACCAAAATATGAGACCCTGAGATGAGTTTGGTTGGTTAGAGCATGGTGCTAATAATGCCAAGATTGTGGATTTCATCCCTGTACAGGCCATTCACTTCAGAGTTGGACTCGGTGATCCTTGTGGGTCCCTTCCAGCTCAGAATGTTCTGTGATTCTGTGAAATATCTTGGTTTTTTCCTCCTCTAAAAAGCACTAACCAAACATGGTTGAATGCTGACTTTCATGACAGCTTGGCAAATAGCACCAGTCAGCAACAATTAAAATGATGCAAACCAATAAAATTATGCAATAAGGAAAGCTAGGGATGATAATAGATAATGATAATCAGTATTAACATATTGATCCAAACAGTCCACAGGACATCCACAGGAGCTGTGGCTGCCCATTCCCAGCAGGGCACAGCAGAGGGGCGGTGTGAGGTTGGGGAAACCTCTCTGG
Organism: Manacus vitellinus; assembly: GCF_001715985.3. NCBI lineage: Eukaryota > Metazoa > Chordata > Aves > Passeriformes > Pipridae > Manacus > Manacus vitellinus. Next base: position 12,365,867 of record NW_021939632.1, on the reverse strand, counting down.
AGCCTATCTCCATTCCTTCCCTCAAGGTGTCTGCCCCACCCAGGCACTCACCTTCTTACCACCCAGGGCCTCAAAGTGGCTCCGCAGTTCTTCCACAGTGACGGGGACGTGCTCCATCATCTGAGAGCTACCTGAGGTCTCGTCCTTGGCCACGTCCAGCCTCCTGCTGTCTGATGGCACCTTCTCCAGGGTGTTACTGCAGCTGATCTTATCTGGCACCAGGGATGATGGAGCTGGTGAGTACCGGAGCATCAGGCCAGGTCTTGTAGCATTGGTGGACTCCCATCTCTGCTTGAGGAGCTCCACGGAGCCCTTCTGCAGGGGCAGGTCTGCCAGCTCCAGCGTGCCCTGCCAATGAAATGTGGACCTGGGGTCAATGGCCAGTGACACAATGCCAACAAAGGCCACCACGGAGTGGCTCAAGAGCCCTTGTGGGTCGCAGGCTGGTTGCTGGGACAGGTACCCCTTCCCAATGGAAAGCGACTTCCAGTAAGACCAGATCCAGTAAGAGTCAGTGAAAGGGTTCAGTGTGTTCATATAAGAGGAATATGTTCATTATAGAGTGAATTAAGGGTGATGTTCAGACATTTTATTCTTAGGCTTGACAACAGAATTGCTGTCTATCATGAATGGAAAAGCAGCAAGCACACAATTAGGGAGAATTCCAAACAAAGTGGGGTTAATGAATAAGTGCCTGGTAATCAGCATATGCTGCATGAAAGGTGTTGTGACAGGTGACTGCTGTTTTCTTTTAGATTGATACAGCTGTCTGTATTGTGGAATGAGTCACAGCATTTTAATGCAGCCAGGAGACAGAAGGGCTACTGCATTAGCTGAGAGAGTACTTGGATAGTCTGGAAACACAACCCAGGGCAGTTCTGCTAATTGCACTGTAACTCTTCTGTCAGGTAAATTGCTAAGTGTTGACATCAAATCTTTCTGATCAGTTGGCTGTGTTCTCACAAAGGCTTATTCCATCTTTCTTACAGTACACTTGGGAAGGAAAATTGCCATTCTGTCATTTTGCACCAGTTGCTGATATCTGCTCCTCTTTTCCTGAAATCAGCTCCCACGTGGTTTGATTTTGAGGTTTTCTGCCCTGTAGCAAATACTCAAATGTAAGTTTTTACCTCTCATTCAAAAGGAAATTTGAGTAAAAAGAATATGAATTTAAAACAGTAAAGAAAAAGAAATGTTAAAAAGAACTGAGACCCAACTAGTAACTAAAATCTCAATTCATTAGTACCTTCCTTCTCGGAAAGAGATTCTTGTATGTGTGCAACTGTCCTACTTCAAGTGAGTGTGCTTTTCCTAATTCAGGTGAGTGTGCCTATGCAATATCCACATTCTCCTATGTTTTGCTTCACTGATAGTGGGTCCTTTTGTTGGTTTCAGTGATTTTCAGGATATGTGTTATGCCATCTTTCAAAAATAATCTGGAGTTCACCTCCTTCTCTCTCGCAGAAGCAAAGTAGCTTCTTTGACCCTTGTCTATTTTGGGACCTATAGCTGATAGATGACGGATAAAATGAACATGTTTGTTTTGATTGCATGATGTGTTGGCTGAGGTGAAATTGTGTGGAGATTCAGTAGCTTCTAAAGTTGGTGGTTTGCTGTGCTTCCCCCCTCCCCCACAAAATAGAGATTTGGTTGCAACATCTTCATTTGTGTCAGGAATAAGTTTGGTGTGTCCTAGATGTCATTTGAGGTTTTCACATTTTATTACTGGTGTTCCTGATCTTCACAGAATCACACAGAATCACAGAATATGCAGAGTTGGAAAGGATCCACAAGGATCATTGAGTCCAACCCTTAGCCCAGCACAGGACCATGCCTGAGAGTATTGTCCAAACACTTCTTGAACTCTATCAGGCTTGGTGCTCTGATCACTTTCCTAGGGACCTATTCCAGAGGCCAACCACCCTCCAGGTGAAGAACCTTTTTCTAACATCGAGCCTAAACCACCCCAGACACAACTTCAGGCCATTCCCTTGGGTCCTGTCACTGGTCACCACAGAGGAGAGATCAGTGCCTGTCCCTCCTCTTCCCTTCACAATGAAGTTGTAACTGCAATGAGATCTCCCCTCAGTTTCCTCTTCTCCAGGCTTAAAAGAATAAGTGACCTCAGCCACTCTGCAGGGAGTCTTGTCCTCCTGTTTTCTTTGGTTTGGAGACTCAAGTGTGCTTCTGTGGCCAAAACTGATGTGTTGGAGAGAGGAACATTGCAGTAAGAAAAAATTAAGTTAGCTAGTGAGTAGTCATTCTGTCAGAAATGGATGGTGGAATTTTTGTAAGGGAACTACCTAAAATGCTATATAACATTCAAAAGTAGGTCTTTGTGAATGCCAGCTATAAATATTTTGCATTAATGTGTTTGTTTTATGAGGCCAGTGATAGTACAGCATTCAAACACTGCAGTCAAACTGTAGGATTTCCTTTTTTGTGTTTCTTCTCTGGAATCTTTTGTATCTCGCTCCCCCTGATTTTAAAAGAGGCCTATGGTAATTCTTCATTGCATGTAATAAATGTATCCTTTTCCTGAGCAAACGGCTATGGGAAGGCCTGTAGATTTTTTGCACTCATGAGTTGCAGATATCAGTAAATTTCAGGGTTTTTTTTAAATCTGAAGTTGCTGGTAAATCTGTCTTCACAGTAGGATCATTGAAATGGTATTTTTTTTTCTTGCACTTTAAATGAGATAAGCCCAGTTCTACACTTCACAGACTGTGTACTCAATTGGTAGGTGAACATATGCATGCAAGGAAAGAGCTGTTGAGGAAAACTGTATGTTGTGCTGTATGTTCCTTTGCCAAAATGGCTACCTGAATTTTCATCATATTCTTGATATCTTAAATGTTTCTTACATGTAAACTCTTTCATTTGTTCACTAGCAAAGCAGTAAACAGAAATTGAAAAAATAGTAAACTGATACAGTTTACTTGTAGAGCTATATGTGAATACTGTTGCTTGTAGCCCCATCATGCGTATTGTACTGGTGAGTCCTTTCCTAACATTAGGAAACAGTCTGTTGTAAAATAGCTGCTATTTGCCACTGCCTATTAGTCTGGATTCCCTTCTCAATTAAAATAAACAGACAAAAAACCCAACACAACAAATCACAACACAAAAAAACCCCTTCAAACGAAAAACCCCCAAAATCTTTCAGGGACAAGATTTGATAAGATCCTTTCATGATCTGCCATCCTACTTCATCCAACTTTTGCCTCTGAGACTTCCCTTCCTATCCTACCATGATTCCAGGTAATCTGCACTGTCAAGAGTCCCTGGCATGAGGCTCCATAGGCCGTCTTAGGATAAATTATGAGAGAAAGAACAACATGTTGAGAATGAAGACTAGATCTCATTCAACCCAATGTTTTTTGCAAACCACCGAAGAACAGCCCTTAGGATCCAGAGGAAGCTACAGAACAAAAAGCAGCTGACCCCTTAGTTTATGGCAATACTGGGAAGGGAGGCAGGGGGGTGAAAGAGGAGACCAGTAGCTGCACAAGCTCTCCTGTAAATCTAGTCAAGAACAGAATAAAATAGTTCAGTTGGAGGGGATCTGGAGCAATCATCTCATCCAACTGCAATATTCACTGGCCACATTACTAAATCTGTTTTGTGCTAAGGGCTCTTTATATCTGCACATGACAGGTAGCCTCATGCTTCTGACACCATTACTTGAAAAGCTTGCAGTTTCTTCTGCAGGTAAGTAGAGCCTCCAGTATCTGTAACATTTCATTTACATTTCAGATACTTCTTAACAAAAGCATCTCAAACAAGTTTATAAAGAGCTAAAATAGTTCTTGATTGCTAGAACATATAAAGCACTTCCAGATTCCTAGTCATATTTTGAGAAAATACGTTATTTGGGGCTATCATTTAACATGCCAACTTTTATCCTGATACAAATAGGGATAGCTAAATAATAAAACTTTAAGAAATGTTATTTCAACTCTGAATTATGACAGACCCTGTTCTAGCAAATATAACAAGGTTTTGGTATTTTAAGGTAAATCACACTGAAACAGCAATTCCCATAACTTACCAACAAAATCAACACATTTTATCATCTAATAAGAGAGGACTAGAAAGTGCAGTATTCATATTTGTGGGATTGAGGAAAGACTTGTTTAATATTTTTCCTCTTACCCCACCATTCCCAATTATTACATAAGCAGTATCAGGCCTCACACTAGAAAGCCTATTTACAGAAAGAAAAAAAAAGACCAAAAAGAAAAGCATCAATTGCGTATTTGTACGGAGCTTATCTTACCACTGTGTTCTTCTCAGTCAAGTTTTCCGGTTGTGACTCCACTGCATTCATTGTGTGCCTGTTTAAAGGAAGACAGTTTTAAACATTCTCTTAATTCATTGGTCTCATTTGACTAACGAACATGAAGCTTGATAGACACACGTCTGATAGTAGTTACGAGACACCAAATCTCTTACGTGCTTGCGTTGCCAATGTATTATTTAGTGAGGCATGGAGGTAAAGTATGCTTTCTGCCATACCTCTGGCTGTGCTGCGTGTGCTCACCTTACACTGCTTAGCAGTGGCAAAGGCTGGAGGCAACAGCTTTTGTTTCAGTGCTCTTTGGCAGGAAACAAAGCACCTTCCAGTAAAAAATTGTTGGTTCTTAAGTACTTAAGAAAGGTTTCAGGAAAAATTATGATTGGTAAATCATAATTTAAAAAGGATAAGAAAGTACATTCATACCATTCAGGCCATGTAAAGATACCACATTCCAATGCAGCTGACTTTCTTGCAATAAGCATAATTGCTTTTCAGTAGTTTCATTGTGGACCAAAAGTACATATTATAAATCATAGAGGAAAAAGGTTAGGATTTTCGAAGATTTTCATCTGCTATGTTACTGAACTGTTACTTTTGTTTTTTTCTCCCCTCCTGCCTCAGTTCACATCTGTCCCAATCACACATCATCAGCTGAAGGCTGCAGTCAGCAGGTGCTGCCTGCTGACCTTTACATACCTCACCACTATGGGCAAAACCAGCCAAATTTTGGGATTTCTGGGCCACTGTCCCCACAGGCGGGTATATATGCATCTTAACACTGCCGACCTAGCCTCCCAGAACTCTTTTTCTAAGGACAGCAGCAAGGAGGATGCATGCAGGGGACAGAACACGTTCTGTAACCTCTCCCCAAATGACTAGGTGTTCTTAGGGACATATTTTTTGGGTGGACTATTCAGTAGATAATTAAAGTACCCAGACATAGGCAGCACTTCTTTTTCATCATTACTCTCGACTACTTGGCTAACTTCAGCTTCTTTCACATAGCCAGCTGAGCAAAAGTAAGTGTTCAGTCAGCTTTGGCATCCCATACTTGGTTTTCTTTGATTTACACTTGTTTTTCTTTCTCTCTTTCCTTAGTATAATTGAAACTTTTCTGACTTTCAGACTGAAGCTCTTTGTGCAATAGAAGTTTAAAGGACTCTTCAGCCAAGTGCAGGGTACACTAAGGATACCCTTTCGTTTCCACTCTTGTGCCACATGTTTTGTAACTCATAAAAATTACATGAAATCTTACTTCAAAAACAGAAGGCCATGAAATGCACAAAATAATGAATGCATTTAAAATACCTATGCAACTCTTTTGTTTTTTCCCCCTTACCTTTAAAGTAGTGACAAAGCTTATACTGGAATAAAACTTAACATGCTGCAAGTTGATTATATGTGACTAATGCTTCTAACATTTAATGAGAGGTGGTAAAATCTGTGTGCAGAATCTCCTCTATCCTGCCCTTCACAGTTATTTTTATTTCTATGTAGCTGCTATACAGAATTGCCAAATCACTCTGCAGGTTTTTTCCCTCTTTCAAGTTTAACCATGGCTAAATGACTACAAGACAACAGGACCTTGTTTCGTGTGTTTTAAACCAAAGGGTCAGAAAGCTCATGGCAAATATTGCTGAGCATGAAATCCCTGTTCTGAGGCTCATCCATCTCATTGCTACACCTCCATAATTTCCACCCACTCCCCTAGGTCTGTCCTTGTAAACTGGTAGAATGCTCATATATACTTGTAAAGCTCTAAATAGTCTAACTGCTATAACTATAGAGGAATTTATTGCATTTAGTTTTGCCTAAGAAAATCTATTTAATCGTTTATATTTTTTTAATTAGGATTATGTTTTAAAATAGGACTTTACTTGATCAATATCTGCTCTTTATCATTCCTGATAAGTCTTAAAGCACAGTTCATTGTGAGGCTATTTGATGTACACTACAGCCCTCTGAAAGTGGCTTTTTCGGTTAACGTGTTCTTAGCAAAAGGGAAATTAGAGAGAAATCCTACATAGACCTCTTTGCTTCTATAGAGAATCAAGAAAAGAAGTCAGAAGTTTGTCTATAACTTGATATAAGTTTGTATATAACTTGAATTAAACAACTTGGTCCTCATGGTTATGATAAAGGGTGATCCAGAGATGCACGTTACCTGTCTACATTAGGGTACCATCTGTTCTACATTTGTATTCAGCTGACAGCTAATAAATGTCCTTGGGAATATCTTGCAGGAGGAGGGTGCAGAAAAAAAAGGTTTTAATATTGAGTTTTAACAAAAAACCCAGTACTTGAGTTTAAATAATGAGTTCTGAGTTAGATGATGCATTTCAGAGTAGGATTCTGGGGTTTTTTCTACACAGATAGAGCCAGTGAAATGCAAGTAAGGATTTTATAACCTCATCACTTTAGTCAGTGTTCTGGGAGCCGTGAATTGCAGCCACGTGTAACTGTTTTGGCTTTGTCTTGGCAGGAATATATGAATCAGCACAGAAAGGAATATCACTTTGTGAACTTGTGAACACAGCAAGCCTTGGCAACATGCGTTAAATATGTGGGTGAAATTCCCAGGATCATGGTATGATTCACTCAAATTGGGTAACTCTTTAACTGGTCAGTTATTTTCAAATGGAAAAAATGCAGCTGACTAGTTTGTTGGTAAGAATGTGTTATGAGTATGTTAATAATAATTCCATTATTATAATGAACCAAAAATAACCCTTATGTGATTTCAAGAGACAGTGACATCCATTAAAAACACAGCTGATGTGTCACCTCTCTAACTCTAGAGGACAAAGTTCACTGTGCTTGTAGACAAGAATATTTAGGATGCCTTAATTTTGCTTTTAATGTCTCTCAGGAATGGCTGGTGAAATGCCATATGTCTTTCTTTTTGGCAGGATAGATTTTTCCATTATACTGCTATATCTAAGCCAGCAAGGAGGGATGCTCCATACTGAGAGATCTTGAAACAAGAATATTGGAATTATCCCTACTGTCATTGTGAGACTATCATGAGAAGGATTTCCTGTCAAGTTTTCCACACAAAAGACATTATTACTAAAATGCATTGTTTAAATAATTGCTGTTCTTTTAATAAGTATTGTTTGACATATGCCTTCATAGGGGAAAACAAAGGTTTCAGTGGAGCAGTTATTATTATTGTGAATATATAAATATTTATTATTATTACATCACATTATTATTATTGTGAGCATGTGAATGTCTACTGGAAATGTATGCATCTTGTATTTGTTCTTCCCACAGTTCAGCACGTGGGAGCTTCAGTATGTTATAGAATCTGGTATGCTGGAATCAGTCATAGAGAGTTGTAGCCTCAGTTGTCTGTTTTGACTGTATTAAACATTTTGAAAATGATTGGGTGGTTTCAAATTTCATACTATGTATGAAACAGAGATGAGAAAAGTCCTACTTTGTTGAGGAAGGCAGAGATAAATGTGGGCAGGCCCTGAGCTGACCTGAGTGACTCCCAAAAGCTTAGTTTGAGTACAAAGACTAAGACAGGCTAGTCCAAGGTGCATAGCATAACTCCTGAGCAATGGAAGAATGATCTGAATGAAGTATTAGTATCAAGACAGACCTTAAAGACAAAGTCAAGGGAGAAGGTAAGTCCTGAAAGGCTAAAGCAGTATACTTTAAGATACTTGGTGCACAGAAAAAGAGGTGTATAACCTCACCAGTATAGGGATACACACGGCAAAAGGTACCTAAAATTCATGCTAAGCAAAAAAATAGATGTTACAGAGAAGGCATATCTCTTGTTGACTATGCTTGTATTAGGAATGAGATTTTTATATCTTAATTGACATAAAAGGTACATAATCTGGTCCACTTTTACTGTTACTACAGTTCAACATAGGAAATAATTTCTGCCATATGATGAGAAAGTAAAATCTTGGTATGGATCACTTCAAAATGGAATTTTTTGAAGTAAGATATACAAGGTTATTAATTTTACCTCTCTTTTAAACCCAATTAATCATTTCATCTCTTGAGAGTGTCCATAGCAGTGACTGGGGTATTCCTTTGGTCTCTCCTAAGTAAAGGAATTTCCCCACTGGGAATGCTATGTGGAAAAAGATTTTTTTTTTTTTTTTTTAAGAATGAGGTAGGGTAGGGCTTTGGGGAGGAGGGGGGAGAGAAATATGTTTTTTCTGTTGCTTTTGTTCCTCCACAGAGCAGTAGGAGCACTGTAGTAAGACGTACTTCCAATGAAGTTTTATGCCCAAGAGGCACACATAGGTAAATGATGTTAGTATTTCAGCTGGTGAGCACAGGCCTTGCAAAACCCACTAAAATAGGAAAGTAAATAAAACATGATACATATATAAACCTATGCTGTCAGATGTACTTAACTATGATACCTCATAGAATAGGATAGTGCTGTAAATGTCTATATATCTCTGTTTACAAGTGGTTGCAAAAGGCTAAGGAGAAAGACAAATGGAAGTGAGTTATGATAGACATTATCTTGTCTGATTGACATGTTCTTGCTTATTTACCTCAAAGATCCACCAGAGCTGGGTGCAGTACTTCAGCTGGGGTCTTACGAGAGCAGAGTAGAGGGCACATCAACTTGCACAGGTTTCCAATAGAGTAAATAATGTGTTCTCTTCTTTTTAATTTTTGAAATATTAATTATTTTCAATTTAGAACTGCAAGGGAAGTCCAGTTGCTTTGTACAGCAGTGAATTTTCTAAATAAAATTTACTCTAAGGAGTACGATGTTAAAGGGCATTCTGAAAGAGGCGGTGCTGAGAATGTTCATATAACTCACAACTGCTCTTCTACTAGCTGTGTCAGAAAACTACAGCCCTTTTCCAAAGTAATAAGCTTAACCAAGATAAGCCTTGCTACAGAGAGTAGAGGCAAGTATTAGGATACTTTTACTCAAGAGCAGACTTGTAGCCTCAGGATTGGCAAGCACTGACTTGGAAAAACAGCTGTTATTTAAAAGATTTAACTATTTGGGATTGCTGACAGCTTTTAGGTTTTAAAGTAGCCTGGGACAGCTTTGGTCTACTGCTTTACTTCCTTTTCAATCTTATGAATGTAGTTTCTATGGTCTACTTGAAACAGCACTGCAGGATGCCTTTACCTTCTGTCAGGATGTTCTGCAAGGAACCTCTCTGTCCTTTGCCTCCATTGGATTTGCAAGAGCGCTATCAGAAGGATGTGACAGCATTTACGATCTCATATAAGTAAATTTCTGCATCAAGACTACTTGCTTCTGTCATCTTCTTCTTTGGGCTACACTTCTCACCCTGATGGTGAAACAGATTTCATTACTAATAGTAGCAGAAATAAATTGGTTTTCTTCTGAAAGAGACAGTGCTAATATTGTCTAAAATTCTGAAGAGAGGACAAGCACTTTCAATTCTTTTTTCAGATGTATTGCTGAGTAAGCAGGAAATAAAAAAAGAAAGGAGATCTCATGTTTCTAAATAACTTTTATAAAACATCCAAAGTAAAAAGTAAGTGAGAGCAAAACACAGTTTTTTTTTCAGATTGTTATATTTGCATTCAGATGCATCATATTGTACTGTCCAATTTTCAGTTATGTTCACTGTCAGAAGTTGTAGGAAATTAGTGAATCTCGTAAAATAAACTTAACAAGAAATTTTCAAGGAGTGATTACGATAAGTTTTATGGTTCAGTATATCAAGCACATGTAATGGGGCTTTTATAAGGGAAAACTTAAGGAAAGAGAACATTTCAAATACCATTATCAATGAAAATAACAATAGGAGCAATTTTTAACCTGGAGGAATTCTACTGAGGAGTTACCATGCCATCACTAATAGAACAGAAAAAGCCATAGCTAAATCAACTGCAATGCTGAGTAAAACACATACAAATCATTAATTTGTTCTGTTCTTACTGCTGGTGGCTTTTATTTACCTTTCACTCTCTTCCATAAAATTTCCACTTTAATGGATGAGATATAGGTAAGTGGTAGAGAGTAGTACTGGGAAATAAAATGTGATTTGCATTTTCTTATACCTCTTTCTTAATCTGTATTGTGTCCAGAATCATAAGCTTACAAATCCAACAATAACAAGAAGAAATTAAATATTTGCAGCTTTCTTTTAACAATTTGGAGCTCTTCTAGTACACTGTTTTAATTTCCTGTCCCAGCAGAGAGGAGAATTAGACTTTATAATAAGAACATAATAGTTGAAGAGATTGTCCTTTTTATTGGCTTGCTCTGGTTGTTTAAATGTGACCATGAGAACTGTAAAATCAAGGAAATCCTTTCTTTTATATCTATCTGACACAAATTTTTCCTTCATTTTATTTAGATGTTGGGTGGTCACATTGCTCACACTGCAACTGCAGCTTAGGAATGTAGATGTAAAATCTCATATTTATTCAACATGAACACTTGTTATGATGGTCTTTCATATAGAGGTACAATGCTTTATATTGAAAATGTGATTTAAAAACAGGTTGACTCTTCGTTTGTGACTTCAAGTAATAAAATGAGTAAGAAGTTTTAATAAGGGTTGGGTTTTTTGATTTGGTTTTGCCTACCCCTGTGAACCTTGAACTGGTGTACCCACATTCTTGTAGCTAAATATGTGACCTATTAACTTTTCACTTTGTCTCTATCCCTGATGCTTTTGCCAAATGAAATTACAAGTTTTACAATATCCATGTGATGCCATAGGGTTTCTTTCAACAAGCTTAACTGTTAACTGGCTTTTCTCTAGAACTGGAGCAATCCTACCACTCTGCCCATTAAGAGAAATGTTTCCTTGGGCACATCTAGTTTAATTTGGCATCTAGTTTAATTTGCTTCATTACTGAATCCATATCAATGGAAGAGACAGCGTTTGTGGTGTGAACCTTCTAGATGGTGGTGGTGGAGAGGTTATTTGTGCACTCTCTTCTAGAACTTTCCATTAAACTTGTGGAGAGGTATTTCGATTGAAATGCCACTGAATTCACTTTCCCGCCTCAATAAGGCATTTTGCCTCATTTCACATTCTTCCTCATTGAATAGTTTCATCATGTGTCAGTATATTTGTTATGCTGCCAATGCTCTAACAGAGGACTTGTTTTCCAGTATATGCAATGATGTAGGATATTTTCTCTGAATGAGATTAATTTATAACTTCAGTAGCTGCTTATAGTCCTCTCAGTTAAGCCTCATGTGTCCTTTTTGTCAAGAAAGACAAACATAATTCTTGTATTCTGTCTTTTAATTTGTAAGAACAATGACTTCTTACTTCTTGACTTAGGAAGACAAATTATTTGTGGTTACTAATCAAAATTATGGCTAGCTGGTTTTTGTTAATTCACCAAAGAAATATTAATTCTGTATAACCACAAGATAATTAAGGTGCTGGGAAGGGAGAAAGGGCATGTACTCTGTGAACCCTTTCAGAGCAGCCTCCCCAGAAAGAAAAGGGCAGTGATGACAGGAGATGGCAGATCTAGAGCATGACGTGTGTTTAGGGCTTGCCATAGAAGACATGAGTGCTCTCTGGTCTCTGCTTACACAGAATGAGTATTTCTTTGGGGACTGGGAGTAGGGGCAATAGTGGGCCTATCCTTTCAGCAGCTTTTAGGTTCTGTGCATTTTTAATCAAACTATGAAATAATAACCACAGTCTCATTAATTTTCTGTAAGACCTCTCACCTCACTGACTCAGTGCAGTGACTGTATAGGCTTGAGTTAAAATTGGTTAGATGAGTGAACTTATTTGCAGAGGTTCACAATCTGCTTTTTGGCACTTTTACTGTCAGTTCATGGTGTTTTTGCTTTCAACTCCCCTTCTGCATTCACTTTCAGGAAGGAAAATGATTTTACAAGAAAGTAGAAAGTTTTCCACAGTGTGTTGATAAACCCCAGTGGAGCCAGTGGTCCTACCAGGATTCAGAATTCTTTTAAAATTTGAGGACTGCTGTATAGAATGCATAGGGACACAATTTTCAGACATTGACATTATTTTCAATACTAAAAAACTCCTTAAAAATCATCCAAGATGTTTTTAATATCAGGATCAGGATTTTTAGTGTCCATCTGCATAATTTGTATGGCAGGATCCCACTGTTGTATGTTGTATTCTGCTCTCCATCACAACTTGTGTCTGTTTGGTGACTGGGGCATGAGTGGCCAACCCCCACCCACCCACGCAGCAGCCCTGCAGCCAGGGAACCCCTTACCCCAGCATACAGGGAGTCTGCCACTTTTGACTACTGAATTTCCCACATGGGAAGCCAGAAGACTTTTTCTGTTGGTTTATTTGTTTGTTTTTAGTGTACATTATCCAGCCAGACTGAGATGGAGACTGATTTTGTATTTGGCTAAGGGCTTTGGTATAAATGACATGTCCTGTCTTGTAAGAAGAAAGCCATGAAGACTCTGAGTGCAGAGCCCCTCATCCCTCCCCATCTCTACAGGCCCCAGCACCTCATGCAAAAGCCATTCTGTCACCAGCAACTCCCGAAATAGCCACATCTGCAGTGCTGTTGGGAAGTTGGGACTGTTGTCAGCCAAGAAGTTCTGTGCTTTTAAATGTGGAGAGTTTGAGTGGTTTAAAATTAGTTCAGTGGAACTGTAATCAAATCCATTTGTATCAATGTGAATAAGTACTTTGTCTGCAAGGCTTAACAGCAGTTGGGCCACTCACAGTGTGTGTGCCCAAATCCTCCAGGAGCAGAATGTTTGGTTGTAAGCTCCCTACCCTGGAGACTATGTTTCTCTAATGTTTGTAAAGAGCCTGATGCAGAAGTGCTGTGAACCTCCTTGGAGTTTCTGGAATTTTCTGTTGCTTTTATAAAAAAGATGAAATTATAAAATAAGACCAATGTGAAAATAAGAAATGTGAAAACTGGGACCAGTCTCTTACAGGCATTGTTATTCAAGTAAACATGCCATTAGCATGTGACTGCTAAAAAATTCTGTTTAGTTTCATATGAGAGAGATGCACAAACAGAAAAAAAAAAAAGCCTAGAATGTCTGTTTTCTGTTCTATCAATGGATAGGTAGAGTCCATTTTTTTTTCATTTTTGTCACATTAGGAAATTCTTACATAAAAGAAAAAAACTGAAAGTCTTTTCAAGAAAAATCTTAATTTGAACTCCTCTATTTACGTAATTTAGTGGGAGAGAGAGACAACATAGTATAAATTCAAAGTTTGACTTTAATACACCTTAGGGGAGAAGACATTGAGGAAAATGAGGTTTTTAGTCAAAAGATAGGAATCATGGGATTCAGCATGCCAGAGCAACATTTTTCGATAATGCTGATGTTATTGAAATTAATAACTGCTGTGCAGTGATAAGAAATACAATATTATACTCGTCTGGTAGAGTTGTGCATACCATACAGTGTTCTCTGTGCATGCACCCCAGCATTTGTGGGCTTGTTGTGTGCTGGACTTGTCGACATCCTTAACTGCAGGTTTATGTTAAATACATGAGGTGTAACACATGGGGTTTTTTAAATAAAATTTTCTAAAATTATTTTTTCTAAATTAAGGAAATTCTCTGAAGTAGCTCCAGAGTTGTTAAAAGTGAGAGACATCCTTCAGGCAACAATACTGTAGTGCAGATTTCTGATGATGTCTTTGAGCTCTACCATCAGCAGATCACTTGCAATGTCAGCAATGTATATGTATGCTGTGTGAGACCCCAGAATGTCAGGACTTTGAGGCTTTTCGAATGCTTGAAATTTAACTCTATTAGTAAAATGTTGGTCCAATTATGTATGCAATAGAAGTATTGCTAGAATCTACTTATCTGCAGCTCTGTGCTGTTCTCTTCATTTGCTAAACCTCCAGCAGTGAGATGCAGCCTTCTTGCTAAAGAACATTCGTGTTTCAGCCTGATTAACATTTTTAAAATATTCATGAAAGAGACCTAGAAATTTTGCTGACACTGTTTTTAGAAGAACTAAATGCTCTGGAGCACATATTGAATTGTATGTGGCTGCTTTGGTAGGAAAAAACACCCTGGAGACGTCTTTTTTCTGGGCTCCATGACAAATTTTACGTCTATCTGCACTTTAGTCTCACATGAACATAAATATCAAACTATTTTAACTTGTACCCAGCTGGAAAGTATATACTTTATGAGAAGAATGACATTTTTTAAGAGTACTGTATTCGCAGGTTATGGATCTCATGTGGATAATAACCTTGAAACCTATACTGTATCTGCTATTACACTATCGAAGAACTTGTCTTTCAGGAAAGTTTTTAGATTGTGTCCTTGTTTTATGAAGAACTCAAAAAAATGAAAAAGTTCACCTTTTGTATGCTTGTAGGTAATACATCAAAGCCCCCTGAATTAAGAAATTATGGGTATGTTTCTATGGAAATACTAATTGTCTATTTATCCGCATAGGGCTTGTTGAGCAGGCTTCAGGTGAGAGTGAGGAAAACATTCCATATTCTGGTCAGCGTTGATCCTCCCTACTTCACCAATAGAGTCACTAGTACTGGGGTTGTCTCTGTATCAAAAAAAGAATTACTTTGTAGTACAAAGTAACAAATACAACACAAATGCACAGTATTACAAAATGACTTGGTGATTACAGGTTTGGACTTGATGATCTAGGGGTCTTTTCCAACCATTAATGATTCTGTGATTCTATGAAGCAGTGATGTTAAATCATCTCTTCTGGCAAAATGATACTAGTGGGAGGAATATCAGTAATTTTGGAAAATAAGCTTTAACAAGGAGGGGAAAAAAAGAAGAAAAACTGGTTAAAAAAAAAAGTTGAAAAGGACAAGAGGAACTGTTTAAATACTGAGAATAGGAACCAAAAGGGAAGCTCAATTAATGAGTCAAGAGATAGGCAGCTGTGAGTGCTCTGAGAGTCTATCATTTCTCTCTTATGCTAGCTTTCTTGTGAACTGCAAAGAATGGTAGAGCTGAAGTATATGCCTGTTTAGGAAGTCGAATGCATTTTCAGTGCAGTGATATAATGTCCCTTTGTTGTTGTTGTCCCCCATTTCCCCTGAAGGCAAAATGAACAATAAATTACAGAAATGCCTCTAGCAGAGTTTTCCTGTCAGTGTTCTAGGAATCATGACTTCTACAGTTTTTTCTCCACTTGCAGTTCAGACTTTTAACCTATGATACTTGTTATGAAGGGAAAATACTGTGTGACAATCTATTTACTACTCATATAGTCTTCTCCTTTCAGACGTTCCTATCTACCTCCATGCTCAACTTAAAATCCTCCTACCCAGTTGTAGCTGCATTTTATTTTTGCTGGTACCAATCTGAGTGGTTCTTATCCAGCCTCTCCTTCTATAGTAAAGACTCTCCTGAGTTTACTCTGAGTGTATTTTAACTGTCCTTTAAAAACAGAAATCATGTAAAAGCAAGTGTTCTCTCAGTCTATTTTGTCTCTTCAAACATAGGTGTCAATATTTTCCTTCATTCTGGTCTAAAGAAAATAAAAATTAATGGAGTTCAAAGTCTATATCAATGCACTTGTAAGGGCTCAGATTGCCTTTGAAAGCCAGAAAGTTCAAAATGTATGATTCTTAGCATAGTAGTGTTATTACCAATGTAAAGGTAGAGTTGGATCACACAATGAAAAGTAATGTCATGTTAATGTCATTGGAGTGTATATTTGAGAAATAAGTATTTCTGATTTATTTTGTATAACTGTAGCCTTAATGTTTCAATAATACAGATTTCCACATTTAAGCTCTCCAATTTTTAATAAATGGAATAGGAAAGGGCTAGAAGATGCCATTAAGTTTTATGAAGGGCTTAGGGCAGCCTTAAATGCAAGTATGGAATTAAGTATTGAAGAAACTCATTTTATCTCTCCTTATTGAGTATTTCTAATGGTTTTATTGGTCTAGTATGAATCAGTGTGATGAAGTAGCATTAATAATATCTTATAGAATCTTTTTTTTTTTTTTTCAGTTCTTTGATTTCAGATTGCCTGTATACTAAAAGTACTGCTTGGGTAGGTACTCCAAATACTTCTCTTTTATACCCTTTATTCCTTCTTAATTGTCCTTCATGTCAGCAAAGAACCATTCTGATAGCCTGATTTGGTTTATATGAGCCCAATTTAATTTAACCCTCTGGTAAGGGCTTCAGGATGAGATCTTGGGCTTTAATTTGGCTTTTCCATCCACTGTTTTTTTCCGGATAATAACTATCTACATGGGTTTTGAGAAACAAAATTTAGGATTTTTATTAAAAAGACAGGATGTTGAGGCTGACTCCAGAGATAGGAAACCAGAATCACTTTACATTGGCAGCCCAGATCCTCCTGTGCTTCCTATGTGTATTTCAACCATAGTAGAAACTACATTTTCCCTGCAGCGATTTCCTCAGAGTGATAGCAGTGTTCTGCTCTGTGCATGGTGGCAGCATGTATTACAGTGGCCAGGCTTTTCTCTACAGTAAAGAAGTTCTATTTTCTGGTTAACAGAAGGAGAAATGCATTTCTTGTTGTTTCATAAGCAGAAAATCCCACTGTTAGATCATCTAGGGTAGATTCAGGAGATAGTTCCAGTTTCCTGGCTAGGAATCAGCCTAACCACTGCAGGTGTGCTGGGTGATTTGGCCTGTGTCTGATCCTGACCATTGTCTCTGGCTCTGTCCTGAAGTTGCTACTTTACATCCTGGCTCTTGGTGCAATTGCTCATGCCAGCCTTACCACAGTGCTAGTTTCCAGCTCGCTTTCCCTTGCAGAGCAGCTGCCCCTTGATGCTCTGTGCATGTCTTTTGCTCCTTCTTCTCCCCTACCCTTTTTCTCTACTCCTTCTTGACTCCTTCCCTTTCTCTTCTGCTTAACAGAGAAGGATGTTAAGCTTATTGAACGTGAAGGGACTCTGTTGATGGAGAAATAATACCTGAAATGGCTGCTTGCCACACAAGGATACAGAAGAGTGTAAGTTTCAGTTTAAAAGAACAGGAGTGGAATGTATTTTCTAATGATTTCTGTTTGCTTTCTTTCTGTATGTGTAGTTCTTGATAAACATCTAGGTAGAACTCTGGGGTATGGCAGACAGTTTATGATTTTTTTGTCATATGGCAGTAGGAATAAAGCACACTTACAAGTGGATCTTTACCTGAAACATCAGAGTTTTCCAGGGACCCAGTTTAGGTAAGGGCTGATCCTTCACATACACTTGGAAAACACTAAAGTCTCAATTCTTATTGATGTACTTATGAAGTACACCAGTGAGTATGAACTAAGAGTGGGCAGAACTGAGAAGCCTAATTCCAGATTTGCTTATAGAAGTGTATTAGTAATAACTTTGGGCAAGTAATTTATAAACAGTAACTCAGAAATTAAATCAGTATCTAAATAAGTCTTGCTGAAATTAGCATTTGCTTATATGGATTATTATGCAGATAATGGGGGGCACAAGCATACTCTCTCTACATAGGAATAATTGTTGCTATATTTATTTTTCCATGTGCAGTTATTAAACTCAGAAAGCATTGATCTTTTCGTCTCTTAACCTGTGCTGACAGTGAAGATGTTCTGGACATCCATGATGTGATTCCCTTAGAGCTAGCTTAGCTACCAGCACAGTGAGATTAATCTGCATGAAATGTTTAGTTGCTACAAGCAGATCTCATCTTCTAATGTAGTGTGCTCCAGAGGAAATGTGCTTTAATTCGTCCTCTGTAGAATAGGAATAACATTCATTCCCAATCACATGTTGGAAGTGGCACTGTGAGAATTAACCAGTCAATGTTTCTACAATACTCTGCTGCAGAGGGGGTTGTTATTGGCTGGTAGGTGTGATTCCGAGCTATGACTAACAGCAAAGCACCGTTGTTATTCCCACTTTGCCATTAGGGACGAATAAATTATTTTAACATGTTCTCCACCCACAGAAATTTCTCAGTATCTTTTAATTTGCATAGCGTTTTACAAACAGCTTTTTAGGAAAATCAAGAGCATTGAGGAAAAAGAAACTTGGTGCAAAAGAATCATATTGTGTTGCTGCCACACCCAATCAAAATTACAAGTCAGAAAGCAGTGTAGCTGTTAAAGAATTAAAAATGAAGGTAAGCATCTATTTGAGGGATGCAGTACAGACCAAAATTATTATGCATAACTGCCAGTCTCTGAGACAAGCAACGTTCCAGCAGAAAGAAAGGGAACAGTTCAGCATGGAGAGACAAAATCTGAGAGAAGATGTAAAGGTTATTAAAGCTAGCTGGAGAAAATATTCTCCAAGTTTGCCTGCTTTGTTTGAGCTTAAAGTTCAAATGTGATGATTTACGGGGGCACCTAATCTCTTTTCCTTATTAATATTTGTCCTTTGAATGAATATAACTTGAAAAGTCACAGTAATTAAGACCTTCTGTATTAATTCCAATATTTAATTTTCATATTCTTGGAATTCAAAGAGCTTGGAAAATCTTGGAAACTGCAGAGGAAAGGAGATTGAGGAAAAAGTAGAATTCCTCATAACTAATGAGCGAAGACTGAGCCAAAAAAAGAATGTTTGAGCTTTGCAGTCCTATTTGATTCCCAGACTAGTTTTATGCCAACCCACTATAGTTTAGAGCAGTCTTGGAGATATTCTAAAGTCATCCAACACCCCCTAAATAGCAGCCTTTCGTGAGAGAAGAGAAAGTCCAGCAGTGCCCCTTGTGCTTCCTGTACAGGGGCTGGGGCCTGGTGTAGAAGTGCCACCTTTGTGTCTGCCAGAGGGACTCTGTACCAATTCTGCAATCACAGGGAATTCTTGGCTGGGGAAGTCTGGTTGGTTTTTGGTCTCCGCGTGGCCAGAGCATCACAAAGGGATTCAGACAAACTGGAGGGACTGAACGTCTCAGTCTAGTATATGTATTCCATGCATTTTGTGCTATCTTGTTTGGAAATAAATCCAGGCATGTACAGAGAGGAGCTGATCCAACATTACTTTATTGCCAGAGCTCCAGCAGCTTGCTTAATACTGTATAATATTTTATGAGTTACCAACAAATTCATTGGTGGGGTTGTTAGGCTAACCATATGGTTGGCTTTAGAGGAATGTACCAGTTTATTTGTTGGATCAAATTTTTGATTGATTAAGACATTTTCAGTTAGCTGACCTTCAAGTTTGGTTACTAGAGCAGCCTCCAAACTTGCAGTGACAAACACCTGAATCGAACTTAAGTTCAGCAATTTATCTGAAAAGTGTGAAGTGAACAGCTATATTAGATCATTGTGGAGATTTTACCATCTCCCTGGTGAATATTCCAAGTGGTACAATGCTGTGTTGTATTTCAGAGATGTTAGAGACTTGGCTTCAGGTTTAACATGCTTTTCTTTACCATATTTCTGTGGTAGTACATAAGAGGACATAATTCATGCAGTGTGTCAAAACATAATGGATTTATTTTGACTTTCTGATGTAATGCCTCTGTAGCTCCTCCAATTTACCAGCATTAGTGTTCTGACTACCAATTTAGATTCCTAGTTGGAAAAGAGGATCAAAGAGCCTATACCACAGCTTTTCTTTTTGGTCCCTACCCATTCTGGCACTCAGACTGAAAGTGAAAATGGGAGTAGTGAAGACCTTGCCCTTGTTCTGTGGTTTCACTTTTACCATCCCTCTTCTCTCCTCTCTGGTGTGTTTTGTAGACACCTGAGGGCTGCCGCAAGTTGTATTACTTTTCCCTGTCCTTTTGGACCCCAAAAGAGAGAGGGCACCATTTTCCTGGTGGTTACCAAGATGCATTTTTACATGATTTGAGACCACTGTACTATCTGATATAAATGGCCTGACTGAACCTGTTCTCCAGCCATCTGAGCAAGGCTTTGTATTTCATGAGTTTACTAGCAGCAGCAGCTTTTCCATCAGTTATGATGTTCTGTAAACTCAGTGCCAATTTGCCTTCATGTCATCTGACAAAATGTGCACATAGCATAGGATTCTACTGTATTTAAGGATTTTTTGAGTTCCAGTATTGATTTATTGTAGTTAGGTACCACTTCAATATCAAAAGAATCATAATGAAACTTAAAGGTATTATTACAAGATTTGGTGGGAACGGTCTTGGACAGCTGAGGTGTATTTCAGATAAAAGGTGATTTGAGTTGGCTACAGTAGAGATGCTGTTAGAATCTAGTAAAGTAGAAAATACTATTAATATGAGTGAACTGTTGCTTCCTTTTGGCAATTCAAACACATCAGTAATGTGTATTGTGAAGTTAGATACTACATCACTTGCCAAGTGTCACTTGGCACTCTTGGAAATACTTGGAGATCTGCTGATTTATTAATACATTGTCTGCTGCTTTTTATGTGATCAGTTGCCTGCTCTCCTTGAATGTCTAACAGCCTTCTGGGAATTAATGCTGTATTTCTACTCATGCTAATCAAAAGTTGATATACAAAGTATTTCTGCTGTCAAAGGAGCTATAGGGAACAAGAAACACTGAACATGATGATCTGCCTGTGAATCAGCTTTATACCATCTCCCTTTTTGTTTGTTCCTCTTTTTTTTCTCCCTCTATAACAGTAATCATCAAAAAGAAATTTTTCAATTAATTATTATTTTAAAGCCGAAACAGGAAGTAAATATGCATTTTGAAAGCAAGAACAAGAGGCACCTGTCTCTAATTCATCATCTAAAATTTTGACACTTTCTGGTTAGGGCACTTTCTTATAGGCAGATAGCAGACTGCAGTGATTTTGTCTGTGGAGAATTCATTCCTAATTCCCTGCTTCATAATGCTACTCAGTTAAGCCCAATTATTGCTTTTGAGACATTTTGTTTATGTAGTAGCAAGTGCATTCTGAAATAATGATAATTTTTCTAGTTGCCACTCTTTTTTCCTACAGTGCACTAAAGATACCCTTTCACAAACAATTTTAGTCAACCGCACAGTCACTAACTATTCAAAATACTAGTTTTGTTTCTACTTTGGTGTTGTCTTAGTGGCATTAGCTTTTCTCTGCAAAGAGTCATTAAATTTATTAAAAATTTTCTATTTTATGCTGATCAAAACTGATATAACAGTAAAAATATAATTTCTTTTAATAGTGAAATAGTAAAATAGTTATATTACTGTGAATTTTTTCTTAATGTTAATTATGCAGAAGCAGGTTCAGCATAACATGGATCATGTCTGTTGTTTCTCTTGCGTTTTAACATCAGTTTTTAAAGCCTTATGGTCCCTTAAATTAGAAGTATTCTTTTTTCTTTTTTTCCCTAGCACTATTCAGTGTTTGACATTGGCTTAGTGATAAACTTATCACTTATGTACATTTACAAGCATTGCTCTGTTACAACCCAGTCCTACCAGGTGTTTTGTATTTTGGACTTATTTAGCCATACCTATGGAATATTTAAAATACTAGTTCCCTACATGAAGGTGCAATTTTAAAAACAACTAACAAAATGTACTATTTCCTCCTCTTTATGTTGTATTTTTTGGGGGTTTTTTTGGTCACTGCACAAAACAAAAGTTCTGTCAAAACTAAACTTTGACACTGGCTAGAGATTGCCTTCAAATTCCAATGTTAGATTTTAACCCAAATATTATGACATATGACTCAGAAAATTATTTGAAAATATAGTTAAGAAGTTGAACATAAATGCTTAATTAAATGGGTTCAGTTCTCGCAGAGATTATTCTTTAAAATACCTTTGAAGATTGTTTTTTTTCTTCTCTCCATTCTTCCTTAGCCATCTTTAGGCCACCAATTGAAGAAGAAAAATAAACTTGACAGACTTGTCATTTGATTCACAGAATCACAGAATCAGATAGGTTGGAAAAGACCTCTCAGATAATCGAGTCCAACCTTTGACCTAACATGAGGACAGTTCTAGGATTTGTCCATATTCTGGGTCTCTCCTACTCTCTTCTTTGGCAAACAGTAGTTTTTTGTGGCTTTTTCACTATTACTTTACTCACTGGATGTTGGGAATGCATATAAAGCATGTTGTGCGTGAAGTAAGAAGGTGTTCAATGATCACCTTGTCTAACATTTTTAATACTCATTTTCTGTTTCAAGGGCTGAACTTAAAATAGTTCCAGCTTGGTCTGATGATCTTCACAAATTACAACTAAATATGATGTATCTGGCCTTTGAAAGTATAATTATTTTTGTATTTCTGCCACCTGGTCAGTATTTTTGGTTCAAATACGATGCAGTCAACTTTCTCTTGGTAAATAAATGTAGAAGAGTATCTCATTTGTGAAACTTATAGCTTCCTTTGTCAGTTATGACCAGTTAGGGAGCCTACAGTACAGGGCTATCATTAGCTTTGACAGATACAGAATTAGACTTTGATGTATTATCTTATTTGTATTTATTGGTCAGTAATAAATTTGGACAATAATTCAGAAAAGGGTTTCTGAATATTGTAGCATAGGCTAAGAGGATGAGGAGACTTCAACATCTTGTGTCAGGACAGAGCTTGCTAAAATGATGAAAGAGATTAGGTTTAGGAGGGAAGGGCTCATGAAGCTGAAAACTAAACTCATACCTAGATCTCACAATTACTAATAGTATATATAATAGTGTGGTGTGTATGTTGTAGACCTATCCTGCTTGTACTTGATTTTAACTATATGACTAATTCTCCTATAGAACTACTTTTATATTTAAAAAGTAGAACACAATTATGTTATCATGTCTTTCCACCTCAGAGAAAGACAACTGGGCACTGTGGAGCATCGCATTCATACTGGAGTGTGTGCAGCTCAGCTGGTTTTAGAAGCATTTGGCTAATGCTTGGATGTTAGTAATTAAGGCAATGTAAGGCCAGTGATGAAGAGCAGCCTAACAGAAACTTGCAATGACATATATTAATTACTTGAAAAATAAATGTTTGAACAAAAAACTGTACTGAATGGAAGGAAATGGCTACTTGCTAAGTTCAAAACAAATGAGTTCACAGATTTAAAAGGCAGAAAAAAGTCAGCAGCTTTTAAAAAGAATCAGAAAGTAGAAACACTGATACACCTAAGAGATAGGTATAAATGTTTAAATGGAACCACTGCAAACAAACGAAACATTTTTACATCATGAAGCAGAAGTAGTTCTGTGAGTAATGGAGTTTGCAGCATGTACCTTTGCAACAGAAGTCCTCCACTGACATCATACTCATTGAAACAATAGTTGTCACATAATGAAATGACATAAAATGATACCAAAAAAAGGATTTACGGCAAAAATACACAAAATTCAGTTACAATGCATTTTTGTTCCTATACAACATATATGCTTATGGGAAAACATTTTCTTTATTTGGTGTAGACAGCAACTGTAAAATGGAATGAATCAAAAGATCATTGAGTTTTCTCTTCTAATTCATCTAGAAATCAGGGAGACCTTCAAACTAAATTTTCAAGGGACCATGAGCTCCTGACACAAAGAGAAGGTAATGGTTGTAATTGTTGCTTCTGTGGAATCTCTAGCAATTAATTTTATCTTCTTGAGATATACTTCTGTATATATAATGCCAATTTCAGAAAAATAAGTACATCAGAATATATGTATTGTATCCAAAAATATATGTGCTATATTGGAAATATTCTGCTCTGCAATTTCTCTCTTGTTGAACAAATTCCTGCTCTTTTCTACTTAAATAATACTATATTGGAAGCTGACTTTCATTTCAATGTAATTTTTATTCATAACAAAGATGGTGTTCAAAAGAACTGTAATTTTCTTTTGAAGTTCTTAATTTTCTTCTTTCTTTCAGAGAGAGTTGAGATATAAAAATAGAAATGCATTTAATGGTGCAAAATGCCTAGGGGCTTACAGCCTGCAATTTAATGTTTTATTCATAATTTCCCACAATAATTGTAGTTACTTGTTGATCTTCATGCAATTCTTTTCAATATTGTTTGGAATTTAAAATTAATTACACAATTTTTTTTTCTGGATTTTCAAGATCAGTGTTCCAGTCATAAATCCAGATATCCTTATGCAATTCACAGTGAGCATCTCTTGCAAAGGGCTCAAATACATGAATTATTTAATAATTCAGTTGTTCATCTGTTTCTGTTTGTGAGGACTGCTTCATTTCTGTAGACACAGTAATGTCCTTGATTTGATTTTCGTACATATTAGTCTAACTTAGATACTGGTTTTGTGAAGGCTATAAAGGAGAATCTCCCTTTGCAACTTAACCTGCTCCACAGTACTTAATTTCCACTGAATTTTCCATTGGACAAATCAAATCCTGTTCTGCTGCAGACAATGAACCAGTGATGTCTCATGTTCACATGGCACTGCTGTTTTCTCTGTGTCTCTGAAGTGCTCTTATGCTACATTTTCCAGCAGACCTCATAGGGTATTTTAGTCAACCAAATTCTTCCTTGGATCTTTGGAAATGTTAACTGTCTCAATTTTTGACTATTTCTCACAAGAGACCACGACATAGAAATCTGATCGCTGCAGTTAATGTACATCAGTTCATATCAACTTGATCTCTGTATACTTTTCCTGATACAATTTATTTCCTTTTTCGTCTTGCAGACTGAAATAAATGTCCCATCTGCAGATGAGTTATTTTTGCGTAGCTTTTCTTACATTAGATCTTTGTAATATTCGTTCTGCTCATATTGCTTTTTTACAAGTGTTTTCTTGCTCTGTATCTTCTTCAGGCTGTCCAGTTTTAAACATTTCTAGAAGTTTAACATACCACTTGGGCCATGCAGCTATTTGGGAGTTCCCATTTACAGCTGGGCAGTAAATGGACTTTCAACTAGACCATCTATTTCAGGGTGTGCTTCTCTGACCTTCAGTTTCCATTTAGCAGTACTTGAATTCTACCACGGGAACTCGTTAGTACACATCTGTTCTTTGGTAAGGATAATAGTCAAACCACCTCATCAAGCAAGGTATAATATTCTCTTTTATTTAAGCATAACATATGCTTTATGCTGCAGGCAGTACCAGTTAATCAATTACACTTAGTACATATCTAATTGTGCATCTTTATGTTAGGTGAACAGTCAAGAACTGTCATGTTATTTTGGCCTCTCGTGTTTATTGAAAAGAATAATGATAACGTTTTAGGAACAAAATTGAAGAATTTATTGCAGAAATTGTCTCTAGTTGCTAATAAGCAACACCAAAGTTACCTGTTGCATCTTCTAGAAAATTCAGCTCCTTAAAAGCAGTGAACTGAACTTGTGAGAAGCACAAAACGTGTACAACCTGATAAGAAATGTATTTTCTTTGTCAGATATATATGCATATTTAGTTGCAATGCAACTACCTTAGCTATAGAACATGGTTACTTTAATGCTAAAAGCAAAGTCATTGTGGAAAAATAACGCTTTCAAAAGAGTGATTATTTCCATTCAAGACTGGTCAATCTTAACAGCATGCCCATGAAATTTATGACTGTTTCTGCTCTGATCTAGCTTTGCTAATACACTCGTTTCTGCGCTCACTTGCCATCCATCCTATTTCTATTTGTCTATTTAGCCATCCATTGCATCTGGGCAGAACTGCAGACAAGCAGCTCTGCCGGGCAGGCTGCCTTACCTGCCATTTCTTTAGTAGCCTAAGACCAAGAATCCTTGGTGAAGCATAATTGTAAGATATTCTATGTCACTTTCAGCAGTTATATTTTACAACTTTCATTAACTGAATATCTGAATATGTTGAAATAACAATATGAAAGGAAAGTATAAAGTATTGAATAATGACACTAAAAAAATCAATATAATTTCTTTTTTGTTGATCTAAGCAGCAAAATTTCCTTGGGGTTGTTGGGTGATAACCTTTCAAGGACACAAAATTAGGAATGTGTTTCTTTGTCATGGGCAAGATTCCATATGTACAACGAAAGAACATCGAGACTTAGTTTCCTCCTAGATCTACAACTGAATGAGGATTCAGAGAAGGGACTTCTGGATGATGACATAACATTCACACCACAGAAAGACTGGTATGAAAAAAACTTACATAACTAAACAGTGTTGTATTTAGGCAGGGTCAGATACTTGGGATATTAACATTCCCTTTCCCTCCTTTTAAACAGGGAAAGCAGAATTATTTGGGTAAACAGAATACATTGTTAGCAGTCAGCCTGACTTCTGCAGGCAAGTCTTATGTTTGACATTCTAGCTGGTTTTTTATGGCTATGCAGTTGAGCATCTTCACTGAACTATTCTTAGAGTTGGAGATTTCAAGGAAAAACAATGGTGGCAATTTTCTGTGATGTCTTATATACGACAAAACATACTTTCTACATGAACACAACTAAACTGTAGTCAAAAAAGTTGTAATTACTTAGAACAGTTCTGTTTATCTTAACATTGAAATGAAGTAGTCTTATTTCCATCCCTATGAATTCATGTATGAAATATGAACAACTACACAAAACTTGTCAGAAAGGTGCTTTGGCAGAATTTACCTGAAAGAGCTAAATTATCTGGGCTATATCAGTTGGAGGTAAACTGCAATGGCAGAAATAACAGTCTAAGGATCAGAAGAAGTTGGTACAATATTGTATGTGACACATTAAGTAAAGATGGGATTATTATTATTTATTAGACAAGGGTTTGGTTTTTTCCCTTTCTCATTTTTTTCCCTTTCTCCTTTTTCCCCCTTCCCACCTCTTTTCCAAATGTGATAATAGTGGTTTCACATTATTGAGATGTTGAGGATGCTAAAGCTGAGGTGGCTCAGTGATTATCATTTCTTTGATTAAAGTGTGACTTTTTTAATTGTTATGTTTTTAGTATTATTTTAGCTCTGTACTAAGTATACAATTCTCATATTTCTACCATTTCCTGAATGGAGAAAATTAAGACAGAAGAATAACCTGTCATTCTGTGTCATGCAGTGAAGTGTATCCTGGATTTTGGGGTTTCAAGTAAACAGTTGGGTGTTAATCTCGTTTTGTCATAGCAATTCCTGTCTCATAACTGGAGGTCAGAAAGTGATGTTAAATATCTTCTCTATCAGGAAAACACATTAGTTAATCTAATAAACCTTCTGCTACAAATACTTTTTGCAAAACCAGTTATGAAATCTAAGGCTAACCAGAGCCATATAATCTGCATTCAGTGTGAAACTTAATCTAATCAATGATCTATTCTTTCCCTGCAAAAATGATCAGGGAACATGTGAACCCATAACTCCTTCCTGAATTAGATGCTCAGTCATAGAATGCATTTCAAAGTACCTTTAGCAATTGAATAATAGTGAACACATGGTAAAATGAAACTAATCATAACAAGAGTAACTGCTGAGAATAGAGATTGGCAGATAATTTGAAAATGACACTAAAACAAAAATAAAATATATCTTAAAGCATCAGCAAGAGAACTTTAGTTCATGTAAAATAGAATTTGCTCCATTTTCCATAGAGAGCCATAAAAATAAAGTTGAAATCTGTGACATATTTCATTAAAATGCAGCATATGCCTCCTAAATTAAATTTTGGTACAGGAAAAACGTCATTGTGAGCTTTATATGTAAAATTTACTCTTAACTCATTTCTAACAGCAGAGCTATAAGGCATTCTAATAACGGATTCTTCATCTTAGCAGTGCAGCTTTCAAAACGGACAAAATTCACAATACTACCTATTTTTTTAATTAACGCAAGGTCTTTGTGTCGTCTTTTGCACAAATGCTTCCAGAAAATAAAGTAATTCTGTAAAGTAAGATGGTGTGCAAAGTCTTTTGAGTGTTTACATGGTAGAGTAATATAAATTTCTGCTCTTACTTTAGATTCCTTTTGATAAAGTGCCAAGTGCTGAGACAGATGTGTGAGGGCTGTTTACTCTCTCATATGTTATATTTGTACCACAAATATATTGAATATGTTTGTGATGGTTTTTTTGCCATCTGTTTTACTGGGGAGGGACAGAACAGTAACTAGCAAATGTAAGATAGAATCCAGTTATCTTTCTACTCAGGAGAGGCACTTACCCTGCCAATGTGAAACCACAGGTGCCAAGGCAGATTCTGTTTGTATTCCTGGCAAAATCTGTAAGTTCTCATATCTGCAGTGGTGGTGCATTTTGATAATGAGAGGTGCTCTAACTTTCTGGTTCTGTTCAGATTCCTAACGCATAGGGAGTGTTTTATTTTTCTTCCAGACTGTGTATCACCTACAGCTTGCAAAGGTCAACATTTGGATGTTTAGGAATGAATTCAGAGTTTGTAACCTAGCTGGAGAATAAAAAGATTATCATTGGCTCATTTCTTCCTTTTTCTCTTGGAGGCTGCTCTTAGTGAATGTAGCTGCATTGTCCCTGCACTTTTCTGAAATATACCAAACACTTTAAGGAGCATGTGACCTTAAGGATCTATGCAGAAAGAAGCCTATCTAAAGGTCTGTACTGCATGCTGATGATTTTTTGGGTTTTGGGTTTTTTTTGCATTAAAACTAATTTTAAGGATTACTTGCTAGAACTAGAACTAGGGATTAAAAATTGTCATCGAAATTGAAGTCCTTAAGCCTTTCTGCATGGTTTTCTTTGTAAGAAAGTGGCCCAGGGAGGTATAGCACAGAAAGCATTTCCCTTCCTGTTACTAAAAATTAAAAAAAATTATAAAGAGAGAGAGAAAACAACAGAGAGAAAAAACCCCAATGAACATGTATAAAATGCACATCACTAGACATAAGGGGTGTGCTGATTGAAATACAACTGATACAGAAGGGCTAATCAGTCCTTTGTGGCATTTGTAGGGTGCTTCCTGTGAAGGGAAGAAATTACTACGCATGGTATACAAATCCTATAGTATATAATCCAACTTAATTGTCTACCATGCATCAGTGCAAGTCTGACATTTCATTTCATTTCATTTCATTCACAGCCAGATTTGATAATTCATTCAACACATATTATTACATAGGTAACTAAGCAGAGCTAAAGTTAGGACAGGATTGCTATTTTTATAGAATATAAGAATTATTTAAGGGGTTTACCACAAAATATAGTATATTCAGAGAACAGTTTATTTAGGAGGAACCAAGTGATTGCTAGATCTCAGTTTTAATCACAGCTGAAGAGTACTAGAACAAGGTGGATAAAACAGATGCTGTTACCCTTTCACTTTCATCTTCTTTGGGTTTGGGCTGTGTCATCTTCCATGTCACAGCATAAATTGGAGTCACTGTAAGGCAGATAAATTACATGATTTGGGGCCTGCACAAAAGATTCAAGATCACTGTAGAGACCCATCAGGCCTGAAGTCCTTCCCAGGTTCCCTCTAAGCTGTTCAGCAATTAGTTGGCACCGATATATGCAGACTATCTAGTTACCAAGGATTATCATGCTAATGGTGATCTTTACATGTTAGCATATTTTTTTGCCCTTGATGGAATATACACATCTGTAATATATCAGCAAATGTGTCATGTTTTTGTTTGCGCTTTTTTGTTTTTTTTTTTTTTTTGTGTGTTTGTTTTTTTTTTGTCGTTGTTCTTTATTTTCTTGAATAATATAGCTATTTGATGAAGTTTGTTGTTGTGAGCCAGTGGGGTCTTCTTAGATGATTAAGTAATAATTTTTAATAGTACTTATGTATTTTTCATAAATTAGGAAATAATAAACCCATGAAACTACAATTTCAGAAAAGGGTTATTTGTTAAAAAATACTTTTTTCACTAGATTTTGTCTACAAAGCAGAAAAAGAAACAAATTTTCAAATCCTAAAAGATTTCAGACTGATTGAGAACAACATATAGAACAAACCTCTATGTGTACTTTGGGTTTAGTTTATCAAATCACAGCATAACTTTAAATGGAAACAAAGAGGTCTCACGTATTTTGCTGGCAGATAACACACCTATAATCTTAAGTAACACATAACTACTTACAAAAAATAGTTCTACACACAACACATATAAATAAAATACCTTAACACACAACTACTTATAATCTGTTGCAGAACAATTACTAAAACTTCAGTGTGTTCAACTGGAAAGGAAGCTGGTGATACACGGTTAGTGCTATTTAAAATAACAGCCTAAAAATTGTGGCTGTTACAAGTGTAGCTTTTCCCATCTTCATACACAATATTAGCAGTTGTATTCACAGGCTTTACAAGGCTGAACTTAATAGTAGAGCTAGATCCTCATGTATGGGAAGGACAGTATACTCCCTTGGAGGATGTTGATATAATATGCAGTAGTTCAATAAGTCTTATTTCCTTTTAAATTCAGTAGGTAGTCATAAAACTGTGTTTTTTGTTAAAAAGTATACTTTTTCAGGGACATGTGAATAGACAATGTACACTGAGGTAGTTGCAGTTGAGTATAATGAAGGTTTGGCAAGGTCAGGAGGTCTTAGGAATCCAGGCAAGGCTCAAGGCATGGCTCTTGTTTGAAATCTACAGATTAAGAGGCAGCTCATAAATTGTTAGAATAACTATGGCTTTCACCACAATTAAATGTACCTATTCTTTTTGTTACTATTTTGCAAAAGAACTGACCCAGAATTTGAAAGCTCATCTGTAAGTATTATTTGTTAGTTTTTCTGTGAAAACATGAGGATGGATTACTCTTCCCCATAAAACCTAATTTAGTATAGATGGAGTCTTGTGACCACATGCTCTCTGTCCTTCCTGATCTGGTTGGCTTGCCTAGAAGCTGATCTGCATTGTAGCTAATGAAGATGCTTCGCTTCACCTCCCTTTTGTCAGCAGACAAAAGCTCATGTCAGGAAAGCTTTCAGAGGTAATCAATCCAGAAAAATAGATCAGCAAAAGGAAAACACGGTGAATAAATATTTCATTGCACTATGTAAACCTGTTGTTTTAAATAGCAAAACAAACAGCTTAGGCTGTTTTCTTTACATATTTTAATTATTCATTATTTTGTATACAGACAATATGTATGTGTTCATATGCAAGTATCATTCCAACATTTGGGATGATTACTGCAGTGTTTGAAAGCATATAAGTTCCTTGAACCTCATCATGTTTTGGTAACTGCTTCCCAGAATGCAGTGATATGTCATCTCAATGTATTAATGTACTCTCACTAGAGCATCCTTTCCCACTGATATTATTATGGCTACAGAAATTTGTCCCACTTTACTGAATTCAGATGTGGCCATAGGCTTGGCGACAGGGGTTATACAATCCTGACATCCTAAGTAATACGGTAGATGTTTGAAACAACTTTTTCTCTGGTTTACACTACTAGGAATATCATTCTCAAATTGGGAATCAACAGTGAACGTGCACATGTGCCTTATATTTAGCATAGATGTTTCTGTGGCCTGTAGGAGACTATTGTGTGGGTCTGCAACTAAGAGGAACATTTATTTCCCAAGAATTTAAAAGCAAAGTGTCACACAGTGAATGACTTCATGGCAGTGTAATCTGATTATGACAGTAGCAACTATGGGAAAGTAAAAATGGAATCAAAGTGATTATTAAACCCTGTGGAATAATGGGTTGTGTTTATTATCTAATTGTTCAATAAGAGTAGAATCAGACCTTCTAATTGTAAAAAGACAGGAGCTCTGAGTTGAGACTTTTTTTTCCTTCCTAAAGGAAAACATAAGGTAGATGCACACATTCTCCTTTTCCACATTTTTGTCAGATGTGTTGAATATTTTTTTGATGTTCCTACAAACAAACCACTAGGCATAAATAAATTCACAGTGAACTGCATGCTTTCTTTTCACAAATCTTGAGTAAGAATAATTGAAATGGGTAGCCATGTACTCACACAATGTACAGTTAGATCCCCACAGGCAGCATTTATGACCGAATAGATGCACAATTGTATATACTGTGGTCATATATGGTGACAGTTTTGACTTGTCCTCCTCATAGAGCAGAACTGCAGCTATGATTCCTTTGAAAGGTTATACCAGTTCTTTAAATTATAAACATTACATTTTAATGTAAATACTCTGGTGGCTGTAAAATATATTGCTATTTTCTCTTTTGTATATTTTATCACTACTTTAAACTAAGATTTTTATCTTTTGCATAAAATTTTAATGAAATAATGAAACTAACTATTTTTATTGAGTTTGATCTTTGAGCAGTTATTTGCTTTTACTTCCATTCACTGGTCATAATTTTAAGATTTCTTCCTGTGCTCTTTCCCAATCTTGTTGTGAGTTATTTTTTGATTGTTACTAAATGAAGGAGAGGTAGTTCTAATTTTTGTTTTCAGAAAAAGATTCAACCATTTGAGCTTTCTGTTTCAATGCTCATTTCATGTCTCTCTTGATCATTTTTTATTATAGCTATGGTAATTCCAAGCAGACTAGAAGTATGTACAAACTCATTTGAATTACAAAATTGACTGCAGCTGTGAAACTGTACTGTAAAAAGACATAATTTAGAGATTGAAAATTTTTTTTGGAACTATATTTCCATAAATGTTGCTTTGTTTCTAACAGACATCTTGTAGAAACTCCTATAGAATACCCATTTAAGTGTGACAGCTGCAGTTCCTTTCCAAACATGAAAATTCATTTAATTGTAACTGAGTTACAACCAGTTGATGACTGGTCACCAGTGGTGTTCCCAGGGCTCAGTACTGCGGCCAGTCCTGTTTAATATCTTTATCAATGATCTGGACAAGGGGACTGAGGGCACCCTCGGTTTGCAGACAACACCAAGTTGGGAAGGAATGTAGATTTGCTGGAGAATAGGAAGGCTCTGCAGAGGGATCTGGACAGGCTGGATTGATGAAACAGTTGCCTGAGGTTCAGCAATGTGAAATGCTGGGTCCTGCACTTGGGTCACAACAATCTCAAGCAGTTCTACAGGCTGGGAAAAGAATGGCTGGAAAGCTGCTTGTCAGAAAAGGACTGGGGGGTGCTGGTCAGCAGCTGGATGAACATGAGCCAGCCTGTGCTCAGGTGGACAAGAAGGCCCATGACATCCTGACTTGTATCAGAAATACTTTTGCCAGCAGGACCAGGAAAGAGATTGTCTCTTTGTATTTGGTATTGGTGAGGCTGCACCTCCTGTGTCCAATTCTGGGCTCCTCAGTACAAGAAAGACATTGGGGTGCTGGAGCGTGTCCATGGAATGACAACAAGGCTGGTGGAGTGTCTGGAGCACAAGTCCTATGAGGAGTGGCTGAGGGAGCTGGGTTTGTTTAGCCTGGAGTAAAGGAAACACAAGGACAACCTTATTTTTACCTACAAATACCTGAAAGGAGGTTGTAGCCAGGTAGGGGGTCAGTATCTTCTCCAAGTAACAAGCAATAGGAATAAGAGGAAATGGACTTAAATTGTGCCAGAGGAGGTTTAGATTGGATCTTGGGAAAAATTTCTTCATGGAGAGGGTTGTCAAGCATTGGAAAAGGCTGCCCAGGGAACCGGTGGAGTCACCATCCCTGGAGATGTTTAAAAGACGTTGCACTTCAGGATATAATTTAATGGTGGACTTAACAGTACTGGGTTAACAGTTGGACTGGATGATCTTAGATGTCTTTTCCAACCTAAATTATTCTGTGATTCTATTCAGTTGCTTATTTGGTGGTATATGAAGGATATTGTATATATGACTGGGGTATTTGTGCTTAAAGGTGAAGAATACTACCTTCTCTAAATATGTGTGATAAAAACCCCAGGCTTTTCTTGTTGCTTACCACTGTAAGTTGACTCATGTATTCTTGTCATGCATTACAAGTATGTTCTCCAGGGCACTTTAGAAACATTTGCTTGCTGAGTGGATGGAAGTAGGATTTTATGGTCATTTGAGTTCTCCAAACACTTTTATTTTTGTGTGTCTTAGTCACACAAGAAGAGCCATTCTGTTCAATAACACCGTATTTCTGGCTTCATCTGCTTTCATTGTACCAACTCCTCTTGTAATGTGAGTTGTGATGTACATCTAGTGGTTCTGAGAAAGTGTTTTCCTCCTTTTACAGCATAAGAGGTTTTTGGTGCCACATGTGACTTGATTCCTCGAAGAAATTCAGCAGATTCTACTTTGGCAGAAGATGTCAGAGCAGATAGTTTCAACATGGTATGAATTTCAGCAAGGACATATTCTTTGCAGTTAAAACAGTCTAATACATAGTGTTCATTTATATTACTATAAATTCACACTATTTTATTACTGCTAAGTTTCAACACGTTTGATGGGATTTGACTATTGAGAACACCAAGGGACCAACTTGACGGATGAATTTTTGAAATTTCCCCCAGATCAAAAAAGTCTAGCAACCTAATTGGTACTTTTTCTAAGCTATATTGCTAAAATATACATGCAACTTCAATATGCATACCATCAAACACTTGAATTCTTTCACATTTGAAACACGTTATATTCTGTTTGCCTTATCATCCATTTTGAATGAACTTCCTTCCAATATGTCTGACTGTCTTCCCAGACTCAGAAAATATTTATTAAATCCTTCAAACCATCTTCTAGTACATTCCCTCATTTTGGCTTGCCTCGCGAAAAATATATCATACCATAAATTCAGTTTTTAGCTACGACCTCTACAACGTGTTTCTTTTATTATACTGAGGGCCCTCATATTTTTATACACAAACTATTTTTTGAGCCAGTGACTATTCAGGGATAGTTTATACTCCCACTAACAGTCCTGTTGCATTGTGCAAGGATTTGTATGTGAGCAGCATGCCTAAAAATGACTGAAATGTGTCGAGCAGTGGAAATTTTCATTTTTCCCTCCTTTTTAATATCATCATAAGGTTTTACTGCAATAGTATAGGCATGTGTGTTGCACTCTTTTTTACCTTGCCTCTACAGGAAACTATTTCTTCTTCCATATTGGCATTCACAGTGTAGCGAGTTGTTGATGAGAGACACTCACGAGGAGTTTGGTGAGCTTGCAGTGTTGTAAATAGTGCTGGATGCTTATGAGCATTCAGTGAGCGTTGTAGGGCCTGCACCTATATTTCCACTGCCATAACTCATGGCACTCTTATCAAGAATACTTGACAGTTACATTTGGTTAGGGAGAAATGAAGAGCACTTGAAGGCCAAGGACTTTGTCTGTGAATCTGGGAAAACAACCTGGCTGGTGCTTTGCATCTGGGGATTCTTTCGTGACTTCTGTGAGGACAATGGTGTGACTGTTCATAGTAATTGGAAACCAGAGATTTTTAGTGAACAGAGTGGCTTGCACTTAGCCTCCATGAGGTGGAACTGAGAGCTTAAGGATCACATATCCCCTATTCCTTTACTCATGACTATCTGTTAGTTCCCCAGCAATTTTATGCTGTACCTGAGGGCTTTGATCTATGCTGATGGGGACCTTGTATGTTACTTCAGGGGCAATATGTTTTTCACTATTCTTGCAGATGATATGAAAATGGGGAGAGTGACTGATACACCTGAAGGATGTGCCACCATTCAGTGGGACCTTGATAGGCTGGAGAGTTGGTCAGAGAGAAACCTAATGAGATTCAGCAAAGGCAAGTGTAGGGTCTTGCACCTGGGGAGGAATAATATCAGCACAGGTTGGGGGCCGACCTACTAGAGAGCAGTGCTGCTGAGAAGGACCTGGCAGTCTTGGGGGATGGAAAGTTGTCCATGTGTGTGTCCACACAGTGACCAGTGTGCCCTTGTGGCCAGGAGGGCCAATAGTATCCTGGGGTGCATTGGAGGAGTGTGGCTAGCAGGTCAAGTGAGGGGATCCTGCCCCTCTACTCGGCCCTAGTGAGGCCACATCTGGAGTGTTGTGTTCAATTCTGGTCTCCACAGTTCAAGTTCTGGTCTCCACAGTTCAAGAAAGACAAAGAGCTACTGGAGAAGGCCCAGTGGAGGGCCACAAAGATGATCAGGGGTGTGGAGCATCTCTCTTATGAGGAGAGACTGTGGGAGCTGGGCTTGTTTTGTCTTGAGAAGAGTAGACCAAGATGGGATCTCATTAGTGCAAATAAATATCTCAAAGGTGACTGTCAAGGGTGCCAGACCCTTTTCAGTGGTGCCCAGTGACAGGATGAGGAGCAATGGCCATAAACTAAAACATGAGAAGTTCCGCCTCAGCATGAGGAAGAACTTCTTTACATTGAGGGTGGCAGAGCACTGGAACAGGCTGCCCAGGGATGTCGTGGAGTCTCCCTCTCTGGAAACATTCAAAATCCACCCGGACGTGTTCCTGTGTAACCTACTCTAGGTAGCCCTGCCTTGGGAGCGGGAGGCTGGACTAGATGATCTCCAGAGGTTCCTTTTAACCCTAACAATTCTGTGATTCTTGGAAAACACCGACTACATCAATGTAAATAGTGTATTAGTCCACTGGATTTACTCAACCTGACCTTATCATATCAATACCTGTATTGACTATCCTCCTCTGTTCTCATGCTCCCCCTTTTACTTCCAATTGTAGCCTGGTGAATTGGCTATATAGAAAGTCTTTGATTAAAGCAGCTAAGATATTGCATACGAACTATCACTCTTGCCCTGAAGGTAAACTTACACATTATTCCCACTTGAAAAAAAATTGTCTCTGAGAATAACCAGGAAGGGTTAAGGAAAGTGAAAGAGACTTATTGTCAGTGGATTTTCCAAATGATGTAAGATGATTATGGGCTTCAGAGATTTGCACTAATTAGAATCTTTATTTGAGTAAACGATAAAATGAAAATGTTTCTGAACTCCCAATTATTTATAGAGAAAAAACTGTATTCTGTTTTCTCTTAGAATATGTCTAGCCTTAACACGACAAATGATGCAACTCACAATTTTCTTATGACACTGTCTGATCCAGTTAGAATCTCTTCAGAGAACATTAATACATTTATCCAATACGGGGGGGGGGGGGGAAGCATGTAGAAACCTCAGCCAGAAATTGATGGGATTTTTTCTGCTAACCAAAAGGCATATATCCATTCAAAATTCTTTACTTAGTGACCATGGGACATGAGGGGCCTGTGTCCTAACTCAGGTACAGAAAGTGCATTGTTCCCAGGAGTGAGGAGGTGTTGACTTAACTTTTTGATTGAGTTACTGAGGTGTGATGATTGACTTGAGTCTTAGATAATGTATTGTCTGAACAAGGACTTTATGCTGTTTATCATTTGTGGACAGGCCTCATTTGAGATTGGGTCTCCAAATTCAAGAGGATTTAATTGCCTAGTGTAGTGTTAGGTGTTTTCAGAACTTTGGTAGACATTTCTGTGCATCTTAAAATAGCTAAATACCTTTGTAGTGTTGTCTAAAGAAGCGTATGTGACTCTAGATGGAGTTGAGGGCAGAACTGGAAACGGATCCAAGATCATTCAAGGTCCAGTCCAGCACATCTGCACAAATCATCCTTCCTCTTGAAATTTATTCAACTGTGCCACAATTCTGTGCTCAATTCATTAATTTTTAAAAACAGGTACTGTATACCTTAGAGTGAATTTAAGATTTAATATCTTATAATTTATTGATCACATTGAGATCTTCATTAAAAACACTGGATTGCCCTGAGTGTGCCCTTAAACTTACTTGAAACCAATATGTTTTAATAACTTGGCATAGTTACTTCCATTTTCTCCAGTGAGAGACCAATTTTATATTCAGTAGGTCTACAGTATTATTCAAACAGCTCTGCACTCCGCTGACAACACTTGTAAACAAAACAGTACAGGAGAGAGCATTTCTTCAGACAAGACAGTCTATGACAATAGTAATAATTTTCAACAAATGCACATTCTAAGGAAGAGCAGATATCCACAGAGAACATCTAAGTTTTTTTTTTTAAATCTGAACACATTCTGTTTTTACAAATGGTGCAGTGTTTCACTTGCCATTTTCACGCCTTCAGGTTTAATTAGAATGCCCCTGACAGTACTTTCAGTATTTTAAATCTCCTTAAAGAATCTAAATATACAAAAAAGTATAGTTTACATTAATATAGTTTTCTCAGGAAAAACCTTCTGTTTAGAGAAAATTAGGCATAATCAGGTACTGACTGTAGACAAGCCATGATAAGTGTTTCTGAAACTGCAATAAGCATTGAAGATTCAATTATTGTTATATTAGGAATCTGAAAGCTAGGTATAAACAAAGAACTTCTGTTGTCAGGGTCAGGTGATAGCCCAGATTCTATTTTTATTAATTAGTCAGTCTGCATGCCTAAAGCAAGAATAAAAACATTGTGTCCCTACAGAATTAAAATTTCCAGACTGAGCTCTCAGGGCAGTATTTCAGTCCTGTTGCTCCAGGGATAGAGAAAGTATGAGAGCATATTCTGTATGACATATATCTCTCTGGTTCTTAAGAGAAAACCTGTTAATTCCACAGTATTGGAATTACCTTCTTAACAAGTATTAATAAATATCTTAAATAGACTCATGAAATTGTGGGAGGAATCATGTAAAGTTCTGAACTACAGGACATTAAAAGACACCTGAGATTGTGACAAAATTCTCATTTAAAGAAAAACAAACATTGCAAAGGCATCAAATATTGTAAATTTGAGTATGTACCACAGCTTAATAAAGAGGAAACATCCAACCAGTTATGTGTCATGTCTTTATTTGATATCACATGCATTTGTAGTATACATATTCTAATATCTTTTAGTAAGTCTATATAAATTATATATTATACTAACTTATGTATTTGGAAGCCTGAAGGAGAAGTACTGTAAAATTTTACATATGTACATTTGGAGAGAACTTACTTTAATGGAGTATGGAGGAGTGGATGGAGGATTTCCTTCAACATTAAAAATAATCGTTATTTCACTGTTAATCTCAGGTGGAATTGGATTAAGACTTCATTTGTCATAAATGGCCATTCCCTCCTCTCAAGTTCCTGGATACTTCTGTGTCACAGGAGGTTATTGAATAACAATTGCAGAGTTTGAGGCTACTAAGGACCATGTGGAGCTTTTTTCCAGCCTTTTTTTTGGTTCGTTTTTTTTGGTTTGGTTTTGTTTTGTTTGTTTTGTTTTGTTTTGTTTTTCCCTTCCTCCCAGATCCTTGCTTGATTAAGGGGATGGTTTTATTGCATGAGATTTTGTGGGTAAGTGGAAGTGGGAAGTTCACTTGTGGAAAATGTGAACATCTGAACATTTTCATTCAAAAACCCTTCCTGAAATTTCTTTTGTTGTATGGCTGAACAATAATATTGGTTTGAAAGTGTGTGGGATTTTTAAACCAATATTTCCTTTTTCCCCCTTCCTGTTTTCAAATACATTCAAAACCTGAGACCAGGAAAAACCTAGATATTTTTAGAGCCAAATTTTTTAATCAAGAGTAGGATGTTCTGGATTTTCAGTGCACTTTAAGAACTTGCAGAAGCACAGACTGCATAGTGCTGAATTTAAGTGTCAGTTCTATTGTCTTCTGATCAATATATCCCTTAAAGAATCCAGAGAGACTGACAAAAAAAGAAAAGGAAGTAATTTAGAGAGGAACACTGCAAATGCAGCAGTCATGATGCTTTGAGTGCAAAGCCTGTGTGTTGAGCTGCAGTAAAAGAAATGTAGGCTAACAGCCCAAAAAGGAGTAAAATATATAAAAAAGTATTTTTCTATTGACTGTGCCATATGCTGTACAAATTAGCAATAAATTGCTTTTTCCAGGAATAGTAAGTATGATATGAAATGGAAAGTAATACTGAATGGTTTGATAGATGTGAAACAAATACTTAGAGTGACAAAGGATACTAATGAAGGGTAGTATACACTGCTGTTTTAATAGCCTGTCACCAAAGGGATATATACTAAGGCCGTAGAATTTATTTGCTGGTGAATACTTTCTTTTTTTATTTTTTGGGGAAAGAGAATATAGTTGGATGACTCCTGACTAAACTTGTCAGTACTTAACTGTGAGCCTTTTCCATTTATCAGTAGTAAAACTTTCTGTCCTTGACCTTTCTGTATATTTTCCATTTAATCTTTTTTGCAGGAGAAAGGGGTGGGAGGGAGTAACAGGAGAGAACAGAAATGGAAGGGAAGGATAACAGAAAAGGAGGTGGTATATTTAACATATGTTGAGAAAACAGATTTTTTTCCTGTTTCTTCCACTGAATTTAAGCATGACTTTGGGCAAGTAAGGTAATGTTCTGGTTTCCAATATGCTTTAGTCAGTATTTTGAGAATTATTTGTCTCTAGGTACAAGAAGTACAGAAGAGATGTAAATATGTAAAAATTCTTATTTGAAACTGGTTTAAACTAGAGTCTTTCTAATGGCTGCCCTTGTAGATTGAAATGATGAATGGCTGAATGACAGCCTCACTAAGGGTAGTAGCCTGTTTTGAAGTGCTTAAGAGTTTCATTATTTAGTGAGTCACATTTTGAATAGTTACATTTTTTAGAATTAAAGTATTTTGTTCCATCTTCCGTGTTAAAAAAAAAGAACCAAAAAACTCTTGATACTATGCAAATACACTTTATGATTCATATCCACAAACAA
Organism: Manacus vitellinus; assembly: GCF_001715985.3. NCBI lineage: Eukaryota > Metazoa > Chordata > Aves > Passeriformes > Pipridae > Manacus > Manacus vitellinus. The sequence goes on along the minus strand of NW_021939632.1, from coordinate 12,325,305 downwards.
TACCAACAAGACAAAAAAGAAAGACACAATGAGATATGTCAGATAAGATTTTAAAAGCTTTGCCTGTGAGAAAGAACTGAAAATCCTGCACTTGATACCTAATGATAGAATATTGTCTCAAGTTTTAGAATTACTTTTGCAGTATATTTGTGATACTGTTACTAGAAAGCTATGGCTGTACTTCTTGCCAGGATCTGCATTACTGTGGTAGTTTTCTCTGTTATGTATATAGGACTGTTCTGAATTTTAAAAGATCTGGATCTGGCTGAGGATGAATAAGCAGCTGTAGGCTGCAAACACTCTGCTTGTGACTTCTACAGGAGGTCACAGCAAAAGAGAATAACTGATCAATCACCCTGTTCCAAACCAGCCACAGGAAATCATTGCTTCTGCTATGTGTGGGCTTGACAGATGTCTATCTGAGCATTGTGTATTACTGTTCGACAGATGTCTCTCTGATCGTTGTGCATTACTGTTCAAACGTCTCTGAAATTTTCAAGATAAAGACCTAAGAAACAAAATAAAATATGTGTGAAAGTGACACTGTTTTTTAAGATATAAAATAGAAAGTGACATGAGACAAGAGCACCCAAGATGCTTTTTTTTCGTGAAGGTTTGACTTTTCTGCTTGTTAATATTTCAACCTGTTACCCACAAAGCAACAGAATGAGACACTGCTTGATGTTGGCTACACAGAACAAACTTTGTAAGCAAAGCACAGCAGCCAAGATCCTTATCTGACTTTACAGGACACAAACCTCATTTTTAAAGAACTGGCTCTGTAGTCTATCTACAGATAGTCTGTCAAAAGATTGAAATGGATCAGCTGCTGGTTTCAGATACTTCTTTCCACGCTCTAATAAATTGTGTGGCTGCTGTTCAGAACCTTTATGCAACCAAACATAATTTTCTAAGTGTAGGTGGAAGACTGGTCTTGACGTGCAGGATAGTTCTGACTTTTGTAATAACAATAACTGTGGTATCTGAGCAACATTATGCAACAGTCCTTGTGACCTGAAGGCCCCTAGATGTGCTGCTGTGACACTTAGCTTCCCAAGATGCTTTTACAATGGTAGGTGAAAATCTCCATTTTGCATCCTAGAAAACTCAATATACAGGAGACCTAAAAAAATGTCTTAGTGTTTTCCCTTGACAGTGGAAAAAACTGAAATATTTTTTTTTCCTACATCGAACAGTTTATAGTTTAAACTCAAAATACAAACACCTGTTAATGACTGTGAAGGAACTACTGTAACTCATAGGTTAAATTTCTGTAACTTGAAAGAAAATCCTGTAAGCCATTGGGCCCACAGAGGCTAGCAAGGTGATTATCTATGTGTTTGCTCTTGCCCTTATTCTCTATGGGGTTTATTTGACTAAATTCATAAAGGAAAAAAATTATTCAGGATACATTGCTTTAAAATGTCATGGAACAACTATGAATTCACATGTACTTTCAGTAGTCTTTCTGTCCTCTTGCCTAGTAGGCTTAAAATGAGTGAGATGGAAAGAAATAACTGTATTTTTAATTTTGCAGTCTCCAGTGTGAATCTTTTGCAGAGGGAATCAGATGAGTAATTTCAGTCTAAATTGCAAGGCATATATTAAAACATTATATTACTCTTGATATTAGTAGGCCTAATGGGCATGTATAATTTTTCTCCTTAATGTGTATATTTTTGGAGACATTTGATCCCTTCTTTCCCACTCTCCCCTCTTAGATACCCCTTGGAACAGATTAGGGCTATATTAAGAATTTGAATGAATTCTTGTTTGCCTTCCCTAAAAGACCTACGGGTTTTTACATTATTGTTCTTTCCCTCTCACCCCGTTTCTACTTGCACTGAATGTTGGTTTGTAAAGAACCTTCCTAGCATGGTAGGCTATAATTTTAAGTAAAACAGTCCTGAGCAATGCTTACTTGGTGAGATCCTCAGAGGTTTGGGACAAGAATAGAGTCTTAACTGTTCAAAGAAAGTTTCAAAGCAAACAGTGGGAACTCAGACCCAGCACTTTGGAGTTTGAACTTAGATAACCACTGAAACAACAACAAAAAGAAACAGAGAGATGAAAGACTCCTGGCTTTTCTGGCTGAGTAACAAACCTGCCTAATGGGGCAAAGTATCTTTGAGGTAGTAATGGCTTCTGAAAAAAAATTATTATGTCAGATCCGAAGTTCGGTGACTCCTTTATTAAAAAGGTGTTTGATGCCTTTGTTTAAAATTGTAATCACCACAGAATATACATAGCTGTAGTTGTACATTTTTTATTCTGGAAAAAAAATTTGCACGCTTCCATACAATGGTAACATGGCAATGAAAATCTTTATTTCCAGATGTTCAGACATCTAAGTATTTTTCCAAATCATATTCAAACACCTGCATAGCAGAATTAAATGAGTATAATAGAGGAGAAGAGGCACTTAAATTTAGAGATTGAGGTTGTAATTTAATGGCAAAAATCCATTTGAAAAGGGATCACTAAGCCCTGGCTCTATTAGAGCACAATTACTGAGAGAGGACACCTTGTGGCAGTTGGTGGTTGAGTAAATGCACATACCTGTGAAAAGTTTACATAGCTGCTTCTTTGTAATAAACGTAATAAGAACCTATGGTTCCCTTTTCTATAAGGATCAGATTACAGTCTGGTAAAGTCCATTTTATTGTATTTAAAATATAAATTATCAATAGACAACTTGCTACTGTTTTGTATTTAGGTTTCTTTTTTAAAACTTTCTTATCAGTGTTTTGCTCTTAAAGGAGTTATCATAAAATTTAAAGTCTTTTTTGCAAGCTCAGGATTAATTCCTGTTTGAGCAAAAATTCACAAGAATGATTTTGATGTTCAGGTTTTTTTGTAAACATTATATCTTTTTATCCAAACATCCTTTGATTTTATCTTTTTTTTTTATATTATCTATACTTTTCTTTTCTCAGTTCAACACAGAAATATCTATGTTCAAGGTAATCGGCATTTAGGTGGTGGCTCTTGTTTAGAGTCCTTCAGAGGACTGTCTCTGGTAGGATCATAGCAAGTAGTGTTTTCCAAACAAATTTTTGAGTTGAGCATTTGAGATCTTAAGATAGTGAGGTGCACACAGTTCTCTTTAAGGTGCTCCTTGACCCAGTCATGTGGTATTTCAAACCTATACATGCAGTACTGAATCTTGAGTAGCCCTGGATTCACGTCTGGTTTTGTAGATGGGCTTGGGACCACCCATAATATTTAATTTCATTTTTTATGTCAGTCTCTATTTTGAATAAAGACAAATTTAAGCAGAAGACCTCAAATGGATGAGATAAGGTTATCCTATGATCTGTTTTAATCATACTTTAACTTAAAAAAATCATTGGCATAATATGTGATGTGGGCACATATTCCCCATGTACTTACAAAGAGAACTCCTATTAGCTTCATTTGCAAAAGAAGTGCTGAAGGGTGAAATAGAGGCTAAGAATGCTCCTGAGAGCCTTGAGAATTTTCACAAACAATGTACAGCAGAAAAACAAAATGGAGGGGGGTCATATTGTGAATATGTTCATTTGAGAACTGGATTATATTAGAAATGCTTGCTGGGAGGCTCTAAATCTCAGTCTTACCAGTTTATGAAAAATTATAGTGTTTAAAAAGCCCAACTGCTTTTTAAAGATATGTAAGGCCAGAAAATCAATTTTTAAATCATGGTAAGTAGTGGTAAGTACCTTCAGCCTGGCAGTTTGTTGGAACTTCTTTTTTTTTGTACCTATGTTTTGTACCTATTTGTACCTATGTTTACAGCAGTAATCTCAAGTTCACACTTTTAATTCAGAACTAGTTTTCCTCAAATTACATACCTGTAAAATGCAAAAAGAGCACTTCTTCCCAAGTTGTTTGACTGTTGGAAATTAATCCAAACAAACAGATTAGCATTACGCTGCCATTGCAGTGAATGTAGTTAATGAATATAACAATAAGATGAAGCACATCTAATCAGATTGAAATAAAATTATTATTACCAAATAATAGTGTGTATCTCAGATTTTTAAATGGAATTACATCAAATATTAATTTAACATAAAACACAGGGGCAATTTTTCTTGAAGCATGGCCAAAGATGAAGGTTTTCTGTTTTGTTATTCACTCTCACAAGGATATCGTCAAAATTCAATCACTCTTTTGTTTTATTGATATCCAGAATTCCATTAGACCTGGTCATGTTGGAGGAAAGATGAAACATGCCAGCTTTTTATCTCTGTGTTCATGCTTCTTGCAAGTAAAAGCATAAAATGGGATTCTGCAAACTTCATTGGATATCTTGCCTAAGACTGCTGTCAGGGTTCTATTCGGCCTTTTTACAATTTCAGCTGCTAATCTACTCTATGTGATAGTTACAGTTACAAATTATTGTTTGTGTGTTTTGCTATTCTAGGTCAATTGCATGGGTACATACAGAAATTTCTGCTCATCATTTGACATGATTCTCTCCTGACAAATCCAGCATTTCACTGGGAAGAACAGGCATTCAAATCCTGATGGAATCAGGCTGTTAAGGTAAAAATCTCTTTTGCAGCTCTGGTACCTTTTTTCTGATGGCAGCACTGAACCAACCATTACTGATGTACTAGAGACAGGAACAGATTAGGTAATGCTGCTGCTGAGGGCCAGTGTAGTCAAACAGCAGGAATTTATTGTTGCTCTGATGCTATTGAGCACTTGATTTACAGTATAGCACAGTATAGGATCAGTCAGTGTCTTCTCTATGGCATCAAAGTTTTATCTAATTGCTTGTGTTGAATTTTTCCTTACATGGTTAAAACATAACATAATACAGCTGTATAGTTTGGAATGTGTAGTACCTTATATAGTTGTATTAATATTATCTTATTATAATTCTGTATTCACTCAAGATATTGAGATATCCAGTTTCACAAAACTTCTTCATTGTAAGTTTCCATGTAAATGCTGGTTTTATATATAGGTACATGAAGTCACAGACCTCATCTTAAGCATAAATCCTGTCTCTTGGTGTCTTAGAGGTTGGGTTTTGTTGGGGGTTTTTTACATGTAATTAGGCATTTTAGTTAGTATGACACACTAACACACTAAGTGTAACACTCTGAGACCCAGTGCAGTTAATGGAGGCAAATGTAAGGATCCAACAGCACAGAAACACCTGAAGAAAAGGGGCTTTAGTGAACATATATATATATATATCAGGTAGAAATATTGAATCAAGTTGAGATTGACATTTATTTTCCTAATTTGTGTATTTGGTGCCCATGTTGTGATAGAGAGTGAGCTGACATGCAAGAGGGGAATACTGCTGCCAGAGAAAGCAGCTTTGTTGGCACAGCCCTGCTTCTGGCTCTGCCACACTGACACCCCACAATGGGCCAAAAGAAAGGACATGTGGAAAAGCCTTTTCCACCCCCTTTATATCTCTTACCATTTACTTAGTATTAGATTTATTTTTACTTACTATTATACTTCCATATTTAATAGATACATGAGTGATTTAGCCATTATTTATTTCAAACTGAAAACTATTTTTGATCTGTGATTTCTAGGAGAATGTTTAAAGAATTTTCAGGCTTAGAAAAAAATTAAATTTCTAATCTTCTCATCATTGCACAATCAAAGATTCAAAATGCATATTTATATTTATGAATATATAATCACTGAAACTTGTATATACATTTATTTGTGTACATATCTAAATGTTGCAAGAGAAGCATCAACTCACTGTGTTGCTTTCACATCATTTTGACAGATACTTGAAATACAGATTTCTTTGTGCATAGCAAGAACACATGTATGTTTAAGAAACAGCATCTGCTTGCAGCTTATCTAAAAGAATATGAATAGATAAAAATAAATATTTTTCATCTATCATATAATCTCCTGAATGGATAATCAAGAACAGTGGGACAAAAAGGGTAGTGGATGAAATGCTGAACCTTAAGTCAATGGGAATTTTGTTATTGAGTTCAATGGGACCAATATTTTAACTGATACATTGAATTTCCAACCCTTACAAAAATGCAGTAGGCAGGTCATTAATCATACCTACTTAGGGTTTCACTAGTACAAACCCATACTTTAAATTGTGATATGAAAAGTTATTGTTTTCTTGTACCCGTGGGAGGGTATGGTGATAGTACTCACACAAAAATTAAATTAAAATGGGGCTTCTTATTCATGATGGAAAATATATGCTGATTGCAGCAAGAAGTACTCGTTTTTTGCTTTTTTTTTAGAGAAATACAGTTATGAAGCACAGCTGAAGCCTGAGCCTAAAAACATTCCCTTCATTTCTTCAGATGTCCTAGACCTCTTCTATCAACTACCATTACTTCAAGGTTAAGACACATGCAACACTAGATATGAAATTAATATGGATTATTTAAACTGAAAGGTTATTTTAAATTACCACTGTTCACAAATATGTGGAATCTTTAAAAGTGTGTGAAAGTGTTCTTTTGCAAAAGAAATATGAAATGCCCTTAGTACTTCGGAAGCATTTCCTGATGGTAGCCAAAATATCAGAAGTGAATATTAAATAACTTCTGAATCACTGAGTTCATTCTTTATCTTCCATTACAAACTTTTGAGGCACAAACAAGATGATTTTCAGTTTCAAGAAAGTACTTAAAAATGCTTTATTGGATACCAACAGTAATTAAAGTATTTCTGGAATTGCCAAACTATAAATCTATGAGAATAATAATTAAAAAAATAAGTGTATGGAAAATTAAGAGAGTTTGTATCTCACTAGTTTTTCTAACTGATTTTTTAATATACTATTTTTCAAATGAATAGTCTATAATTGCTTTTACTATTAAACAGATTCTTAGATAGTATGATGATCAGAATGATATAATTATCCAGGATGATAGACTGAACTTTGAAACATAAGGATGGCTTACATAGTATTGTTTATCTCCAAACATAAAATAAGACAAAATCTCAAATATGGTTATGCTTTGCAGGCTAAGAAGATATATTCTAGAAAAAATATTTCTCCTATTAAACTGAGAGAGGGTAAGTATACTGGGAATTTAAAAGGAAGTTCTTCTCCACCTAGTTGTAATTATTTACAACATGGTAAATTTTTCTATAACATTCAAATAAAATAATCTCATTCACTAAAAAAAATTCAGGAAATATGCAAAATATTTACATATATCTTGAAAATGTTAGATCACTTTTGAACTGTTGCCAAAAACACAAGGCGGAATGTCAGCTTATTCCAAGAAGGCAGACAGAAAGAAAATTAATCCAGTCTAGCTATTGGAAACTCTTTAAGGGGCTATAAAGTAAAATACAAATAAATAGTACAGATGATTACTCAGTCAGGAAAAATACATTTGTCTCTTATTCTGTCTATTCATCTGCAGCCTTTGTCACTCAGCCTCTTCACTTAAACACATTTGTAAAAATAGCTTTCAGGCCAAAGATCTGAAAAAGCTGACACAGACAGAAGAGTGAAACTTGCTGAGTGATTCTATGATTTTAGAAGAGTATTATATAAAATTCCCAATACCAGTGGAAGGCAAGAAATCTTCATTCTACCCCACTTCCTTAGGGCAGTAATAAGTACTGTAACTATTGAAATAATTCCATCCTTTGTTTTAATTTTGAATTTATCTCTTTGTCCTTAGTTTACCAATGAGCATTTTTGTTACCAAAAAAAAAAAAAATGGTGGCATAGATATTCTACCATTGTGCCTTCATTCATAAGTGTAGATGCAGGACTCGTACAAAATGCTTTGGCCATGAACCCATAGAGGAAGATGCCTACAGTGAAGTGAATTTCCAGAGGTGGCAGCAGTGTTTCACTATGGCCAGGCAGAAAATGAAATGCCACCATGTAATAGTAATAAGTAAATAAGGTGTATTCAAGTACCCAAAATAACCTGTGGGACAAAAGTTCTTTTTGATATGTGTGAATATGTACACTGCTTTCTTCCAGAAATGTTGCTCCTTTAAAAAAATGCATGGTATCATATTGATAGCCACAGGGAAAAAAATCAGGCAGAAAGCACCATTTTAGATTTGGTGCAGGTGAACTCCCTCTTTGTCATGCTGCTCATGCTGCTGAGCAGCATGACAAAGAGTGAGTTCACCTGCACCAAATATCCTGCCACTGCATGGCTGCCACTGTAGCCCTGCTCATCCATCAAAGTCAAGAAAAAGACCTGTGAGATTTCAAAGTCTGGTGACTTAGGTGCAGACCCAGCTTCAGGGATTTGATGCAGTTCTTAGGTAATGTTACCCTTCTCTGACAGATCAGCACAATTACTTTAAAATATACTTTATTATTTAAACATTTTTATGGTTGGCCATAGAAGTTAAGCAAAGATATTTCACTGTTATCATTCTGAACCATGGCATTGCCCTCCTAAGAGAATTAGGGTTGTTCACGTAACAGAGCATATAGAGGTTGCTTCAATATTCATGCAGGAATTACAGCATAGCTACACCATGAAAAAATTTGCTTTCGTAGTTTTTCACTAATATGTTTCAAAATAGTCTCTTGTGAAATATTTTTTCTGTGCTGCTGCTTCCTCGATGGCTCATTTTTTGATTACTCTCTTAAACATAAAATAGGCATCTCTGAGATATGCAATTAAAATGAGGATATAAACAGGGATTCATTTAAAGAAGGATTATGAGGGGAATTCTAAATCTAACTATATAAGTAAGGACTACAAATGTAACCCAGTGCATTTATTAATCTGATTGGCAGAAATCATGTAGCAGCCAGCTGAGAAACAACATTGAAATTGTTTTCTTATACTATGCACTTTATCAGATGTATGCTAAAGAATTCCATCTCTATCTAGTGTCACCTTGACCAATTCCACATTCCACTTACTGCAAAGGAAAACAAATTCCCTCCTCCCCCTCACACTATGTTGGTGCAACTGGCCTGAAGAAAAGGTATTTGGGAAGTGAATGTATAGACTTTGTAGAAAATCTGACCATCTTTCTGTCCTTCATTTACACAGCTACTCTGATAGAAATAGGACAGACTATGAATAATTTTGATGACTAATCCAACTAATGCTCTAATAGCTTTGGACGTCTTTCTGTTCTGTCACATTATTTCAGCTCTGTGTATGTCCATGCCATCTCCTCTGCAATTCTGGAGATACAGGCAGCTTCCCTACCTCCCTACCTCACCTGCTTTATCTTCCCAAAGTCATACCATTAGTAAAAGGCAAGAATTCACAAGAATACAATGGCTTCTAATGTAGAAATCGGCATAGATGACGCATAGTGTAACACAAAGATAAAATCTGTATTTGGATTTTGAGAATATGCTTCTATGAGGGAAATGGCTATGGATTTAAGGTAACTCTGGAGGAAACTCAGCTACATTCTTACTGCCATCTAGACACCCATTTCACTGTGCATCTGAATTGCCTGTCTGGCAGTTCAGAGTTGAGGAAAGAGGAGTCATAGAGATTTCAGAGGTGTGTTTGGATAGAACTGGCCACCCATGTCCAACATGGAAACCAGGGTAGCTACAAAGATTGATTTCTTCCAAGCATGTCAGTAGCAGAGAGAGAGTCTGAGAAACACAACACTGTCATTTTTGAAGAGATTTCAGAGCCCGATGCTCAGCTGGAAAAGCTTTGAAAAGCAAACTAGCTGTGCTATATGTCTGAGAGAAGCAGAAGGCAATAGCAATACCTTTGAAAATATTGACCTAGGAAGGGCAACTTGAATAGCAGAACTCAGAAGCAGACTACTCGATGAAATATTTTTTGATTCCTATAATGTAAATGCTAAAAAAAACCCAAAACAGCTAAAAGATATAACCCATCAGCTAACAAGGTACAGGAATCCAGCTGCTGACATTGTTACCTGTGTTTGACCTGCATTCTGGCAAACAGCTTGGCAAAGCCTTTAGATAGTTTGAATAACATCATGACAATTAATTAGCTCAGGACTCCTTCCAAACCGTATGAAAGCATGAAACAGTTGCCCAATGTCTAAGATGAAGATTCTCAAAGCAATAAAAGTAATTTAATCCCCATATTCAAAAAACGTGGAATGAGTCTATTCCCAAAGACAGTTTTCTTAACAGCCCAGTAGCTGTAAACCACTGTAGTCTGTGGATTTGAAATCCAGTTTTCTTCCTCTTAATTGTTACACAGCTGTAGCAACTGGTCACATAGACTCCTCCCCTCCCCTCCCCATCCTCCCTCCTCCCCTCCTCCTCCCTCCCCTCCCTCCCCTCCCCTCCCCTCCCCTCCCCTCTCCTCTGTTGTTGAAGAGAAAGTATCTGATCTACTTTCTGGTCTTTCAAGGCGTGCAAAGTTGAGCAGATTCCCCATCCTACGCCTCTTACTGAAGACAAGGACTCTCTTGGAGATGGAATTCGTTTTTCCAGCTATTCCCACACTAAGTCAGAGAAGAGACAGCATTGGGTTAGATGGTGACAAAATAGGGGACTACAATATGAAAACTCCTTGATAATTAATTAATTAATTAATTAATTTTCTTAGAAGACCAACTTCTGCATATATGTTCAGCAAATATTACGCTGGTCTGCGGTTTACAGGATGCTTTCCTATAGATAGAAAGAACGCTATTGGGTCTGTGAAACTCATTCATTTTGAACCAAAGTAATCTGGGCACATGAAGGAAACCTTTTGTGCAAAAAACCAACACTTGCATAAACAACTGAATTTTATCTCTTCTCGCCTCCTGCATGGATTTTTTGTGACTGGACTTAGGCAATAACAGAGAGAAGAGAACCCACCAATGCTCTCCATACTTCTCCAGTCAGATGATAGTCTTTTGACAACACAGGATAACTATTTCCATTTCATATTGTAATTGTTTAGAAGTATAGCTCCTTCCTTACCCTTTCTTTATATTATAGCTTCTGCTGAGAAATCCTTGCCGCAGAGATCCTTCCTGTTTAGTTATACCAGCATGAACTTCTTAGTCATCTTCCAGTTAAGTGGTGATCTACCTCTTCAACTGATATGTTTCTTTGGTAGATGGGAACAGTGACCTAAATTCTGATATTTTAATTTTTTGCTATTCATCTGTTTTACCCTGTGAAGCTCATGTGTATTCAAGTAATTTTTAAACAATGTGGGTTCTGCTGTCAGAATGAAAGGTAGGTCTCTTGTGTGTTGAGTATTGTTTCTGATCATATAGCAGCTATCAGTGGTTTCTGTGGCAAGTTCTTGCCAAAATTCTACTAGACATTTACAGTCTTGTGTGATGTTCCTAGATGTGCTTAAGAAGTCCTTCTTGTCTGGAAAGTCCACATCATGAATATAATTTCTGTTTTAGATGTGTGATATGCTGAAGTGACTGGAAAAGTGCAGGTGTATAAGTATCAACACTCAAAAGTTTTAAAATAAGCCTTTAATGTAGCTCTTTAAAATAACTCTTTAAATGTATGCATTCAAACTAAAACCATATACTAGTCTATATTTGCAACTGTTTTTTGTAAGACCATATGCAGAGAGATATTCTACTTTAAAAAAAAGTAACAACAAATGTATCTTTGTGCTTAGTTATCTGGGGTATTATAAACAGCATTTTTGGTTTATATGGGTTTAGCATTCATTCTTGCAAACCCTTTACCTATATTTTTGTTATTACAAAGTACCAGTAAAGACAGTGAACAGCTTTTTTTTGTTTCTTTTTAAATTTTTTTAACCACGGTGAGACACCCTGTCAAACTTGTGTAGAATTTCTGTGACCCCCTGGGATCCTGTTTCAGAAGGTCAGTGTTGAAATTCTACTTCATTACACAAATGTATGGCCGTATGCTGCCATCTGTCTGCTCTGCAGCTGGGAGTCAAGTGCATCATTAGTTTTATGTATCAAATTGCAGCTATTTTCTGTGTTTCTGAAAAGCTTTAAAGGCTCCTAATGTACTATTTTACCTCATTTCAAAGCAGTTTCTTGGTCTGCTTTGACTTTTCATGGGAAAGCAGACTGCAAGGCTGAAAGGTTTGACATATATAAACAGGTTATTTTTTCTCTGCTCCTCAAGACAATGCCATTCTTATCATCTTTAGAGAATGAAAGAAGAACCAAATTGGTGTTGTCTGTGATATCTGTCATTTTCACAACTATTACTGTGACTATGTATCACCATATTCCAAAATACTGTATGAGAACTCAAAATGTTAATTCAAGCCAAAGCCTATGATGGACTTTTTCTTAACTCATTTTTTATAAAAGCCTTGAGACAGAATTTGGACTGACTAGCATCCTACAAATTCTGTATATTAAAGACTATTAAACGTCATTATTGTGATAAAAATTGTGAGAAAGAAATGGCATGTTGTGGTTTAAACCCATCTGGAAACTAAGCATCTTGCAGACACTTGCTCACTTCCCACCCTGCCTGCCCTCACAGTGGGGAAGAGAATTGAGAAAAGAAGCAAAACTCATAGGTTAGGATAAGAACAGTTTAATAGAGTAAAAGTATTATAATAACATTAATGATAATAATAACAATACTACTACTAATAATAATTGTCATGAAAATGAGAGAGGGAGAGGAATAAAACCTGAGAGAAACAAGAAACAGCTGCTCACCACCCACTGACCAATGCCCAGCCCACCCCCAAGCAGTGATCGGCCCCTCCCAGCCAACTCCCCCCAGTTTGTGTACTGAGTGTGACATCCTATGTTATGGAATATCCCTTTGGCCACTTGGGGTCAGCTGTCCTGGCCACGTTCCCTGCAGTTCCTTCTGCAGCTCCTCACTGGCAGAGCATGGGAAACTGAAAAGTCCTTGACTTAGGGTAAGCGCCACTTAGCAACATCCAAAACATCAGTGTGTTGTCAGCATGATTCCCACAGTAAACCCAAAACACAGCAGTGAACCAGCTATTACAAAAACATAACTCTATCCCGTGCAAAACCAGGACATGGCACAATATTCATTTATTCTCTTCTTGTAATATGATGAGACTGATACTGTAATTTTTATTAATTTATTCCATTTTTTTTCAGATCTTAACATTTCATTCTTCCCCAGTGCCATTTTGTCCATTTTAAGTTATGATGCATGACCAAGTAGATGGTGAACACAAAATAATTTGTATAGCTCATTGACCATGCCAACATTAAGAAACTATTTGAAAATTTCAAATTAGACAAATTGATAATTTGACAATTTTTTAAATTTATCAATTTCCAACTTGAAATTGTCAATATTATCTATTATATTTATTACTTATAATTGTACCATGTTTTAGTGAATTCATGTCTTCAAAAACTAAGAAATGAGGATATGATATGATACTACTTTCCAACTCCAGAGGGAAAACCTTTTTCAAACTACCACAACTTTGCAGGCAAGAAGACTAGTTTTTATGTAGGTGCTATGTTTGAGATTTTTATTTATACTCCAAACTATTTAATCCAAAAAAAGATGTTATTCAAATACTGAACATTTACAAATCTGCTCCAGAAGTTGATTTCTTTTAGCTAAACCCTAGATAACCCCTTCAAATTAAAAGTAAAGATATTTGTTATTGCAATAATCATGAAGAATAACAGTTACATTTTCTGAAATAGGAAAGCAATTTGGCAAACTGTGCATATATTTTCCATGTAGTCAGCCATTTCATGACAGTAAAACAAAACAAGAGAATATATTTTTATAAAATGCTGTTTCATTATTATTTAAACTATAATTTTCCCAGATAAACAGCATTGTGCATTTTACCCATATGCAAAAACACTTGTAAAACTGAGAGATTAATGGAGGGTCATCATTTACATCAAAGCATAGGGGAATGAATTCTGTACCTTTATGTTCTTGTGAGGAATATGAAAGTAATAAAACCAACATTTATTCTGAGGTTTTTTTCAAGAATACGTGCTGTTAAATAGTATTGCTAAACTTAATACACAGGCTGTTTTCAAAAGAATGGATCAGGAAAGATCAGAAATGGCATCTACAATTTCCAGTGTGAAGTTCAAAGCATTAGAAATGCTGAGGAATTTTTATGAAACTTTTCTTAATTATGTTCTTTATGCCCTTTAATTAGCAAATTAAACAGAGTTTTTAACTTTGATTTTTTTTTTTCCCATAAGAATTATCAATCAACATGAATGCTTTTTACTGAAGACTGGTTTTATTTCAAAATAGTTCTGCTTTCTGCAAATAACACAATGAAACTGTGAAAGCACCCTGCCCATTACTGTTTTAGCAGGTGGTCATGTCATAAGCAGGATAAAATAAATGGTTTTGTTGTTGTTCAATTTATTTCTCTTTCTTTCCAAGTAGTTCATGTTCCTTAAGTTTCTAATATAAACATTATGAAAAATTCACAGCACAGACCTGTAAACCCTGGGCAAAATGTTACCTAAAAGAGATTTAAACTGTAAAATTTTAGGTAATTTTTTAACAAACCATATTTTTAGCAGTGCTCACCCAGTATCTCAGTGTGTATGTTTCATGAAAATCATGTAAAAGATACTTCTTTACTAGTTAGAGTTTGATTCACAATGCAGTACCTCTGGCAGAAAGAGCTTAAGCAGTCGCTTGAGTGCCTTCAGTGTTTTAACAGCCACACAGTCAATTTAACTCAGTTTAAAAGTATCCATCATCAGAGAGTCCATTTTCGTTAAACAGCCAGTGGATGTTATGCAGTCTGAATTGCTGGGAGGTTAAATCACATAATCAAAATGTGATGCTGAATAATATGGCTCCTAAGAAACTGGTTAATCTTATCTTCTGAGGCCATTGTAACAAAAGTGATGGTTATATTATATTAACTGGAGCCACTGAGATTGAATTGTTGTTTTATTTTCTGTGGAGATTGGGGGCTTTTTGTTTGTCCAGGTCTAATTTGGTAAATCTTAGGGTAAAGTAGCATTCTTTCTGCTCACTAGATTCTGCATGTACTACTACTTAAAGTTACTCAAGAACTTTTTCAGCATAGAAGTCTGAACCAGAATTTCTAGTGCTTGGAGGATTCCTGCTGCCTTGATCTCAAAGTGAAGACTCTTGCATCCTTAGCCTTTTGTTCTTCATTTCTAGACTGCTTTCTTCACAATAGATGTGATTGTAGCTGTAGATGCAGTGTTCTGCAGATAAGGGATCACAGCCATACTACGCTCAAGAGCGGTTTGGGTTTTTTCCCAGGATCAGAAACTGCTAGTAGATTTTCATGGGTGCTAGGAATTAAATTAGGAGAAGGAGTTCCAAAGATGGAATGAAACGAAATGAAATGAAATGAAATGAAATGAAATGAAATGAAATGAAATGAAACAGACTGAAGTTCCTACCCATGGGAAGCTTCACAATTTCTGGGTTTTCCCTTTGATTCAGAGTGAAAATTTTCCCACCAAAATTAAATTTGAAAAGTCTGACCGGATCTATTTTGAAGTCCTCTTCAAGTATGTTCTCAAAAAGGCTCCCAATTACATGGCTTTTTTCCCCCCTCACCTCTCCTGTTTTCTACATAAAAAAGAGTTTTGTGTATTATTCTTTCATTTTTCTTCCAGTCTTCCGGTTTATCCTCTCAAACTTGGTCCACAGAGTTTGCCTTCTGCCAAAGTACTGCAACTTGTTCTTTCTTTCATGATGCAATCAAATACTCATACTGTATTGAAAGCATGATCAGTAAATGATATTGTTTAGTTTTATGTTCTTATGAATGTGTATAGTTCTTTCTGTGAAAATAATGCAATTTCACTGATCAGAGGAATTTATCATCTTGTACCAGTAGGGGAAGTCTCTGATTTGTGTGTGACAGAAATCCACAAAACAGATCAAAGTACTCTTTTGTTCAGAATGCTTGAATGCATCTTTCTGCACAAGAAAAGAAAGAAAAAATAGAAAAAAAAGATGTGGTTTCAGTTAACTGTATTTCCACAATAATAATCCTTTGATATTAATCTGGATGCTCAGGTAAAAGGTAGGCTTTCCAGCAACACAGCAGTCCCCTTTGAAGATCTAACTGTCCTTATAGCACAAATGCTCTATTTTCTTCTATTTGGGTTCATCCTCTGAAATAAAAGGTAGACTGGAAAGCCCTTGCTGAAAAGAAAATTCATACTGGAGAGTGACTGCTAAGAAACAGTGTCTCATTAAGTTTCCCCAAGACTTTCATCTTGCAGCTACTAGCAGAAAACTCAATGCAGCTCACAGCTCTCCTAGCTCAAGACTTTAGAAGCATAATCCATTTATGAAATAGGCTTGGTTGCTCCTGTTTCCTTTAATGTGAGAACCCTCTTTGTCTCATGGCCTGTGAGTCTGCTTTCCATCTACTTGCATGCTTCTCTCTCAAAGTGTGAGACCAGATTAATAGTAAGGTTTCCACTTGCTGAGAATTTCTAAAAACAAGGAGGAATGCTGTACAGATGAAAGCTTAAATCTGCTATATGAAGGTGAATACTCTGGCTTGATAATATTGAGTAGGCTGGAATAATTAGTGTAACAAACAAATAAAAATATCTCAGTTATACTTTAACCTTCTTAGAACCAGAATGGTTGTGCCATCAATGTGGGTTACCTAGCGGTGTAATAAGAATAATCACTCTTGTCAATATGTAATATGGTACACCTGACAGGCACGTAATGGAAGGAGAAGTTCACATTTGGTAGATGGTATTAGCAAAGCCTCACAGGCACTATCTAGCCAATCCTCTGCCATATGGCTTCCTGTCCTGTTGCCTGAATCAAGTGGAACTAAGTGAGAATTTTGAATGTTCAGTGCTGGAGGGAGGACAGCTATAAGCCAAGAGAGAGGCTATCTCCTTCCTGTCTTCATTCTCTCACCTTCCTCCAAATTCAAATTTTATTGCAGTCCTTTCAGCTCACCTGTCAAATTCTTGTTATTTTTATCTGTCATGCTTATATAGATGAAGCATGTAATCCACTTTTGCTGCTTGAAAATAGGATGATACTCATCTCTGGGTAAGTAGGTCAAATTTGGCTTTTTATGATTATTGACATTCTTTTTATGGCCCTGCTATTTTACTCCTGTCAGCTGTAATGCACATGTGGAAGCACTCAAGGTAACATTAAAGATAGATGGGATAATCGCTGCAACTTGCTGCTGCGTTGAGAAATGTAGTGCCACTACTTCTGCAGCAGAGGTCAGCTTCCAGTGGGCACACAAAGTACCAGCACCATTTATATCTTTGATCTCTGGTTAGAATGAGTGAGTATTGAGACTGAACTATATGCCTCCCCGAGGTCCCCCTTTATCCTGGAGATAAAGAAAGTTTACTTTGCTGCAAATCGGAGTTTTCCATCTCCAGAAAAATCAGTCCAATGCTTTCCAAGACTACTAAAAGCTCTGTGGAAGTAAAAGTAAATGAAGTAGATTATCAATTGCTTTCTGTTGGCATCATGGGTGACTTAAGTGTTTTGCATATTCTTCTTGAGTAAAAGTGAAAAAACCCTAAACTGTGTAAAAAATAATTTCTTTTCATATTTATAGTGCACTCTACCAAATACAATTGTGAGTTAAATGGTTCTAATTTTCATTTCTATCAGATTTGGGCCATTTAAAATGACTGGTGTGCATCTTGGTGTAATGAGAGCAGAATGTGAAAAAGAAATAAGGCCAAGTAAAGATTGAGACAGAAAAAAGGAGTTAACAGTACTCTGTTTAAAAAAAAAAAGAAAAAAAAAGAAAGTGAGAAAAGGTAAAACATCCCTCTAAAGAAACTGTTGCTCAGCTCAACACATCAGGGACATGAATTTCCTTTCATTTGACAGATTTTCTGACAGCTTTGGAATTAGTAATCCTTAAGTAAGGTTTTTGCTTGAATAAAAATGATTTTCCATTGGAAATTGGTAATTTTATTCCCAAAATTAAGCAGAGACAACCTACATCTTCTGAAAACAATCTTAAATAATCTGTGACACTGAAAATTATGATTAAAAATTAATTTACAATTTATGGTCAAGTCATCCAACTTCATTCTCATGTGAAAAAAAATTTCATTACATATTCCATTCTATTCACATAGTATATTTAAAGTTTCCTCTCCTGTTGATTATGTCTGTGACTTCAAGCATGGAAATGACTGTCAATTTTTTTCATTTTGTTCTTCTTAAATCAGCGATATTTTTCTTTGAACTACTGCTATTCAACAGAAGTGGATCAGGGAGTGATTCAGAGAGGTTCCCCTTGATATTTCGTAGGAATGGCAGAAGTCTCTTCTTAAAAGTTAGCTACAATACATAAATCAGGAGTAATATTGTACTCTTCTGTGCAACTACATCTGTAACTAATATCAGAATCTGAGTGTACAGACAAGACAATGGCTACAGATCAGACTTTATTTTTAAGGCAAGAGAGAGAAATGGATTGGACACAGTACCTATGTAAATCTATGTAAGTACAGATTTTCAAAATCAGAAAAAAGAGTGGAACCTTTTAAAGTTCAACAAAGACAGTGCAGGGTCCTGAATCTGAAGAGGAATAACCCCAGACACCACTACAGGCTGGGGGCCAACCTGCTGGAAAGCAGCTCTGCAGAGGAGGACCTGGGGGTCCTGGTGGACAACAAGCCCATTTGCATTACTGTACTTGGGAGATGATAACAGCAAATGATGTCTTATCTTAAAGACATTAAATCTGGGGACAGGGAAAATTAGTCCCTGGTTCCATGTAGTAAAAGCTATTTAACAAAGAAAGCTAAACAATGCAAAAGACAGAGTTAGCAAGTACATTTAGAAACTTTGGTTGTGCAACAGTCTGAAATGCCTATTTAGAAGGTCTGTTTTTCTTCTGCATAAATATGATGATCACTGGTATTTTATTCTGACAGCTGCACAAGGTAAAATTTAGTGGCCTCTCTTTGGATTATGGTGTGATTCCTCTTACAGTATGCTCTTACAGTACTCCACATGAACATCTAGTCAGTGACTTGTGAAAGATGTACTCTTGAACCTTCTCCATCTTGTTAAACCCCTGTCTTAGATATGGCCATCTTACTGCTGCATTAAGTTCTTCATTCCACACATTACCATATTTCATGCATATTTTGCATTTTAAAAATGTGTGATTTCTTCAGAACTAGTAAAATGAGAAATTGAAGTGGATCCAGCAAAGGAGTTTTATGAAATAAATTCTTTAAATAATAACTTCTGGTTTTTTGTATATAGCACAATTTAATGTTGGTTTAATATTTAAATAATGAACACAATTATTAAAGATTCAGTAGCACTATATTTTAATCAAAATGCATTTCTGTATGGCAGTGTTCCTCAGTCTTCTTTTAACCATTATTGCTAGTAAAAATATTATGGAGATAGTGGGCGACCATGTATTTATTTGTGTTTAAGTTCCAGTAGGTTGACAGAAAAGCTGTAGAAATATGCTTGAAATAGTATGCATGACCTATTTTGCTAGATAACGTTAAAAGAGCTTATTCTGATGACCTTGTTGCCCGTAACAAAAACACAAACCAACAGAGTGCCGGTTTATGCGGTGCTTTATTTGGGGCCCCGGGAACCTGAGGACTAGCGTCCCAAGTCAGGATTCCAAAGACCTCCATTCTCAGTTCAGCTTTTTTACACAAACAAGTTTACATGCAGTTTCCACAGCAAAACAGTTACATTCAGTTACAAACAAGCTCATAGCAGTTTCTACAACAAAACAGTTACAAACAAGCTCATATTTCATACTGATAACAATTAATAATCATCTACTCTAATCATAAATCTACTTAAGCTGTCTTACCCCTAGAAACTGATTAACAGACCCTTACCACATCCCAGGTAACAAATCATTATATACATGCTTGACTAAATCCTTTGATTATTGTTGCCATCTCTTCAGCACATTCCATACTCACAAACAAGGTTGCTAGCTTACTACTTTGAAGCGTTGCTTTCTAGGCCTACTCTCTTACTAAGCCTTAGCCATTCTACTACTAAATTTGAATTATTCTGCAACAACCTTGTTTTAACTTTTATAGTAGGAGGAAACTGTAACAAAGTTGCAAAGGAAACCATCAGTACCGAGTTAATACATGCTTTAAATTAAATTTGCCTTGTCAGCACTAAAATGACACGAACATGATTTAGTAGCTTTTTCTCTCACTATGCTCTCCAGAGGGCTTTCTTTCCTCCTAAAGCTTTTAGAAAGACCTTTGTTAAAAAAAATGAAGTTCCGCTGTTAGATAAGGGTGCCCTCTTATGGAGACTATGGGACAAAGGCTCGTTGAGTATTTCAAGATTTTTTTCAAGGGCTTAATAGGTTTACTTTACAAATCAACACAGTGGGTGGTCAATAACTCAGCAGGTGGACAAGTAACAAAATTTGTAATTTAGAAAGCAGAAATAAGCATTTCATTTCTTTGTCGTATCCCCTCATGAAAATCTTCCTCTTTAGGGAAGTTTTGCCTTTTGCCTTCGATTCCAACAGCTACTGAATTTCTCCTTCAATTACAGGTAGAAATTGTGCAAGTACAATTAACACTGATGGAGAAAAAATTATTCAAGACATGGGGGAAAAATAAAATGTGAATAGCTGAGGTAAGGCTTGATTTAAATTAATAATTTTGTAAATGCACCTAATCTCTGCCCAGATTCATTTTCAGTATTAATTTATTAACACATATTTAGGGTTTAAGTCAGAATAAAGGTATATATTTCATATATGTAAACTAGATCCAACTTCATCTGTATTACTCTGTGTGTTTTCATGTTGGAAAATCAGACAAATAATTCCATGGATCCATTTTATGAATAGAATAATTTTCTTCATTTCCTACTAAAAACTTATTTATTGTTAATAAACTTTTTTTCTTTCTAATCTAAAGTGCTTTTAAAGTGGCAATCAAAATGCTATTAATGTTTTTCATCTGTCCACAATTTTTCAGTCTTTTATATTCCATCCTCACAGATGTAATGACATATGCAGCAATGCAGAAGTTTTTTCATTTGGATTTGTTAATATAATGTGACTGGAAAGATACATGAAAAATCCAAGATCTGATGCAGGCCAAAATAATGAGTTAGAATACAGAAATACTGTATTAGTATTTCTCTTAATATTCAAAATTAAGCAGAATGGTTCAGATGTTAGTGTGCTAATGAATTGCTTAAGCAAGAGTTAAATATCTTTAAACGTATTTTCTTTACTGGTAACATTGAAAGTATTGAACATTGAAAATAAGCTTGTGTTTTTTAGTATCTAAAGATCTGAATAGCTTGTGTCCAAGAGAAAAAGGAGTCGCCTGAGGAGCCCTATGAATCATTGACATATTTTTTGTTGCATTTTACTGTGTAGCACATTTTACCTTTTGCTTTATAAGAAGGTAAATAGAAAGCTGCAGTTGGAGTTACTCTGACAAACAAATGCAGTTTTGCTGAGGCTATTTGTGGAAAACTGTTGTGCTGCCCCCACCACTTAAAGAATCAGCAAACTGGAAGGGCATAAGAAATTGATAGAACAAACAACTTGAAATCTGGAAAATATTTGTGATGCTAAGTGACTAAGGAACTGTATGCTCAGCTTGTCTAAAAGAACTGGCTGGCGTACAGTTATTTAAGATTACTGATGATAATGTCTCTACTTTGAACAGACAGAATAAGATGTCATCTTCAAATACCTGTTCCAAGTCACAACTCTTCTGCAAAATACATTTTTCCATCCACTCCGCCTCTTCTTGTTTTTATAATGAAGTGGCAAAGGAATGTGCAGCAGTATCTCATACACAGTATTTTTGGGTTTACCACTATTATTTACATACTATGTATTTTGGCATTTATATTATCTATGATAATATTGACTCATACTATCAAGAAACATCTTGCATTGATGCTGAATTCTTAGATCACTGTCATGGCAGAATGAGTTCATCCATAACAGTTTTCCCATAGGGTGCTGTCTGAATGGTTTATCTTAAAATACAGGAGCTATGGTAAAGGAAATCCAGGAGAAGGTAGACAATATAATGCCAGAAAGAAACGCCTAATTGGACAATGTAAGTAGTGAAGTCTGATAGTACAATTTTTAAAGAAAAAATAGAACTATTAACTAAGAGGAAGGGAGGATTAATATAAATCCATGTTAAAAAAATCCAATAAAAATTTATTTCTTTATGTCTCTTGAGGAAGTTGCTGATCGTGGTGCTCTGTGAAGACATCAGTGAAGCAGCTCCTGAGACAGCAATATTTCATGGCTGACAGAAAAAAGGATTGCTGGAGAAGAAAATAGGATCATTTTAATTTCCCTTATATCCAGTCCTTGTGAGGAAGCCATGACATTACTACGAGCACTGTGACTTTAACATGGCTAAAAGCCAAGCTGGAAATACGGTGCAAGATCTAGACTTTCTGAAGCCAATTATCAACCGTCTCCTTGCTAATCATGTTCATGAATAAAAAGTTAGCGCATTATATGGTATAATGTTCTTTGGTGAGAAGCGTGGGCAGAGGATAAGTCTGTTCTGATCTTCAGGATGATCAGCAGATAAGAAACTAAAGGACTAAACAGGTCAAAATAATTTCCTAGCTTTTGGATGCTGGTAACAACCTGTAGTGAGTTTTAACACTTCCACTTAGGGTAATTTGTATCAAGATAGGTACTAGACTTTTTTTTTTCCAGTGTTCTTATATTCAGCACACATTTGTATCCGTGTGTTACTTCTCTCATGGTATACCTAAAGTAAACTGCACATTGCCATATATATAGGATTAATGAGGTTATAAATAGTACCAACACTGTATTTCTTCAAGTGGCAATGGAGCTGTTGGTTACGAAGTCATATCCACTTTGAACACTGAGGGGTGCTATGATATTAAATATTGCAATTCACTCTTCTTCATTGGAAACAGGTTGTACCATCTGATAAACCCCTTCACTTTTCACTTATTTATAGCAATTACAGTTATATGCTATTACTTGTATTAATTAGTAATAATGACTTTATTATTTTTATTGTTGTTATTGTTATTATTATTAGGCGTCACTAAGACTTTGTGTGAAAACAGGGGCCAAATAAGTAAAGTAGCGGTAGTTTGTATTGATTGTCTGAATGCAACTCTAGCATTAACTAATTGTAGCTGAATAATGAATCCAGGTACCATTGCAGTAGATATTGCTGTATAAACAGATGAAAAACACCACTGCTGTGTGGGAAGACTCTGGAATGACCCATTTCAATTCAATATAAAAATTACTTATTTAATATAATTTAGCATTCTGTGTTGTAAGAAGGTCTTTTGGGTGTATTGCAGTAACATTGGATACTGAAATATTACAGATTTCAAGATAGACAAGGCATTCAGAAAACAATTGTACATCAGCACTAAAACATCAAAATGATAAGGAAAAGAAAAAAATCTGAAACAATTTAAAAGAACATTGAAAAAAGGGGAGGCAATCCCTTTATTTGCGTTAAGTTTTGAGAAAGAGGGAGGAAAAAGGAAAAAGAAAATTTTCCCTCTGCATGTAATTTCTTCCAGTTTAATATTGACTTTTGAATGCATACAGAAATCTAAAGGGTTTCATTCTAGTCACCAGTCAGGCAACACTGTCTTCTGTGCTAAGTTACGGCATCTTAGATCTATGTTGTTCAGAGCAGCCAGACTGAAGTTATCAAATAGCATTACAATATTGCAGGGAATAAGTGCCTTTTTTTTTTTTCTTTTTTTCCTTTTTTTTTTTTTTTAATTTAACTGTACACAATGAAAAAGCTGGTTTCTGGCAGCCAGTCAAGACAATATGGATACTTTTTCAAGCAGGTTCTATGGGGCTGCTACCGAATCTGACACAATTTGGGGAAATGTCTTAAGTGGGCTATAAAAACTAGTGACCTGCTGCCCGTGCTAAAAAATAGAAGTGAAGAGGAAAATACCTTCTTAGCATCTCTTTTTCCCTGCCATGGTATGCTAGTGCTGCAGCAAGAAAAGTGAGACTTTGAGCAAGCAGATGTGAATACAGAAGCCAGATCACATAAGAACATTTTCAAATATGCTTTTGTTACTGTATTTTTCATAGTTCTGAAGAAGGTGAAGATTTATTTCTAAAGATTGAAAAAAACAATTGTTATTGCTGAATTATTCTGATTTCACAGGTATATACTGAATTTTCATACTTTGAAATCAAAACTATCCTGTGCCGCCCCTCCCTGCTCTGAAGTAGAAGGGAATTCAAACATTTCCAGTGATTTTTTATGGTCTTATGCTATGACCACGGACAAAAACTACAGATGTGACCTATTTATGCAGCCTTCAAGATGCACCAATGTTCTATGAACATTGGAACAGGGTAATTGGTGCAGACAATGTGCCCAGGCCACATCAGGAGGCCTTCAGGAGTAGTAAGCACTGATCATGGAAGTGCTGGGAAGCAGTGGTGGGCTGGCATTTTAACTTGTGTTTAGCTGTGGCTTTGGTTGTAACTGGCGACCCGTAATGATTTCAGATACATGTTGTAAGAACGATGCTCTACAGCTCTAATGCTTATTGCTCTTCAGGTGCCAATTTCCCCCTAAAATCTGTTCAGAATTACCGTCTGTTGTCCACACCCAAAAGCATGGAGGACATACGTAAATATGTCTAACCAAGAACACAATGCCTCTAAAGCACTTCCTTGAGTAATACATCACAAAAAACACCTCTTCTCGCACCGAGCTGCAGACGAGCTTATTTTCCATTGCCAGCTTTCCAAGGTATTACACTTGGTGATCAGTAGAAAAGAAACACACATAAATGCTTTTAAAACCTCATAAGACAAATGTTTAATGTCACTACCGTGGATTACAGCCAAGGGACACCGCGACTTCCTCTCGGGAACCCATTTAGCATTGAACGTGAATGAAGAGCAGAAGAGAACGGCTGTGACCGCGCTCCAATTTGGAAGTTCCTGCGCCCCCTGCGCCT